>NC_051191.1:39769260-40091760 GCF_015220075.1 Falco rusticolus | reverse complement strand
GTTGATTTTGGCACTCATTCAGCATTCTTTATATTAAGTTTTAATGCAAAACATCTGAAGAACACTGTTAAAAAAGCTGTTAGATACAACCCATATACAATGAAATGTTCCCTATTCTCTCTCCTTTTTTTCCTCCTGACCTACACAGGCCTTATTTTTACAGTAAAGATTCACTTTTTGATCTCTAAACTAAGGGAAACAATGAGCCAAATAAAATAAAACACACATGCAGCAAGCACAGTTGATTTCTGAGGCTGGAAGGGTGAAATGCGGAATGACTCCTTGTTCCAGGAATGTTTTGTTAAGCATTCAGAAATATTGCTTTCTGAAGGAACTATACACATTAAATGGTCTGGAACAATGTCATATCAAAAGACTGATGACTGTGGTTTAAAACCAGGAGATTTTAATCTTAGTCTAGAATAGAGTAAGAAGTATCTGTTAATTTATTCTAGTTTCTAGTTATTCTAGTGTGTTAAAGATATGACCTGTTGCAAACTTGAGACTCATTTGAGAAGTAATATAAAATGTTATTAAAGGGCAGACATGCTAATAGGACAGCAAAAAACCCACTTGTGTCAATACTCAGACTACTAAATGTCTCAGGCACCCTCGCCAAAGGTCCCTAGCCAGCAAACTCCCCTTCATATATTGCCAGAAGACTGTGTCAAGCACCTAAACTGGTCTGAACTGGAGACCTGAGAAGGGGCTTTACTGCTTTTGTGGTTTTTGCAATGCGCTGGTGTGTTCTGGGGAGCTGTGCTAGCCAGTGAGATGCGGCTGGGGCGACCCTGGTGTAGGGAGGCAGGTCTGCTGAACCTCTGTTAAAATCTCTACCATAGTTATTAATGCTTCCTTCAGTGAGTAGGTGGAAAGCCATAAGATAAATGACAACGTTATTGGTGTTACAAATCAAGGGAAGGCAATTATCATGACCTTCCAGAAAACAGCAATCTAAAGAGAATGAAGTATTTCTAGCTTCTGTATGAGCATGGGAAATAAATCAGAGGAAAATTAGGCAACGTTATCTAAAAACAATTCTCAGATTTGGGTGACCAGCATTTTATAATGGACAAAACCCCAAACTCAACCACCTAGCCCCCACCCCACCCCTCTAAAAGTTACGTAGATTTTGCAAATAAATTGGAAATTCTCTGGCAAAAATTGAGTACCAAAAGCATAAACAGGGTCTAAACAGGTTATGTCTACTTTTCTCATCTGTCTCAGCTACTTATCTTGCCACCTACTATGCTTTATTACATTTTTTGTTTTATAAATTAGAGTTTAAAAACAGGTAGAAGCTCAGATAAAAATCATGAAGTGAAGACAAGAATGTAACATTCCTGTTCCAGGTTGAACAAAGATTCACTGTGTCACCAGTGTACTGGCACTGGCAGGAACTGGAGGTGAGTATAGAAAGAATCAGAACGAACCCCAGAAAGTTCAGAACATTATCAGAGCATTATCTTTCTTCAAATACACACACATATATATGAATATACAAATGTTATTTTAAAATTTCAAATGCCAATAGTAATAATGCTGTATTTCATATTTTAACCATTGTTAAACTAGCTCTAATACAAATGGAGTATTACAAAGTCTAAGCAAGAACTAAATTTGAGTTGAGTTATATTTAGGGGAAATGCAGTAGTAAACACTTCAAGTTAAAAGCATTTCTTCACAAAGTAAAATGGAGTCTTTGCAGGACTTCATGATTAAAAGCGAAATTATTTGTTGTTGCTTATAATTGGGCTAATTAGTGGCTGGACTCAGCACAAGTCTATTTTTTCTAGGGAAAGATTTGTTGTACCATATTTTAACTAAGCAATATTATTTTGTATATGTTTAATACTTATTTCTAGTGAAAAGGCTGTGAAATTAAGCAAGAATCTTATTTTGCACAACCTATTTCACAATTAAGCCTTTCTGAAACTAAGGCAACTAAATGAGCAGAATCATTTTGCTTGTTTTGCTCATACAACTTTTATATAATCCACTTACTGCTGATATTTCTTGAGTTCTGCAGCCTTATATTCTTGATCTCTCTTTAAAGATTCTAATTAATACTGAAATACACATACCAAGCTACACACAGAGGCCTCCCTTAACAGAATTTTAAGGCTCTGAGTTCAAGTACTCGAAGGATATAGAAATGCAAGAATCAAGATTGCCAGTGAATTCTCAGGTTCTGTCCCTTTTATGAGTATGCGTAATCTTTAATGATCTTTCTGCCTTCTCTGTTGCTATGCTCACTAAGATTTTTTCAGAAGTTTTTGTTTGGCCAGCTCTGGAAGGTAGCTCCTCTGCCTCAAGAAGCCACTGCCAAAGCTCACGTTGTATTTTTTCTCAATATTGAACATTAATTAGCAGTTGAAACATGGAAGTTATGTGTAGGCATATAAAGTGTTTGCCTTATCTTGTTATCCATCATGGAAAAATCCAGCCCAAATAAAACTGGGCAAGGTTATAAGGCACTTACATCACAGATCAATAGTGGGAAGTATTGGACAGCCTGATGTTAGTGGGGGCTGGGATTGGCTAGTTCTGCCTGAAGTGCAGTCCATAAGGAATGTAAGTAAAAAGAGAGCCCAAATTCATTATTGGTTTAGTAGGCTTTTCATTTGTTTCTTTTCAAAACTCCGTTTTCAACAGCATGGCATGTCCATGTTCTCCCCTGTCATGGACAGCTCTGGAAATACAACACAGGGGATGAAGCACAGGAGAAGGAAAGGTTAGATGTAACCCCTGGTGTGGCTTTCTAGCTGTTTTCATTTCTGGGAAGCAGCCTACAGCTCTTAAAGGAGATTGTAGTCCTCCTCTGAGTCCACAGACAAATCAGTATTTAATCCAGCACAATTAGAAGGTGCCTTATGAGATGAGGTGAAACTAATCTTAAGCTGAGGTCCGGTTTGGCAAACACTTTGAGCCTAAAAATACCCAGCAAAAAGCAGTATTAGAAAATGACAAAGCAAATTACTGCAACTTTTTACTTTGAAACAAGTAATTTAAAAAATTGACCATTGTTACAGCAATGTCAAGGAAGGGTTAAATAACTTGAGAATGAAATGGTACCACACAATGCCAATATCCAGTCCAGCTGAATTGCCACAGACTATGCTATGCAGAAAGCACTAAAAGGCCAGAGTCTCCATCTACCAGATAGGGAAAAAAGGAATCTATTTAGTGAGATTTTAAGACTATTTCTACTTTTGCTTTCTCTGAGTTGAGCCTGGTATCAGCTTCATTGCAATCAATCTGCCTTGGCTTGCTAAAGAACAAAATGCAAACAGGTTCAGAAGCAAAGGACATGACCTCATGGACTTAATACCTGCCCTGCCTTGTGGCTGTTATTAACTCATAGCTGTTGACCAAAGGGATAATAAAAGTTTTGTTACAATTTATGACTGATACTGAATTTTAAAATCCAGAGACACATCTGTTAAATTACTAAGCAACAGTTACCCTGACCATGGTTATTCAGGCTTTATTTTATTGTGAAATATGAGATCACCTCTTTTGCCTGTCAATGTTGAAATAATGATGTTCAGAGTGGGAAGAAATTAAAATACTTAAAACAGTTAACTTGTAATTATTCCTACTTATTGCAGTTAAAGAAACCTTCAGGATTTTGGAGCTGAGAAAGCTGATTCAGGCATTGAGTCTGAAAAGAAATTAAACATTCAATTTATATGTGGAGTTCAGATTTTAGCTTGCAGTTCAAAAATATCTGTGTTTGGGAAAGTATGTAAAGATATACTTGATTAGCACTTTCTTGCATCAGGGGCATGGTACAGTACAAATAATGCCAACTTTTAAAATATACTTTTATTATTTTAATATATAATACATAATAATATATATTTTATTATTAATATAAAATATGTAAAATAGCATTAAGGATATACCCTATAGGAAAAGGAAATTAGAAGCTGACATCGAAGGAATTGAGGATATTTCAAGAAAGTTCCAATTTCTCATTATACTAAAGTGTTACGTTATAAGTTGCATAAGAAAAAGAAAAGTTACCTGAAACCTGACTCAACACATGCAAAATTTTACCAAAGTAGATTTATTTCTTTATAGATCTATGTAAAGTCTTTATTGCTTGCAGTGTAATTAGTGAAATTAGTTTATTTGCAGTTTGTGATTTTTTTATAATTTACTAGTTTGTTTAAAAATTATTTTCTCATCACTTTTTAAGATCCCATTTTATCAGTGATTATTTTAAAAACTGTATGTTGTTAACATCTGAAATTGCAGAGAAAATATCAATTGCTGTCACTTAAAAGAGACTTCAACGAGGTATAAGCAGAATTCTAATGCTGATTAAAGTTGAAACTTATGAAGTGTTTCCACATAAAACATTTTGTTTCATTGGAAAAAAAATAATTCTTTATTCCTTACCATAAAATGTGTCCAAAATATTCTGCATGTGGCTGTTGCTATGAAGAAATCATAGAATCATAGACTGGTTTGGGTTGGAAGGGACCTTTAAAGGACCTTAAACTTCAGCCACATTTCCAAAAGGAAAGAAATGTGAGTGAGCAAATGCAAGCTACCAACTTCACAGCAGATAAAACAGCATAGACAGCATTTCAAGGCCCAGCATTGTAAAGTGCCAGAAAAATGCAAATATGGAGACCTGGTAACTTAGTTCCTTAGGGACCTCATGGCTGTGACTTAACTGCTGCAAAATGTTGGTGTGTTATAAAGCCACTGATTTCAAAATGATATAACAAAGGAATTTACTTCTTTCGGTACCTGTACAATAGCTTCATACTTTCAGGTTCAAAGTGCCAGGTGCCAAACATGTTCTGCTGAGGAAATGTTAAATGTGTTGTTCTTTTCAATTCTCCCCCCATGCTCACTAGCATATATATGGATCAGCATTGGTTTTATCTTTTGGACTCCTGTGCCTTGCTGTAAGGGGTGTGGGCATCAGGGTGCCCACAAGAAGAGGAAGAAGGAGCTTTAGCAAATGGGATACATACTGCCACTGGTGGGTTATGCATGTTGCTTGCATTGTGACTACTTGAAATTACTTAACATCTTATCTAGATCCTGTTTTGTAATCAGTTAGCATTTGAGATGTACGCTTACTTCTTAACATCGAGTCATGAGGTAGAAAGAGTGCAATATGGTTTTAAAGTTTTGTGCCCCATCTGTTTTTAAATTATATCAGCTATTTCAAATTTTCTGTTTGTATTCCTCAAAAAGTGACTTGCCCTTTAGTCAAGCTTTCATTATGCTCCTTCTTTCTTTAGCTTGCTAAATCCACTCTCTTTTGTGGCTCAGATAAATTCTTAAACTTTCAGAATTTGCAGTGGAGCTATTTTTAGAAAATCTGTATAACCTGATGGAGAAGATAATAATTCAGTAAGTATGTTTAGCCCTGCGGCCAGATGAGCTTACAGAGCTTCCTTTGTTCATATAAAGGATACATTTTTCAAATTTCTATTAATGTAAGTTATGAAGCCAATGATTTTTTAACAGAAAGCAATAAATATGAGCATATGTCTAAGTGGTCTTCTGCAGGCAGATACTCCCTTGCTTTGCTCATGCCATGAGTCCAGCAGCAGCTGTGTGGCCCAAGCTACTTAACTATCAAGCTTGAGCAATGTCCATTAAATGCACCCACACAGCTTTCATTTTGTTCACAACATGTGAACAGCAAACTGAGGTCCACCTCCAGAAGACCTTGTAAATATTGCTGAGGATATTATCTTGAGCCTATCTGCATTAAGTAATTAATTGAACAAATAGTACAGTTTTGTGTTGCCACATACAAATAGACTTGAAATACTGTAGTTTCTCTATGTAGATGCTGAGAGGGAGGGAGTCAAGCCTGGATTGTCCTGAAAAGTGTCTGCTTTTGCCTTGAGTTTACTTAGAAACATTTAAAGCAAACGACAGGTTTTGGAAAACTCAGCTATCATTAACTTTGCAAAAGAAATCAAGTGTAGAGGCTCTCCGTGTCATCATATTTGGCCTTTAGATACCACGGGCTGAGCGTTGACAGCTACTCCTTTTTATGGTCTCACTTGTCTCCTTGCATTGAGCCTTATCGCCGGTTAGGCTCATAGGCTTCCCAGAAGCAAGGATGCATGGGAGACCTTCCCTGTCCTGGGGGACAGAGGACCTACCCTGACTTAAATTTCCCTTCCCATAACTTGTTTCTTTATTTTAGCTGATGATAGTTTAAAGCAGAATGCAGAAATGGTGCTGGGAGTCAGAACAGGAATTCAAAATCTGTTCCTTTCAGACTAAGTGCCAAACTACAGAGTCATGTGTCCTTTTCAGCTCGTTTGCCATGGTAAATCACAGGGTTAGAGGCAGACATCAGCTTCTCACATGTCTCTAATGCTTGGCTAAATATCACCTTGCCCCTACATCAAGCAGTCCTGTATCACCAAGATACTGAAGCATGCATCTATCTTATGCACACATTTAAGAGGATAATTTAACACAATTTTGAAAACAAACACTAGACCAAGAAAAGCTCTTAGTCTTGGGAGACAGACAGAAAATTAATTTCAGATGTGTCTGGTTTATTCCATTGGCTTGGAAGAAACTGAACATGGACTTCTGCGCCCTCTCATATGTGGTCTCATCCAGCTTGCCTGCGCAGGAACAGTTAATTACAGAGGTGCAAAAAAGGCATGTAGTGAACTGAGATGATTTAAGGAGAGCCTCCTGGTTAAACCAGATAAAAAAGCAAAGGCCAGTTTGGTGTAAATAGTATAGATCAACATGAATGTCCTGTGTTCCTACCATCTTTTTATACCAAAGAGGTTTTAACACTTCCTAGTTCAAACTATCAGGAAATACTCAGCACTCAATATTTTTCCTCCAAAATGTTGTTATCCCACTCTGATGCTGAGGAAAAAGATGCTAGTTTAAACAGCCCAAAGGCAGCAAGAAAGGGGACAGATTCATATTCAGGAACAGTTGCTGCAGCTGGAAGGCAGCCCCTTGCTGCAGGCAGCAGAGCCCTGGGAACGCTGCTCAGTGCAGCTCCAGGGCTCTGGCTCGCTGGGAGTGATGCCATCTCTCTCTGGAGGCTCCCCATCGCTCTGATCAGTGATCCAACTCTCACTTGCGATTCCTGCAAGATAAATCTTTTAAAGGCCAAGGTATTTTATAATTCTTCTGTAACACCAGTGATACTCTTAGAGAGAATAGGTTTCCTTCCTTTTGTAGATGTGCTTACATCTCATTTTTAAAGAAATACTTAAAACATTGAATTGGTAAGACAATTAGAAAATAAGCTATTGTTTTCGATAAAGTAAATCTCATATGTAGCCAGCAGGGCAGCTAGCAGGAAATCTGAACCCTGATGGTATATTTTAAAGTTCAGAAACACAGATGTTAAGTGGAGATTCAGTTTCTCTGTTTCAGGGTCCAGCTACAGTAGAAGGATAACCTTCTACAAAATAGGAAAATCTCACGTGTGTTAAGATGGCCCCACAGGCATCACCTCCTTCACCCAAAAGTGGGGGGAGAGGTGAAAACTCTTAAGTGGAATAGAAGCTTTTGGAAACAGTGGGCAGGTGCTGCTGGTGGGCCTAGTGAAGATTGAGGATGGCAGTCAGAGGTGTCACAAAACAATGGAAAAGGAGCCAGGAGTTTCACATTAGGTATATTCTTCATTTAGCACAAAGAGAGCTTTGCATCTGACCAAAACACATTGCATTTTTGATGCAGAAACAGACATTTTTATGTTGCTTAATCAAACATAATTTATGGCGTATGTTTACCATGCAACTGCAGTTTTGGTTTCTAAAAACCTTTGGAATTTGGTACAACTCTAGCAAATGTTTCCATACATTCAAGTTATCTTTTTTAAAGGCAAAACTATTCCCAGTATTTCTTTGCCACTGGATTTAGTACATGACCATGTGGGAGAGGTTATGCACATGCCATGTACAGGAACTGGTAGTGCCTGGCTAAAGTAGCTTGGCATAGGCAAGTGTGATCTGGCAAAGAACAGATCCTTTGCTAATGAATCAGCATGAGCAGCTCAGTTTGGACAGAAACAAACTGTAAAATGCCTGATCAGCAGGAGCACTTCCTCGAATACATCAAAGCTGCTCCTTTCTACATGGCACAGCTGAGTTCTTTCCAAGAATTTGTAGGCCAGTATTCTTGCTTTTCAAAGTGTCTTTAAATGGGTACAAATCCTCTCTCCTGAATGTCATGAAACAAACAGAAAGGTATGCAAAAAATTAGAAGCATTAAAATATTTAAATAATCATTCATGCAAAGCATAAGCACAGCTGGAAGCAGTGTCCCCTTGAGTTCTTGCTTATATTCTGACTATATTTGAAATATATGTGTTGCTGTTATTTCTGGGGAAGCATATACATTAAATATTCTTGTTTTCTCTGTCTGAGTACTTACAATAGTTGGGTTTTTTTCATTATGTTTAATTTCCTCTATAACTAAGCACTAAAGTAGTACCTACATTACTGGCATGGGATATACTGCATCAGTAACTGAGGGGCAGTTTTGCCTGTTTCAGCAGAATGTGACAGAAGAATCAGAATTAATATCAGAAGTAACGTGATAGCCAAGTTATAACATCTTCCAGCATTTCTGAGGCTATGGACCAATTCTGTGGCCATCATGCACAAAAAGTAAAAAACAGCAAGTCAATGTATTATTCATTACAAAAGCGTGGTTGTGGTGTTGAGACTGTCTCCCAGGTCCAAGGCAGGGAAGTGGCAATGAGTTGAGAGCTGTGAACCCATCTCTTCCCTTGTGAGGGACAGCCTCAGCACACACACAGGGACATTGTGACACTGAGCATCTGCATCAGCCCTACGGCCTCAGCTGGCTGCAGGGCAGGAGTGGGGAGTGCTCTCAGCCACAGGCTACTCCCCAGCTCGGTCAGTAGGTAGAGGAGACCTGGAGATAATACCGCTCTCATAGGTCTTCATGGTTTGTTTCGCATTTTTTGGACAAATGGTGGCACTGGCTACCTAGTGAAAAAGACAGGGATGGTTGTGATGGGGACTTCAGGTTCATGGGGAATGGCTTGCAGGTTGTTGGTCTCTCGCTGCATGTTTTGGTGCAGAAGTAGGAGATGGCAGAGCTGAGCACAGTTTCTGGCCAAGCCAGGCTGGTTTTTTTTAATCTAAATCCCTCTAATCTAAAGCAGTGTTGGTCCTGTGTCTTAACTTCAGCAGAATTTAGGTGTACTGCATCTAACCCGTGCATGGTATGGATTAGTGATCTTCTGCAAAGTTTTGTATTTTTTCGTAAGAATCAGAAGTATGCACTTGTAAGTAGAAAGGAAAACTTGGACATGTTAATGACTGGGATGAGGTTGGTCCATCTGATAAGCTAAGTAGTGTACCAAGATTTTCTGGTTTTGCTGTTGATGCGTAACAGTACAGGTGCAGTGGCTCCATCAGACCTAGGGGAGGGGGATGACATAACCAGGCTCCCTGCAGAGAGCTTGGTGAAAAGGGAGAAGCTCTTTGGCATATTTCAGGAGTGGTCAAGCATCCAAGATTGGCAGCTGTTGCTGCTGACTGCCTAAGAACTGCTGTCAGAGCACCACCTGTGGCTTCAGACTGAATTTTACAGGGGACACATCACTCCTGTGTGCGAGAGGGATCCTCTGGCAGCTCCTGGGAATAAACCAGCTCCTGCTGTTTCTGAGTGAGCAAAACAAGCAGTTTGCGAGACATGGAGGGCTTGTCCTGGCATTACAACTGTCTCTGCTGAGACCGCGTCAGCTAACCTTGCTGTGCCAGAAAGATCCAGATGATGGTCTGGAAGATGGTCTGCACAAAGTTGTTGTAGAATATATATGAATATATGGACCAAAACAGGGCATAGCAGGATGGAGGGGAAAACAAGGCGCTAGGAGTCAGAAAGCTCTGTGAGGTACTGAGAATGGGGCACACAGGGAGAGAATTATTAAAAAAAAAAAAGTTACACCATAAAATATGCAGCAGTAGGGCAGAGATGCAGCTGAGAGTATCAGAGCAAGACTGAAGCAGAGGGATTAAAGAACAGAGAAGTCAGCAGGAGATGGGGTAAATATTAAGCACATTAAAATGCACAGGGCAGGAAGTACATTTAGAAATGCACAAAGGGAAGACAGTTAGCCTTGGGACTGCTCTAACCCTGCCTTATTATGTGACTCTTACCAAGAGTCCCACTCCTCCCTTGCATGGAAAGCATGAAAGATTTTATTGGTGTTTGTAAAGTTGTTACCAAGACCATAAAGAATTGTTAGCAGGTTGCTAAGCATGGGATAAATTCACTATCACTTACACTCAGTTTTGATACTCCTAATTCTGATTACTCAGCTGAGGTGTGAAATTTGGTGTCCAAGGGCTTCTTCTGTGGTCAAATAGGTGGATATTTCCGCAGAGTGTTTCAGGTCTAAGGTTTCTTTCCTTAGAGAGAACACCTTTGCTCAAAAGGCAAGAGCTTGAGGTAGGTGGCTAATGCAAGCTGGGTTGGATAGAGGACATCACGTGTTCAGAACAGTGCTGTGGGCTTCCTAAACCACTCACTCCAGCTACCTACAAATTTCTGATCTCAGGGCAGGAATCACTGGATGAATTGCTCATGTATCAGAGGTCAAAACGATGAGCATAATACTCTCTTCTGATGACAAAACTTTTGACTTGTGTGGAGTTCACTGATGCTCATAATTAGAAGTATCTGCAAATTTTTTTTCAAAATGGGTACTTAGCAAAACCTGTTCTTTTCCCACTGATTTTTTTCTCACTCAGGATAAAAGTTACTGAAAGAGTTTCCACTGATAAACCTGAGGCAGACTAATTCTATTTGTTATACTAGTGCTAGTTTTCTTTGATGGTTTCAATGGTGTGTGGCAGCTGCAGCTCAAGCTCCTGATCTGAAGCTCAGGCCCTTTTCAAAAGAAGCAGGAGATGTTCTACTCTGACCAAGCTGCACAGGGCATTGCGTGAGTCACATGGCTGAAGGAGACCTGCAAAACATATGGGCTGGCCAGGAAAGGGGAGCATCAGGTTTTCAAACTGTAATTTCCAAAGCTGCTGGTTTTTGTGGTTTATGATTAGTTTCTGAGTCAATCCAACAAAATATTTTTTGTTTCTGAACTGAATCAATGCTCATTTTTAATACTTCAACAACTCCTGTTGTTTGGAAAAAAAAATTTTGGAATTCCCCATAAGACAGATTCTACAGTTTCCATTCGCATAACACTTGCATTGAAGATACTATTAAAGTTCAAGGTATTGCTTAATGAAGGAATGACAAGGAAGATACCTTTCAATGTTTTCTGATATCTTAAATAAACAAAAAAAACTTTCCACGTTTAAAGGGAACATAATTATAGACAATCCTTTAATAAAAAGCACTGTGAATGTGCTTCAAGATGCATGATTAAGTCCAATTCAGGATGTAAGAGACGGAAGTGGGACTGCCTACATGCAGAACGTGGTTCAGATTCTTCACCCAGTCTTAGGGACTTTCAATTTCAGTAGGAGCCTCCTGTGTGGTTTGGATGTTTGGATGTCAATAGCCCTCTTCCTGGGTGCACCCATAATTTTCTATGCAGACTAATTCAGCACCTACCCCTTTTCTGAGAGCACTTGGGGTCCAGAAATGGAGTGAGCTTCCCTGTAAGTAACTCTCAAACTTACTCTGCCTGTCAAAACCAAGCTTCCTTCAAAATTAAATAAGTCCAAGTATTGATGGAGGTGACAGCTGTTTTTTTTTGTTGTTGTAATAACTTGAAAAGGAATGAGAAGTTTGAGTTCAGATGTCTACTTATCTGGCTCTCTACTGAGCTGTGATCAGTCCAAACCCCAATCCCTTACTGCCCCAAAGGCTTATTCTGATGGCTGGGTATAAATCATTATAAAAGCAGTCGAAGGGCATAGAAGATCTGAACAAAATCTGTTGAAGCAGTGACGACTTGCAGCAAAGGATGGCTCTTCACAGGCCCAAGAGGAGAGAAATCCAAAGAGCTTGACTTGGGATTATTACAAAAGCAGTGCTTAGAGCCGTAACATTCACACCCTCATTTTCTTAAAATAGGCACCTAAATAGGCATTTAGAGTAAATCTGATTTCAGTCCTTCAATGAATTAATTCTCCAAGTACAAGGATAGGGACAATAATAGCTGTCTTTTTGTAGGGAGGACATGAAAATAAATTCTTGAATGTGTATGAAGCTCGCAGGTACTATTCTGAATTTTTCCATAGTGATAGTTGGGAGGAAATGGATCAATCTGTCTTTAGATAAGCATTGAATAAGTGGGCAGCTGGTAAGGATAAAACAAAACATTAAAGAACTGCTCATAGCTTTGCAGCAATCTGTTATTAAAAAGCAGTCTAAGTGATAATACTGTGACAGAGTGTGATATGTGATATGATGAAAGTCTTTACTAGATAGAATGCACTATTGTCTTTAGCAGTTCATGCCTCCAAACAGATGAATGAGCTAAATTCTGATTTTCTGAAAGGACAGCTTAAGGATTCCTCTGTTAAAGTATGCTCCACTGTTGATATTTAAAACCAGACAAATCCTGAAAATCCAAAAATATGTGTTCATATCAAAGAAGGTTGGTTTGCACAATCTTGTCAATGTGTTTTTCTGATAAACTGCTCCTGTAAAGTGACAGGCAAGAAATTACAGTATCCCTGCAAGCAGATGGAGGGTGCATCTTTTTCAGTATGAAGTCATGTGACTGCATGTGCCTGCATTCTCATGCACCCTCACTGCCGTGTGGCATATATTTATGTGACATAATTATTTTATCTACTTTTAGACTAGAGTGGTCAGATGAGAGGTAATATTTAAAGATGTAGAGGGTCTTGTGACAGATGGGATGACAGATAAGAATAAAAGGCACACAAAGGAGCTACTGAATGGTCAGAAGCTCCTTTTAAGAAAGAGTAGGACAACATTGCTGACAGAACCACCTACTTCCAATTTGCTCAGCATTTCATGAATGGCCTTATTTATAGAAGTACTCGAAAAATTTTGACCAGTCTCACTTGTTTGCACACAAAATACAGCTTTACATTCATAAACTCTCTGTTTTTTGAAAGGTCCCTTTAGACGTTACCCAGAACGCTTGTGTATATCTGTATACTGATAAGTACTTTTTAGTAGCCCGAAACAACTTCAGGAAGCAAACAGTAAACTGAGATTTAATCAAAGTTTGCATTCAATAAATTAGGTGATTCCCCTGTTATAGTCCAGCGAGATTCTGTTTTCATTGGCATATTTATATTCATTTATATTCATCGAGAACTATCAGCAACACCTGGTAGACTTTGAGATCTCTTCGTTTGAAGGACCCAGTGGCCACTGGTTGCCCAAGAACATCCGTCCTCTTTTCCCTGGGAGGTCCCAGAGGAAGGGGCATCAGGTGGAAGTGCTCCGCAGGGTTTAGCTTCTGGCTGCTGCTTGCCTTCACGTGAAATGACTGGAGAGGTCAAAATGGCTTGGGATACAATCCATCACTACTTGGATAATAAGCACCTCTGCCCCTATTTTAATGCTGCCCGCCGCTCCTCCCGCCCCCCTCCAGCTGACATATGATGCAGTGTATTTGTTTCCCCAGTGTCTGAATGAGGTAAATGTCTGATGAGAAAGGGCTGACTGGAGTCTTGTCCAGATAGGGTAGAAAAGATACTGATGGATAGGGAAAAGAAATGTCTTTGGATATCAGGATATGCTGCAAGACAGTACCCCCTACATACTATGCATTTGTTTTGTCGTCCTCAGTGGCTTTCAGATTCCTAGACATCTTCAGTGGCTAAAAGCCTTTTTTTTTTACTCACCTGTTAGTTTTTACAAAAAATTCAATCTGACATGAAGCTCACCTCTGTGTATGTGCTGTCAGGCTGTTATGCTGTGCTCAGTTGGGAGCTAATCCCACCTGTCTCTGAGCTAAGCAAAGGGTCACCTATCTGCTGTTGAAAGTTTCTTCTGGCTGGCAGGGATTTCAAAGAGTAAAGAATTGCACCAGTTATAGAGCCAATATACTTCAATCCAGCTCTCATTCTGTCATTGCTGGAGTGGTAACACAGAACAGCTGAAGTGTTTTTGTTAATACTTTTTATATCTGAAGTCTAGATATGGGATATTTATGGTAGACAGCTCGTGTGATTTCACTTTACTTGCGGAGCCACCGGAATTTCCTCATCTTCAGAATGTGATATAGAGCTCATCGTATCCCTTGGGGTTATGCATAAGAGCATCTGGCATGCATGAAAAAAGTGTTGAAATGGGTAGGAAATTCAGTCTTCTTCTTTTCTTCTGTTTGGAAAAGAGCCAGCCACTATTTAGGATGAGAGAAAACACCTTGGGAGAGCAGTGCACAGGTAAAGGCAGGAGAGAACTGTAATCCTGCACTGGAGTATCCTGCAAAGAAAAGGTGATGCAACTGATTTCAGCTGTATGGTGTAAAGGGTGATTTTCTTTGTTATTATAAAAGGTGGAGATCAAAGCACTGTTAATTCACCTGAGAATTTGTTTTCTTTCCTAATGTTTCTCTGCATTCATGAAAAGCATGTAGCTCTTCTCAGGTATCATAATGTCTCTAATTCTGCATGAGAAATTGAAGTTTCTAACTGACAGAGGATCAGCCAGTAGCAGCAAGGCAGCTCAGCAGTATTTCTTTTCCTCTCTTTTGAGAAAGGGGATTCGTTACCTTTGTTTGTCTTGATTTTTAACCGATTTCTCCCTCAACAATTTTTCCACCACTTAATTCTGGTTTGACATCTCTGTGCTGACAGAGAAGTTAAGACTGATGACCTTTTATGTTCTTCTGGTCAGAGAAGATGAATCAAAGTAAATTGTTTTACTAGTTAATAAAAACAGCTTTTTTTTTTTCTTTTTTTTTTTTTTTTCAAAAATAGCATAGAGCAAAGGAGTTCAGGGGGCAAAGATCGTGGAATGACAGGGGTGGCAGTTGGGTGTAATCTGGTGGTGGTGTTTGCTAAAAACTGAAGGTGGCTCTGGGCATCTTGCCAGTTTGTTCAGGCTAAGACTTGGCTCTCAGCTCAGGAGGAACTATCTGAGTCTTCTAAGTTCATAATGTAAACAGATGTCAGTTTGGTTTTGTAACCAGAACTAATAAGATTTTAAATAGCCAAGCTATTTTTACTTCTATAATTGACCCTGAGTATACTTGTCCTCTTCCATTCAATGTCAGTAAAGGAACTGTTGGTAAAGAACCTTGGAGACCAAGCTATAGTTGTAGATAATAAAGCCATTAAGCTTGCCATTTTTTGATTTTGATGGGATATGCTTCAGAATAAAACCACATATTCCTATGTATTGGTATAAAAATTGTTTCTATTTTGGGAGAAATCCTGGCTGAAATATTCCTGTGTGGAGCAGTTTTACTGAGGATGATTTGCTGCAGACATCAGAATGCTGCAGGATTTAAAAGATCCCACCACAGATACTGGAAAGAGGGATCCGGGGCTCTATCACGAGTAGTGTGTTCTTGTATGTCTAATAGCTGTGACAGCGGTCAAAACCCTAAGGAATTTCATTGTGCTTTGTGCTGGCAGGAAATGTCCAAGCAGTCATGGCGTATTCTTAATTTTCTTTTTGGTCTTTTTCAGGAGCTGAATTTTTTTCCAGGGCTTGGAAAGCAGCATGTTAATGTATGCTGCATGTCCTCCGGAAGGAATCTAGCATCCATTGACCTCAGAGTGGCGGTGACCAGGCCGGGAGGATGCTGTTCTATTCCCATATCGTCAGGTAGTCCAGCATGCAGCAAAAACCTATCCATACAGGTGTGGTCCCTTGCTAGCTAGGAGTACTCATGTGGAAGTGATACTTCAGATGTGCTAAGTTTTTTTGAATAGAAATATATCTGTGTTTCCAAGCAGAGCTTTTGATGAGTTTCTTCACAGTCTGAGCGTATGCGTTTTGAGGACAGTAAAGCAAGGTCTGATTAAAGTCCATGTGAACATTCAAGTTCTGGATTAGTGCTGACATCTGCTGTTTGTTCTTAACACGTACATGAGACACAGGGCAGGGAATTGCTGCCTGTGTGCTTTTTGCTGTCTCGATTCTATGTTTTATTTGACACAAAGTAGCATTAATAGAAATCACAAGATACAGTAAAACCTCCATAGGTCAACAGCTATTCTCCTGGGAGTTTAAGACATGAAATAGGCAGCTGACAACAAAGATCGAACTGAATTTTTATCCTTTCAAATGACTGTCGATGCTTTTATGTGGGGAAAGGGCTTGAGATAGCTGGCCTAAGGGGTGAAGCTGTCTGCGTACAGGGTGAGTATTTAGCCTGAAAGCTCTTTAGGGCAGGGATCACTTTTCTGTTACTATTTCTACAGGAGCCCCTAAAATACTGGGGTCCTAATCCACAGCTGGCATAGCCGGCTGCTACCACAGGATGAAGGGGTTATGACAACAGTACGAGGGCACTGTGTCTTCATCCTCCTTGCCTGCTGCGAGTCACGGACGCAGCAACACCAGTCCAAGAAGTGTCAGCTGCCAGCCTGGCTTTGAGCATGGGTATCACTCTGAGTCACCTGGGCAGGTGTCACCACTCAGTGTCACTGGGTCCCTGCAAGAAAGACCTGCTGGGAGACAGCAGGTGCTTTCATATAGGTTATTAAACAGCTGTCATGGCCATGGAGTCATTGCTGAGCTGGGCTGGATCAACAGTAACGTGCTTTGTATTGTCAGGGTACTTTGACTCTTTCTGCTCGTGCCAGTCATCCTCCCTTCTAACTCAGCCCAAACAAGCGTATGGCAGAAAGCAGTTTTAGATAACAAGATTGTCTTTGTGTTAAGGTCATCAGTATAACAGACATCAGGGAGAAGATAAACATGGGAGGTTCTGTAGAAATCCCTGATTTATCCCATTAGCACAGCACACGACAACGCTTTATGTTTCCACTCCCAAAAGAAAGGTAAATCCTTCACGTAAATGAAGTGGTCACGTGTACCGATCCAAATACAGCTATGGCAGCTCTCAACTGCATGCTCTTTTCAAGGCATTGGAATTAAGCACACAAATATTCCCAGTTTTAGGATTTGTTCTCTATGTTAAGTATCATGAGTCAGAGTGATGCAAAAATTTTAGGTTGGTTTTAAAATTAGGGAGGCTTTAAAATAACATTTGAATAATTTTGATCTGTGCTGTGGTATTTCAGTCCACTATAGTTTCCATTTTCCAAACTTTTCTCCACAACTATTATTCTTGTCATTCCTTTTTTTTTTCCTTGTAAAGTGCTTCATTCCTTGTCCCATGAATGGAACAAGTTGCCCAGAGAAGTCGTGGATGCCCCATAACTTGAAGTGTTCAAGGCCAGGTTGGATGGGGCTTTGAGAAACCTGGTGTAGCAGAAGATGTCTCTGACTGGTGCAGGGAGGGTGGACTAGATGATATTCAAAGGTCCCTTCCAAGCCAAATAATTCCACGATTCTATGATTCTATAATGACTTCCAGTGGCGCTGGCTAAAGTTGGTAGGGTTCCCTCAGAAGAAAGGATATCAACAGGGTAAAACATTGAAAAAAGTTTAGGTCAAAAATGGAAGGTAAAGCCAAAACATTAATCCCAAAAAGCCTGCAAATTCCAACACGCTTTGCACTGTAGGAGTAGGAATTGTATTCAAATTCTCAGTTAACTTAGTGTGATAAAAAGAGAATAATATGCCTGACACTGAAAATATTTAACATTTTTGCATATGAATTAGGTTAACAAGTACAGTCAGTCTCAGAATTATTATTATGTAAAAGTAGTAGTAGCAAAATTTAGAAAACTTTCTTAAGGTGACTTTACTACTGTGAATTAGAAATAAGTAGATGACAGATTATGCTAATTGCTTTGGACTGGAAGAGATCTGGGCCTTTAAATTACAATCCCAGTGAGTACAAATAATCTCTTGGAAATCACTGAGGTTTTCATTAGCCCAGAGCTGTGGCTGGCACCATGCTTCCTTCCCAGGCCCATGCTGGGACCTGGCCCAAGCTCTCTACACCCCTGAGACCACAGGGGACTGGACAGATTTCCAGATGCCCACGAGCCCCCCCTTGAGAGGTTTGTATGTACCTGGTGTGCTGCAGGGCATGGAGTTATCAGCTTTGCTTATGCAATGGAGGTTTCTCTGGGCACACACTACCACAGCGCACTCAGGTTCCTTCCCTGTGGATCCCAGGGGTGGTGTGAGCAACGGGAAGAAGCAGATCCACCAGCAGCACTCTGTGGAGGAGGTGATTACTCCTCTCTAGCAGTATGTGAACATACTGTTCCCTCCTGAAGCAGGGATGACATTAAGTAAGTTCCTGCATGAAGGCATTTCCACTCCATTTTAATTACATGCAGCTTCAGCAAGTTGCATGGGTGGTTTTAGTTTTAATGACATCGTGTAATTCGCTTCATGAGAACTGAGAAAGCTACTGAGAGCATGAGGGTAGATTACAAATCATACCTGGGGGGTCAGGGGTATTTTGGGTCTTCAGTGCTAGAGAGTCTTTGCTGTATTAAAAACTGTGATTTTTTTTTTTCCAAATAATCTTGTTTAAACATCCCCTGTCATATCCCCAAACATTTTTCTCATTTAGTACTAAAAAAATTTACATCTTCTGCCAATTAAACATTTTTTAGGTCAAATTCACCTTTGGCTGAATTACTAGTTCTCCACAAGGTGCTTGGATGTGACTACACTATTTTGACGTGGCTGTGGGGCACGGTGCTCTCTAAACGTACCTTTGGTGTGACTTTGATCCTTGAAATGGGACTTGACATTTGTGGTCAATTAGAGAATTTGATGTGCTACAAGAACAACCTAGAGAAGTGTGCTACAAGAACAGACAGTCAATGACGTTAACCTGCTCTGATGCCTCTGCATTATTCAGAAGCAGCCAGGGATAAGGAAAATAGAGCAGAGGCTTCAATGTTTATCTGATGCAACTGTATTGTAATCTGAGGTGGCTGCAGTACTAAACTGTGAACCAATAAATAAAATAATTTTCATTACCTATTTTAAATATTAGTTTGGCTTGACCTCCTATTAGTTTAACAGGATTTGACTGAAAAAGATCTTCCTAAAAGTGTTCACTTGCCAGTGCTTGTAACATATCTGGCCTGCATAAATGCCTTCCCAAAAGCTGAGCCTCAGAAAGGTCTCCTGTAACCATGCTCCCAATGCTGAGGAGTGCTCAAAGACTGTTTCCTTGTGGGAAACCTCATGAGTTGCAACATTCTCATGGGAACAAGGATTAATCTTAGCTCTATTTCCACGTGTCTCAGTATGCTGACTGCTGTGTAAATTATCAGGGGGAGATTCCCATTACCCTGATTTAGACAGCTGGTTAGCTCTTCTCTCTGTATCCTGTTTTTACTGACAAAGCCTCACATGCAATCTCCTCTTCTTGCCATTGCATAGATTGAGGAAATGATTCTTATTAATACTAATGAGGGATTACAGTGAGGAGCAATGTGCGGATTACAGTGAGGAGCAATGTGCGGATTACAGTGAGGAGCAATGTGCAGAGGCAGGGTTGCAGTGAGGAAGGGAACAATCTGTTCTCTGTTTCTGCTGCTTTAGGACAAGTAGTGGGCATGTACTACAGCAAGAAAGACTCGAGTTAGACATAAGGAGTGAAAAAAAATTTATAAGGGCAAGGATAGGAGAGAGCTGGAACAGATGGCCTTGAGAGATGGTGGTGCCTGTGGAAGACCACGAAGTCAAGCTACTCAAGTACTGTCAGGACTGGTGTGGGCAGTGTTGGTCCTGCTGAGCTGCAGGAAAAGGGTTGTAATTTGTAACTTTTCTGGGTCCTCTCCACAGAGGAGTTACTTTGCCACACAGTGCTTGGTTCTGGGTGGGCACACTGCCATTACTTCTGTGTGAACTTTGATACCTCTTGTGTTACTGAGATTGGGCCTGGCACTCACAAGCACCAGGTGGATGTCAACTTAACACTTTTCTCCTCCTCTGTCTCTTTACACAGCACAGTGCTACAGCAGCAGGTTACCAAAGGCCGTTGCATGCACCATGTTTAACACTTTTCTCCTCTCTACAGCAAAGAGTGTTTTAACATGTTCCAACAGTATGAAAGCAGGAGGAACCAAGCTCTAGGAAGGAGGCAGGAGGAATGATTGATTAGGAAGGCAGCCAGTAGCTTGTCTAATCTTGGTTGAACTGTTATGCTTTTTTAAACATGATGTTTTGCAAGCTCTCTCTTTTGCTCTTATAAACTCTCTTATTTGTTTTTTCCGTAGTTCATACAACAACAACGCTCTAAGGAATTAGTGTATTCCTGTAGAAAGTTATAGTGCAAGTGAGCATCCATGGATATATTACACCTCTGTTCTGTCCCACTATAATAAGAAACCTTCTAAAAGTGTGAAGAGCTGCTCCCTCCCTTTTTATGTTTGCTCAGCTAGGCAGTGGCTTTTAGCATGTATATCAAACAAAGCAAACAGAAGCACACAGTAAGCATAGTCTACGTATGACATAGTTTCTACCTGCCTTTTCAGGTTCGAACATTAATGTGCACAGCCAGGGAGGAGTATGAATATACAGACAGGGAAAACTACCACTGAGTTATTATGCAAGCTACTTAACACCTAGAGTCATTGCGTTTTTCAAAGAGACTTTTAAAATACTGCATCAATACAAGTGACAGAATACACCCAGGATGGAAGAGGGGCTTCATATGTATCATTTGGCAATGATGTATAATAGGTGTAATATTTGTAACAGCTGTTAGGTGCTCTGAAGCTACACTACATTTATGGAATTTTCCACTGAGCTCTAAATATTCAGGTCACATACACAGTTAAATTTCCAGCAGTGGCACTACAGATAAAAGCACTCCAACCGTATGCCATAATTGTGCTCTATTTAGAGAGCGCAGCAACTCAGGCATTTTCACAGCAGTCATCTTAGATACGGTATACATTCTGCTTTATAAATGCCAATTCATTAGCGCATGTAACACATAGCATGCTGCTCTTAAAAAAAAACGGAGAGTGCTATGTTTCAGTGAGGAATAAACATACAGAAAAAACCTCTTAGAAGAAGGGAAAAAAATGGAGAGGAATGCCAAATTCAGTTTCATCTTTTACACAAAGATCTGTAGAATATCAAATTCCATTTTGTAAAAGGTTTCAAATAAGTTGCAGCCATATGAGTATCCATAAATTAATATTAAAAAGACTTAATTGATTGGAAATTTCCACTTCAGGATATTGAATTGCAATAAATGATTTCTGCCACAGAAAGAATATATCATGGACAGGACATGGTTTTATAACACAGTGAACAAGCATGCGTATTTTTTTAATTATTTGTAGCGATGCTAAGCTAGCTACAATTTCAGACTGCAAGAAAGGCAGAAACATAATTTTAATACTCTGTGGTAAAGGGGTTTTACATTCAGCAAGTACCAAGCCAGCAAGTCTGACCAAAACCAGATACTAAAAATAAAGGAAAAATGATTCTTTTACTGCACTGAGTTCAAATAAACCACAAAGAAGAAAATACTGGAGCTAAAACCCGTGCATTAGCTCACTACTCATGGCCAGAAAGGCATGTTCACCTGTTGTACTATCAGTTTTGAGACAACCAGCATGGCTGTGTGAGATCAGGTATTCATGAAAAGTAGGTCAGTGCGGTCAATGGGATTGAGTTCCCAGTTTGCTAGACTTACGAATAAAATATTTTGTACCTTTTCCTACAACAGTGCTCCATCTTGAACAGCAGATATATTAGTCTGTTTTAAGATTTATTACGATTGCAACATATCTCCATGACCAAATTGTGGACCGTTGAACTCTGTAAGTCATCCTTTTGTGGCCTTTCTTTTGTAAACTACACATTAGAGGAAGGTGGTGAAATACATTGACCTTGCACCTTCTTTGTGCTAGAAGCCCAAAGGAAATGGTGAAACCTTTTGCTCTCTCCTTTGCCCTTGTCCTGTCCTTTGCTCCTTTAGTAGCTGGGTAATTTGTCACATCAAGAAGTTTAGTCGTGCTCACCTAGGGAAACCTCAAGGAGGTCTTTGCAGAGATGAAGATCCCCTGTGCAGGGATCAAGGCCACAGCTGGAACATACCCACAACCCTTGGTTACTGAATACCTTTTCTAGAGAGAAGAAAGCTCGTTACAAAACAATAGTGATGGCTCTGGCAGGTCTGGAAAAGGTGCCTTACAACGTTACCACCCCACTGGCCTCTTTTTTTCCTCTCTTGTGTGAGTTTAAAGCCCCTTACAGCCCCTTTGCCACAGCTGGGAGAAGGGAACGTCTGCTTCACCTTCCCCAGTCCAGCTCATACCAGGGTGTACAGATACATGTTCCCTCCACTCTGTTTGGCTTTGGGTCCAGTCAGCTGGGCAGAGAAATGGGAGCTAATGTGCTAAGTTTGCCCTGCTCTGCTCAGCGGGAACCAGGCTGTGTGCTGGCTGTGAGCCCTGGGGTGGGTCACGCCGGGACATGGGGTGGGCAGAAAGGGCCAGGGTTTTCCAAGGCCTCTGGAGGAAAAACACAGCTGTTGTGTGGGCTGCTTTCCACACCTCTGCACCTCAGGCTGTTGACTGCTGTAGTTCAGGTTTCTTCTCCTCACCGTGAACACCTGGCTCATGTTTCTGGCAGGGAAATGGGGCAGGAGAATTCTGTGGCATCTGAAAGGGGGCAGAGACTGATTATTCAGCAGCTCCCAGAACCCCTGACTTTTTTCTTCTCTGCCCTTGACATCCAGATTTACTGAATTGCCAGCCACATTAGAAGGAGATGTTTCTGCTGGGTGACACCTACTTAAAGCATTGCTGTAATTAGAGCCAAGTAAGGGCAGGAGAAAGTGAAAGACAGAGAGCCTAGTCCTCTTTCTGCCTGATAACAACGTCTTACAAAGCAATTACAGTAACTTACTCCTAGCTTCAAGACACGGAGCCGATTCTTGCCATCCTAACAGCATTTTGGTTGTTAAAAGGAAGTATCAGTTTTCTTTTACACAGTGCAGAGCATGAACCTTTCATGGAAGAGTATCCAGACTCTGTTGGAGGTCTCCTTCCAGCCACCTGCCCTCAGAAGACCCCCAGACAAGCATGAATTTCCAGGCTCGTTTAACTGGCTCAGGCTGTTAGAAGAATCAAACAAAATCTTCACCATTGGTAGTATCTGGACAGCAAACACTGTGATGAAATGGCTTTCCACAGTTTCTACCCCCGAACCTTTGACTTAAAATGGTCTGATCCATCTCAACAGTATTTCTGGATGTACTGGACTAATAGTTCTGTTTCTTCACTTTCATGCATTGCTTTGGGCTTATTATACAAATGTATAACCTGGGTGCCACAGGTGTGGAGAAAAACTGCAGGCACGTAAAGATGTAATCATGGAATAACAGCGAGACATTTTTAATAGGATTCATGCAATGCTTTATAATAGTGTGGCTCAAAAGAAGCAAACACCAAAAGTTATTTTCTTCATCTGTCTTAACAAAATTGCAAATACATTTGAATTTGCCAAGATTTTTTGATTTATGGACGATAAATATGAAACAGGCAATAGAAGCTGCAAACAGGGCTTGATCATCCATCAAACAGACAAACCTGATGACCTGAGAAGGCTGCTGATTTCATCAGGGTTGTGTTTGTCTGCTTCTCCTAGTTTTCTTTCTTTCTGTGTGCAGTCACTTCTATTTTCAACCATTTGTGCAGCCTGTCTTGCAGTTAAAACTGGCAGAAACAGTTTCTGTAAAATCAGTGAAGGAATCAACAACGCAGCTCTCACTGACCTCTTTAATTTAATTTTGCCATGTACTTCTGCCTACAGCCTGCAGCATAAAATAAAAACATTTAAAGTTGATCAGTCTGGGTACGCTCTCACAGCATGTAGGTCACCCTATCAGTTATCCAGCAGGCCCTGACACATAAGCTTCTCAGTTAATAAACCTTGGGACTGTGTGGATCAATTTCGGCATCCAAAGCCAATGGAAATAAATCTTCAGCTATTTTTATTTAAAATTTTATTTTTTGCACCCTTTTCTCCACAGAGAAAGATTATAGAAAGAATTCATCACAAAAGTACAGAGAAAAACTCAAAATACTGGCTCCCTTTAAGCAGCTGAAGAACTGTATGGAACTAACCTTCATGTCCTTCTAAGCCAAGACTCTCTAATCTTTCAAATCCAGTTCAACCTTATTATCAACTCACTTGGCAGAATTAATATACTAACATGGGCACTTTGCCAAGGTTTTTTTTACATTCAGCTTCTGTTATGCCAATTCAATTACAAATTATTTCTTTACAAAGCTTAATCATATATAATGAATTAATATAAGCAAAAAGACCAAAGAAGATATGGTTGACTGCGTTACAGACTAAAGAGGTAATTAGTCTTATAAACCCGAGAGAAGAATATTAGTCACCTATATTTATGCTGTGATAGATTCAAATCTAGATGGCACATAGAAAATGAAACAATGAAACTCATCCCAATCTACTGCAAGTGAAGATTGTTTCATTTTCACACTGAAATACTGAAAGTAAATGGTGCTAAATGGAAATCTCTTAGTTCTGATTTGGATAATAAAACATTTAACCACTTCACCTGCTTAGCCTGGAACACCAAACGGGTTGTAACTTCCCCATTTAACACCAACTTCCCCATTTAACACCAAAATAAAAATAACTTGGTTATCTAATGCTAAATCACTGCTATTCTCAGCACAGCTTCTAATAGAACTGCTTTGGCTACACTGGGAGGAGTAACATTTGTAAACTGTTGTGCTAGTAATGTCCTAATGACCTGAGTTCAGAGCAAAGACGTAAGTACATCTGCTGTCCAGGAACCTGTTTACACCAAAAATATTGTTACTATACATAGGGGTGTGAAGAATGCTCTGATTACTTGTGTGAGGGTAATAGGATTTCTGTGCACTTTTCAAAATCTAGGATGTGACCATTATGATCAGCTATTTGAAAACTATCAGTAGACTTACTTCTTCAGATTAGGCCATACCATTGCAAGTTGAGTACAAACAACATTCTCAAAATCCTTGTTTGCAAGAGGTGAAGATGTGCCTTTAATACCATATGAATGGAGAATTCCAGTTCTATTCACCTAAAAACTCATTAGAACTAAAACATACTGCACATGAGCCAAGACTAAGGGACTCATGTTGTAAAAGGATGCAATAATCACTGCTCTGAATGCAGAATAAAGTTTTACTGACAAAACGAGCCTTGAGATTTGATGCCATTTATAATGATGCTATTATTTCACTAGGCAGCTAGTGATGCTTCTGCTCTACTTGCTTTTTTGTAAAATGGTTATTGAAAAGCACCCACATTTGTTACTAGACTTTTCACAAGCTCCCAGTGATCTCATGAGGAAACACTATCTCGGCTTAAGACAAGCTATGCTTGATCAGCATAAGTAAGTTGGACTTCTCGTTTTCTGCTGAGGTATCCTCAGTTCCTTCCTGCTCCCTGGCATTATTTATGAGAGAAACCAAATAGGTTTGTGGTTTCCATGAGATCAGTCCTTCAATCATTAAAATAAAAACTTGTACTATGTACAGATAGGTAGAATCATGGGACAACTATCATTGCTATGTCCTGTGGAATGGTAATGGTCTGGGATGGTGACCAAGCATGCTAAGGAAACACAGCTTAGATGGATCTACATCCACTTATTTCCATTGTGGTTCACAAACCCTGGCATGGGTTTGTATGATGCAGCAGTCACTTCCCTGAATAATGTATGTGTGTCTGGTACTTTCATTATGTTTCCTCCCATCCAAAGATGTAAAGAATATGAAAATCCAGAAGATTATTTCAAAATTTTTCCTTCTGGTATTGTGATTTTAATAATAGGCTCAAGCAGTGATGTAAGACTGAAGTAGTGAGGGAAGAAGGAAAGCCTGGAAGGTCAAGCCCAGAACTGTCCTCAGAGCTGAAAAGGTTTGCAAAACAGTGAAAAGGGGCACCACTCCTTCAGAGAATCACTATTCTGATTTTATCTCAGCCACCAGCTTCCTGTCAACCAAAGCCCATCACTTGACTTTATGCCTTACTCCTGAAACGGTGGTAATGTTGAGCTTTTAGTTAAATTCTTTCCAGTTAAAGACCACAAGACATCAAGATGTGCCCAGGCTGTGTGATGCTGACAGTGAGCTAGTTTGAGTACCAAACTCCTATGCTTAGCTCTGCTGAGTCCCCAGATGAAGTGCTGAGCCATGTTCCAGACCTGTGCCAGGTAATTAAACACTTTTTCATGCGTGGCACAGCCCTGTGCTGCCCGTGGAGACTGCTGATTACCAGGGCGAGAGGTGCACATAGATTGATGAACACAGGAACATGCCCAGATGCTTGGTGCACTTGGCATTTTTGGTCCATCCCTAAGAAAAAACAACTTTTTTTTTTTTTTTTTTTTTTTTAAATTTATGGAGGGGTTTGTGGTCTCATGCAAGAACAGTTATGAATTGAAGTTATGATCACTTTTTTTTCATGTGAATGTTTAACAGAAGGACTCTAGAAAATAACAATGGCAACCAACCACTGGTTCTTCTGGCAGTTTTTCTTGGCTGGTTTTTCATTCTAATTAGTACAATAATTTAATTAGCATAACTGTTCATGATATTTTTGTGCATCTATTTTGCATACTCACCTCTCCTTCTGTTGCTGACCTCATTTGGATTGCTCACAGTGCATACACATTCCTTTTAGCAGATTTAACCACAATGTGTCATGTGCCAGTGGGAAGAAAATTCTGTCTCAGAATTCTCAATATTTAACAAAAAAAATTTGAAATAACAATAAACCACACATGCTGCAAAAGCAGAAAAGAGCAGGGCTCAGCAGACTGGAAGTTCTGTCTGCAGTCTGGATTGAGTGAGCTTGAGAAATCTTCACAGACTGTGCTTGAGTTAGTGCCTGAACTAAAAATTGACTGTTCTGTTCCACCAGTTTATCTTATAAATTGGTATTTTGTTTATTCAAAGCAAATTGCAGGTCTTCCAAAGACAAGTTTTTCACTGTCACGACTTAGAAATACGTTAAATGATGCAATCTTCAGTGCATAATGCAAAAACTGCCAGAAATGACCATTTCACAGTCTTATCATTTCTGAAACATATTTTCTTCAGATTTGCCTTGATTCTTCAGGTCCAGTTGAGGTCTACAGAACAAGCCAAAGTCCACACCAGAAGTCAGTCGCAGAAGGCCCAGTGCTAACATTAAAATTTCTCTCTCCAGCTCTTTTCAAATGGTTTGAGCATGACCTTTCTGATGAGAGCACATTTAGCCAGCTACTTGCTCCATGGGGAATGGGGATCTCCAGCTTAATGGAAATGCTTAAATCCAGCCTGTGCGTGTGTGGGGAGATGCTTGAGTGTTTCCAAGGAGCCAGCCCAGATGGAGCATGGTGGGCACTGCCCCATGGTGTGGAGCAGCAGCTTGGCCAGAGCTGTGGGATGCCCCACGCCATGGGCTGTGAGGGGTCACTGCTGTGGGTAGCTGTGCATGCCAGGAGTCACCCAGATGGGATCATACGGATATGGCCACCCTGCACTGAATCAGCTGCTTGGAGCAGGAAAGATAAGGCATTGGTGAGAGTTCACTGATAAGCCCATGGGGTGGGGAAGTGGGATCTAGCTGAGCTTCTGCAGGATGTTTATCAGTCTGTGGTACATAAAAGCAGTCAAATTGCTTCCAGATCTAAGCCAGATACGGAAACAAGTCAGGTGCTTTTTGCGTGGTGCTGCATTTATAGGAGCAATTCAGCAGCTTCAGCTTGGTGCTGCCTCTGCAGTGGGTGATGACCTGCCAGGGTCTTTGCTGGTTTTGCAGCAGGTCATTCCCCTGCCTGGCCACTGGCTGCCCACCGCCACCGGTGAGCTGATTCCAAGCCCCTCTTCCATCTGGATGCCTCTTGTAATGGATGCTTTCCAATTAGAAAGATGCAAACATGCTAGTGTGCTGTATCAAGTATAAAAGAGAGCTACCTGAAAGAAATTATACACTCCCTGCCACCTTTTCCATTTCTGTCATTATAAAACACAGACAGTTATTCACATCATAAAAAGGAGGAAAATATAACCAATAGTATTGCAGCACAAGATTACACTTTGCTTTTAAGACGAAATTTTATTTTCATTTTACTGTGGACGGTGGGGTTCCGTTTTAATGTTATGGGTGAATTTTTTCACATACCTAAAGCATAGTTAAACTGTGGTACTCATTCCAACAGGAACTTACAGAAACCACAAATAAAAATTACTTAGTAATGACAAATTTGTGACTAAGAGGCTCATCAGTGAGCCTGATCCAAATGTAAGCTGCAGCTAAGCATGTTCCTAAACTTGAAACTACTAGAAAGGGAGTTGTTCCTGTGAAAGAAACATTGTGTAATTGCTTTGCTTTTACTTAGCTTTTCTTAAGCTGACATTTCAGATACCAGACTAGATGGAGCCTCATTCCGAGTGTGTAGAATTTTAAATATTTGACCTTCCTTTCACATAACAGCTTTACTCTTTCTAAATGGAGATCTTGTCACATAACCATGCCAGCAATGTTCAGTATGTACTTCCAGGTGATGCTGAGAAGGATTTGCTGAAGGAGCACCTTTACTCATGTCATGCTTTCAAAGGGATTTTAGTGAGATGTCTGTGGGGACTGAATTTGGTAAGCACTGTTCAGAAGTTTGGTCACTGATTTTTTTTCTCATTTGTCCAGGAAAAAGACTGAACTCATGCTAGCTAAGAGCACTACCCTTCTGAAAGTGCTGCCTGAGACCTTGTGCTATGAGGAGATACAGAGACTGCACCACCTAGCTCTGGAAAAGCGTAGCTGGGATTTGAGAAGATCTTGCAGAAGACAATGGAAAAACAGACTTCAGTTGCCCTAAACTTGTGCTTGCTCCTACATGGAAAACAAGACTTCAGTGACAAAGTCCTGGAGGAGGGCTCTTCCTGCCCCACCATGGGGAGGCCGAGGGGCTCTTCGTCTGCCGATATATTTGTCAGGTGTGACAAAGGGGACAGTGACATGCTCTGGCATGACAACTGTATTGCTTATGTGCAGCCGCAAAGGGACTGAAGGATGTTTTGAAGATATACATGTGTATAGAGAAATTAATCAATGTTTATAAACATAGGAAAAGATTTTGGCTAGGTATTTCTAATAAATCTGGAATTGTTTTAACAGGTTTACATTGTTATTCATAATATAAGGGGAAAAGAACTTAGATGTAAAACGATTTAGACAAAACTGTCATTCATGGGTCTAAGGTTCAACCATTCATCTAACAGACAGCTACAACGGACACTATACCAAAGGACAAATGCGCGGTGCTGCCCCTGGGAAGGAGACACCCCTGCAGCAGCCCATGCTGGGAGCTGCTCTCCGGGGCCCTGGTGGGCAGCTGAGCATGGGGCAGCCCTGTGCCCTGGCAGCAAGCATGGCCAGCAGCCTCCTGGGCTGCACAAACAGTGGCACAGCCAGCAGGTTGAGAGATGTGACTTATCAGACCACATCTAGAATACTGGATCCAGTTATCTCATGCTCTAACCCTGCACAAGAAGGACCTCAATAAGCTGGATGGAGTTATGTGGAAGAGGCCCAGGCTGGTTAGGAACTGAAGCACTTGCGCTGTGAGGAGAGGATAACTGTACACGAATGGAGAAATATCCATACATGAAATGCTCCCACCTCACCCCATGTTCATGTTACACAGTTTTATTGGCATAGCCTGTGGAGGAAGTCCCTCTACTCACTCTTTCCCATGTCACACCTGTTTGCTCTAGTGATGACCAAAGCCATTTCTGCTTAGCTGAGTTGCAGGTTACCTACTGGTTATCTAGATTTGTGAAGGCCATGAAAAGTTTATTTTTGATTAAAAACAAACTACACTGTTGCAGCACTATCAAAACTAGCCGGCTGCAACAAGGCTTTTACCATTGGTCGGATGCTACTGTCCGTGCTGTTTCTTCATCCTCTTCAGGCAAGTCCACTCTGCATCTTGCCTCTCCTACATCCGGGTCTCTCTCTCTCTCTCTCTCTCTCAACGGGGCACCAGTTCTCACAACACTATCAAAACCAGCTGGCTGCAACACTAGACCTTTAACCTTTAACAGAAAACTGCTTATCTGAAGCAACACAATTTTCCTTTGAGCTATTTTCCTTCCAGAGGTTGTGGTCAGCTTACAGACTGACAGGTCCTCTGACTGGGACTTCTGGCTCCTCTTGGCTTTAAGCAAAATCATCCCTTAACCTGCCCGTGTGTTGCATTCTTATTTCAAAAGCAATGACAACCCGTACAACTAAGCTTTCAAGTTTTGCCACCCCTGTGAAAGCGGCACAGAGGAGGCTAAAATAATTTGAAGGGGAGAAGACAACTGAATGAGATATCTCTTAGCTGCAAGGTCTAATTACTGAATTCTTGCATCATCTGCTCAGTTTTGGAAAGAAATTTCTTAGTTCCTGCTTTCAGTCAAAAAAACTCAGATTGACTTACTTCAGTCAAAACAGTTGAAATCTCAGCCCGTCTCTGACCACAGCCTGATATAACCCATTTCTGTCCCTCCCTGTGTGGTGGGGGTGTCCCTCTGCCGTGCGCCCGGCGCTCTGGCAGTGCTGTGCTCAGAGCCTTGACCTCCATGGGAAGGACCCCAGGCCTGGTGGCTCCCTGCTACCACTTTCCTTTCTATAAAGAGGTGATAAAGGACAATGTAGTCCTGTCCAGCAGTCCAAAGAGGCTGCATCTGATTCCTCCGCCATCTTCAGTCTGCTAACTAGGTGACCGCAAGGCAGATTTGCTGACTTGGCCTTGCTTGCAGCCCCAGGGGACAGCTTTGTTGAACTGCTGCATGCAGAGGTACCCAGCTGCATCCAGACCTTCTCTTTGAGGCCTGAGTGCCTCAAGGAATGCACCATTATCACCACGATGTGTAATCTGCCAGGACTTGTGACCTGTTCTGGTTATAGACCAAAGCCATGCTACTCCTGAAAGATAGCAGCCTTCAGCATTTTATGGGTACAGACCCTAAAGTTTGTATCAGAAGAACGAACCAGAAAAATTGCTAGAGGTGGAATAACACATCTATGTCTAATTAGTAATGAACTTTACTGAATTTTTAAATAACTTGGTACTTTTTTATTATTAGTACTCCATATTCTACAGGTATTCAGAGGCTGTGGTTTGCCTATTAATACTTTTCTGCTGTCAAGCCAGCAATAAAAGCCATTAGTTTCATATTATGATCTACTTCTATAAAATCTGTATTGAAGCTGAATGATCTTGTAATGAGCTGGTACTGCTGCACCCTTTGGTGAAGCATTGTGCATTACCTACATCACTTAAATCTAATGTGCCTCATAGTCTTAGCAGCCCTAATCAGACTGTGAGATGATGCAGCTGATAGGTTTGCATTCTGAATGGATATTTAAGAAACAAAATTACCACCAAATAAGTTTTTGGAGAATTAGGGTTTCTGAAGGAAAATGTAAGGAATGGACAGCTAGATGCCATTTTAGAAGCGCACACTTTCTAATTCTAAGCACTTTTTGTGCAGGCCAGTATGGAAATTTAGAGGTTTTTATTTTTCAGGCTCCAGAATGAGAAAAGAATTGCTAAGTTTCTTGTCAATACTACCAAGACTGGTGGAAGACAGCACACAATGCACTTTGATTTCACTGAGCCTAAAACAAACTCTTACACATGACAGATCTTAAAAAAAACAGTGCTAGGAAGGACCCCTCTGGAGATCAACTCTTTAGTTACTAGCATATGAAAGAAGAGGTCAAGTTTATTCTTGTGGCTCTAAAACTAACAGTTTTATTAGAGGGAAAGGCAACATTAAAATTGTTCAGACATTTACAGTACTAGTCAGATGGATGTATGCAATCTTCTGTGGTACGGCAGTTCAGCAAACATCACTGAGGTACTGGTTTAAAGGAACCCTATCTCCACACTCAAGCACTTGTGGCTGGTGCACAAGCTGGTGTCCATCGACTCACAAGAATGTATAACTAACACAGTAATTTACTCTGTGTCCAAAAGGACTGAATGATGCATTATTTTATCTAAGTTACTTTCTTCCAGTTTTTCATTATGCTTTAGATATCACGTCATAGCCATAGTTTTCTGTCTTCTTTTACCTTGCCAGGCTGCAACATCACAGAGCTGGAGGAGGCTTGGATCTGACTTGGCAAGCAAGTGGTCAGTCCCTTCCTTTCCTCAGCGGTTCTGCCAAGCCCTGTTCTGCTCTCTGTGCAAGGCCACGGTGATGTTTTTGAGGGTGATCCAAGCCCTCCTCGTGTCTTAAATTTATTTTGCCAATGATGCAGTGAGAAGATCAAAAGTCCTTGGACCCCCTTCCCATCAGTAACTGAAACTGCTGAAAATCCCATCTCATTTTCCTCAGTTCTGAGCTGAGGTGCTCCACAGTCACTTGATGCAAACAAGTCAATGCTTACATGCCAGTTAATCCATCCTGGGTGGAAAACACTGCCTTTTCTGTGTGCTGTGCTCTAGTACCCATTTGCATGTGCAGCGAAGATTGCTATGGCTGCATTCTATATTTCTGAGCATGCAGAACGGCTCCTCCGAGGTGGGGTTTTCTTGTGTAAATTTTCCTGGCCCTCTGAAAATGCGGAAGGATTTGCAATACTCATGGGGCTAAGTATGTCATCCTTCTTTATGCCCTTCCTACTTCATACTTCTTATATGAAGTGCCTTCAATTTTTGCTATTTGAATTTTAGCTTGTAATCTTTACTGGACTAGACAATGTAGTTAAAACATCCCTGTAGCTGAGTTAAGGGTTGCTGTATAGTGACAACATATGACCAAGAGGCAGTGCTTCAGTTGTATGCCAATTAAATTTTACAGTGACTGCAGGGTCACAGAAACCAGTTTTCTTTCAAAAATGAAGCCAAGACTAGCATAGCATGGGTAACATATATTCATTTTTTATATCCACAATGATTAATACAAAATTAGTAAAAAGTAAAGAAACAGAATGAAATTTGTAATAACACAAGAAACAAGAATGACACTGTCAGGGGTTGTCTCCTTTGACACCACTTAGTGTTTTGGTTTACGCTGGTGTTTCATAGCAAATGTCTTACCCGTGGCAAAGACACAGATATTGTGTTAAAGGAACAACCTCTCAGTTCTGTGTTCTGTCCCAGAAGGGTGGAAGAGTGCCTGACACCATGTGAGCTTCAAAATAAAGGTAATAACACTAACACACATAACAGTGTTATCAGTGTGGAGCTGTGATTACATAGCACTGCTGAATCTGGGATCAACAATTGCTCTGCTTTTGATTCTTACAGGTACAACTAAGCAAGCAAGCAAGCAAAGAGGTGAGTTGCAATTTGATTCTTCTTTTTCCTGTCTCCTTGAATGACATAGTATCAAAGAGTGATCTGTTTGTGTGGCATTGCTGAGATTCCCTCCTTTCTTTTTTTCAGGAGAAATAGGACTTGGTAATAGCAATAGGTACGCCAAAAAGGAGGTGAGGGAGCAGATGTGCAGAGCAAATCAATGGGCAAAAATCTCCCCCTTGGGCTACTAAACATACTGTATATGAACTCTGCATAAGAGCTCTGTATCCCTTGGCTCTCTGATAGCAATTATGATCAACCTGCAACCAAGCAGCTTAAAAGACTGCTCAGCAGCTGCATTTGCTCAGAGTTCCCAGAGGCAGCTGTGAGTCAGTGGAAACAAACCCAGACTGTGTGACTTTGCACAGCCTTCTGCTCACAATTACAATCAAGATGGATGGGAGACACTTCTGACATATTTTCCCCCCCACACACAAGGACCCTCTGGAGACCACACATGCACCGTTGCAATTACACTACAGCACGTCAATAGCAGGAGAGAAGACAGTGGTTAATGAACGATCCAAGATTACCACCAGTCAATGTAGTACCTTTTAAAAAAAGATGCAGGACTAAGTCTGGAATTGTCTGAAAAATATTGTCCAGAAGGCTCTATTTCCACATAAATGTCCCCTTTTCACCCCTTTTCCCTTACATCCCAGACAAAATGTGTGCTGCAAATGTCTGTGTGTCTCCATATTTAACTCCAACACCAAACACAATGACCATAAAAGGAAGTTAACACCAAACAATGTAGTAATGCAACTAAGATTTGCATGTAACTTTAGATTGCACTACCAATACATGTAAACAGCAGCCACAGGACTGACTGCAGTACCCTGGCATAGGTATAATGCTAGTTTGAACCAGGCCGAGTAGCCACAGCAGGCTGGCAAGGCTTGTTTAGTCAGCTTATGTTGTAGTGTTGTCCTCTAAGTTTTGCACTGCTGCTACTGGGCTGGCATCATGATCAGGAGCTAGGCAGGTAAAGGCCAATGTGGGTCAAGATTAACATAGCAATGCTGATTTAGGGCAAGAGAGATTCTGACCTCTAAGTCTCTTTGTCTTGTCACACTGGTACAAACAGAAATTAAGATATGTTTTGCCAAATTAGCATCCACAGGAAAAGAACTGGACTTGCAGTGTCTGTGTCTTGTCACACTGCTTTTGAACAAGAGTTCAGCAGGCAGTGGAACCAGTTTCCAGTGGAAATCAAGTCCAGCATCAACTACCATTGCTCCATCCTATCTTATCCCCTCTACATAGCTCAGACCTGGGTCCCTTGTCCAAGGACTGCAGTGCAGTGTACATCTGACAGCTCCACCACTCACCATGTCCATTTAAGGTCTACTTTCCATCCTGCTGTGTATGCTTTCCTGTCATGAAGTAAATATGTCCAGGCTCAGCGAAACTCAGCTGTTACGGGGGACTGAAGAACAACCGGAGAAGTGGTCCAGCTGTTACAGATTTTGTCCTGGATGTACTTCATGACAGTAAGGACATCAGGGAATAAGGCATCTGTAGCCCACACAGATGAGGGAGAAGCAAAGGACACTAAAACGATCTATGATGAGAGAAGTTCCACCTCATCATGTTTCCCAACACAGCATGACTCCAGAGGAAAATGAGTGTGGGGTTCATGTGCCAACATGGGGCAAAAAACATGTGCCAAATTACTCGGGTATGGGCTGGTCACCCTGTGTTGCCCTAATAATCCCCTCCAGGACTATAGTAAAGCAACAGCGTGTGCCAGTGATCAGTACAGTTTTCAAGATACCATAAACTGTCCCACAGCTACTAATGACACCAGAGCTACATCACATGGGGACCACAGTGATGCTGGCTTGAAGAGTTCCTGCCTGCCCTCTCCATGACAACCCAAAGCTGGGTTCTTGCTTGCTACCCGAGGCCATGGTGCACCATATTTTCAGCTGCATCATTTGTTGGCTACCTTGTTCCATGGGGTTTCTACTGGGACAATTCCCTTCGGTTAGCTGGATAAGCTGCCCAACAGCAGTGCTGTGTCCACATGCTAATATTGCCAGAAAGTGGATTTCAGCCAAGACAACTAACTGTTATGGGTGACTTTGGGAAGACAGTGTAGGGGTAAAATTAATCATTCTTAGTGCAGATAGACAATCACTGCTGGCAGCAAAAGTGCTGCTGAACTTGCTGCAGTGCAATTGCTCAGGCCTGCCAGAGTCAAGGATCCCCGGTAAGACTCAGTACGTGACTTCAAATGAGTCAGCAGGACTGCAGCCACTGGAAGGCTGTGATGGCAGGGCCTGCAGTCAGACCTGGGACGGCTTTCATTTTGCTGCTGCTGAAAGCAACTGAAGTAGTGGACCATAAGCTTCCAGCCAGACTGGAAATCTTGCAGGATGCTGTATGCATAGGCCACACAGCAAGCCTGGCTAGTAGCATTGCTACAGGCACCTGAATGGATGAGAACGGTCTGTTTGTGCTGCAGTCACATATCAATCTAATGGCAGAGAGGCTTACCCCTAAATCTGCCTATGCTCCAGATCACAAATGCATCTTTTCTTTCCTGGTCTTTTTGGTGTCAGTTAGGAGAAATCAGGCTGCCTGGACATTAAATTCTTTGAGGCACCCAGAAGGGTGCAGTGTTTATAGTGCATATGCTCATTAAGTACCCAGCAGCAACCTGTTTTAGTTGAGAGCTTTAGATATTAAACAGCAGCATCCCTAAATAGCTGCCAAAGGGGAGGCTGCTCTTCTCACCCCTGCAGCGTGTCTGAACTCAGCTTCCGTCTGGTTCGCCCTCCTGCTGGCTTCTCCGCTTTTGCAGTCTCAGCTGGGCAGTGGCCCGGTTTCCATGGCAAGAAGAGAGAGCTCCTCTGCAGTCTAGCCTGGAAAATCTAGTCTGGAAATTCAGATGGATGGGCTGTATAAACTGCTGTCCTAGTATTACTGCATTGGATAATTACTGCTAATGCATGTCTTCCTATAGCACAGTGACACCTACAGTCCATGTTTAAAATGAGGATAATACTTTACTAAAGTCATATTGTTATGCACTTTAGGTCTATTCTGCTTAAAAAGAAATGCTGGCATTGCCTGTGATAGGTATGCCCATGCTGTCTTGCAAGGTGCTGCCAACAGTGTGTACTCAGGTTCTGGATGAGCTGCAGCCTCAAAGCTCCATCCTGAGCCTGTCTTGCGATTATGCTATCCACAACAAACACGCGAGGCCTCTGTAGGCCTGACTCAAGCAGGCCCTTCTCTTTGTGAATGCACTGATGCTTAGCTCTTGTTACTCTCTGTAACGTGTCTCAGGCATTTAGCCATCACTTCCACCCCCTGCTCTTTGGACATTTTGTCCTGTAGTGCTTACAGGTTGTTGGCTGAGGCAGCCCAATTAGATGTATTTTCCTGGGATACTTCCCTATTCCAAGGCAACTTTTTTCCTTCCAGTGCTCCTGGAAGCACAACCCCTCTTTGCATATCTTCCTGTACAAACTTTTCCTCCCCTCTTTCATCCGTCTGAACTTAACTTCTTGTCTTGTTTATTAAGCCTTAACCTGTCAGGCTGAGCTTTACCCCATGTTCTGAGCCATCTGTCATGCTTTTTGCTGTATGTCATCTATGTAAACTTAGGCTGTTTAAATACAGAGAAATCTTGTGGTTTTGGGTGAAACACCTGGAGCTGAACCAGCTCAGACTGTGGCCTGCGGCACAGACAGTGGCTACATCAAAACAGATGTGGGAGATATTTGAAGACCTTTGGTCTGGGTGCACTTTCCAGCTTTGTTCTTACCTCATATCAAATTGAGGACCTAGGAGAGTCAACATTTTCCTCTCTGCCTTCCATAGCTTCGTTTCTCGCAGGTTTCCAGTCTTAACAGCAGGGAAATAGATAGAGGGATCAGGAATTTCCACAGACTGCGTTTGCTATTCGAGACGCAGACAGTGTCTCCCAAAGGAGGTGCAGTAAGAAAACAAGTATGATCTATTATTTTCTTAACCCACCTGTTAAACCCATGCTGATGCCTTAGGCATGGAAAAAACATGGACATTGATCATCTGTCCTGGAATTCCTGTCTTTGTTGAAAGCTGAAAATGTTCCCTTTTTGTGTATTTGATCAGGCCTAATTCCAGTAATTGACTAGGCAGAGTTTAGATGCTTTTGTCCAAAATCTGTAAGGCTGCTGCTCAGCTGCTGCCTGGCTTCTTGGGGTGAGTAATTTCCAAGAGCACCTTACGTTTTGTCTGGACAGCCTAGAATAAAACCTTTTTGCGTTTCTGAATTATCTTCCTGAATGGTCTGAACAATTTGACATCTAAGTGAAATCTAAGCTCAATCAGGAGCCAGAAAGTAGGCGCTCCTCTGCCTCTGTTTTTGACATGCTTAGTCCTGCTGCAGTTCTCAAAATGCATTGAAAGAAATTGCCAAGAATGGGCTTAATGCTCCATGAAGTTGTAGATGTCTTCTTTTAAAACAATGAATTAGCCTGGATGCCTATCAAAGATGGGAGATACTGTGGGCATTCAACTTTTTGGGCTACCCAAGGTAGCTACCTTAGCTATAAACCAGAGTACTCAGCAGCCTTTGTTCAGTTCTTTGGTCAGTAAAGGAGTTCCCTTTGGGTGGCAATTCACTTAAGACAGTGTAAATATCCCTCCTCTTTTCCTCCATGCTGTGATATCCCAAAGCAAGGATCTCTGCAGCTTGCCTTAAAGCTTCAGGGTGCGGAGCACTTGCTGGGAGATGCAAACAGTCTTTTCCAGATCTATTCTAGGGAGAGCTTTGCTGCACTCTACAAGGCATTACAGACTCTTCCTTAGCCTGGTTAGTCATGTCCTCTTTTCCAGCTCTTGCCTTTGGAGGGAATGAGAACTTCTGATCCATTCTAAACCAGTTATGGGGTGCTTTTGTTTTCTATGGCATTCCAATGAATCGCACTTCTTAAGATATGAACGTTTCACTGATCTTTCAGTGTTAAAATGACTGGTCCTTGTGCTATGCTGCCTTGAACATGTTAAATGAACACATGGTTCATTTGCTTTCAGTGCATTGACACATTACTCTGCTTTCAGCTCTTGTTGGTTAGGGTCCGATCTTAGGGAGACTTCAGCAGCCTTACTGTTTGGATCTTCTTCTCCATGCTATGCATGTTGAAATGGTATTTACATCTCTTGCAAAGCTGATAATTCATTCCGGTTCTTGCATCACCTTCCAACATCTCTGTCTTGACTTGCAGAGCTTATTGTAGAACATCTGCTCTTGTGGACTGTGATTTTGAGACGGAGGGATTTTTCCTCTCGGTTTTTTTTTTTGTTTGTTTTTTTTGTTGTTTTTTTTTTTACTTGGGCTTATTTTTATGTTCTCTTGAATGGCAAATAAGAAACTTTTGACAAGCCCAGATGTTATTTTTTTAGAACCTGAGGATTTTATCGCTGGGACTTAGTCCCCTTCCAAATGATAAAGTTGGCTTTTTTATCGTGGAACATTTCCAAACTGTGGTTTCAATTTCTTTTTCTGTTTGTGCTTTATATACATGAATGCTTTGTTCTGCTGTGGGAGACACAGCTTCTCCTGCTGCCTTCTGCCACCTCATTCCCATGCAGCACAGTGTGGGCATCTCTTCAGCACTGCCCCCAGCCTCCTGGTGCTGCATGGATCAGATGTGTGTGGGCTCTTCCTCACCTGCCACATCCAGTCCCTCCTCCCAGAGCACCAGGGCTGCTGCAGCTGCTGGTACTGCTGCAGCTGGTCCATGCTTCGCTGTGTTTTCACTTCTCTTCTGCCTATAAATGTTATTTGTAGTTGGGCCAGGCAAATTACTACATTAACAATTTTGGACAGTGCCAACAGTTTCACTATGCTGTTTTCTTACTTTTAGAAATTAATCACTGAGAAAAAATGTAGAATATGTTAAGAAGCTTTTAGAGACTTGATATTTGAGGAGTTTCCTAGAACATTAAAATAAGTCCCCCCTTGAAAGGGGGGGGTGGGGCTTTTTTTCCTTCTTTTCTTCAAAGGTTTATGTTCTGCTGTATCACCTGAAACAGCTGTGCCCTGTTGGTCACATCATAAACCATGCTGTACAACTCTCCTTATGGCTGCTCAGAAAGGCATTGAGAATACCTCTAGCACAATTTAAGGGATACGGAATTCTTAGTGTAAAAATTGTAAGCAATAATACTTATATTTTTTGCAAAAATCTTCAATATTAATTTTAATAAACACAAAATATGGTGGGGAGGAAAAAAGGAGGTTTAATCACAAGAGATACTTACAGAGTTGTATCACTGGACTGCTTCTGCAAGGTTGTTATAAAGTGTGGTGGACCTTAAATATTTCCAAGAAACCACCTTGTCCAGTCTTTCTTATTATCTGAGTAGTTAAGATTCTGGAGGGAGATGATTTGAGGACAGTCATTCATAAAAATCAAGGTACTGCAGAAATTTCAAAGTCCTGAGAAGATGCCTTAAATGCTATAGCTGTTGCAATTTGTTTGTTTAATTACAAATCATACAATATCAAAGGCATGATAAAATAAAGCAGACTGAAGGAGAGCTTTGCTTCATCTGTAAAGGAGAAGAAACATTAAAACCAAAAAGCCAGAAGCCTCCTTAAGCAGAGTAAACATGTTGCTGCAATACAGGAGTCCTGAAAATCCTGGAGGTTATACTCATGCTCTTCACATTCATTTTCATGAATTTGTGCCAGATGTAGGGTTGGGTGTGGTTTGAACCTTGGAGGATAAAATTATCAAAACCTTGGAGGCCACAGGTTTCTAAATAGTGTGAGTACCAGCCAGAAAATGGAGTTATTAAAAATTTAGTAAGACAGCCTGCACCTCCCTCTCTGTTGGCCTAACTGTGCAAAGCCTCATTGAGGTTAATGTGTGCCATTTGCCTTAGGAGAGAAGTTGTCCCACTGTCTATGTGATTTTTTCACACTTTAGTTCAAGGATTTGGCAGTAGGAAGTCAGACTATTTCTAGCTGGTGCTATAGAAAAGTTAATCTTTTCTCACCAATAGTATCAGATTAAAACTAACATTTTTGCAGATTCCCGAGCCGAAGCTAGTGGCGTGTGTTCTGGCCTTTATTAGTTTGTACCATTCACTATCATTTCTATTACTTCCCCAAGGAAATTTTACAGTGAAGTACAGCTATTAAAATGTCAATTACATCTTGCTCTTCCTAGAAATCTGCTCAGAGTCGAGAGTGGCAAAGAAGCAGAGAGAAGCTGAGGATGCACAAGCTTGGGTCTGAAACAGTTGCTTGGTCTCTACTGACAGTAGACTATGTATTCTGCAAATCCAGAATTATATGGGAGAATATTAGAGAGAAGAGCCTTGTTCCTAGGTCTCTTAGACCTAAAGATTGTCTTGTCTGACTTGGTGTGGCGTGCCAGAGCGTGAAGGAGGATAGCTGCTCCTATTCCAAAGCCTTTGTATGGTAAGGAGGAGACTATGGAGGTTAAGAAATCTGATTAAGGAAGAGTGAATAAAGAAAGGTTGTTCAAATTCTGCATGTAAAATGTTAAGGGAAGTTTTTCATAGTCAGCAGATGTTGAGGTAAAGCTTACTAAAGGACTGCATGCACCTAAATCACTTCAGAAGACCTGTCTGCAAAAATAACTTTCCAACAGTATGCACACTTTCTTTTTCTTGAAGATAGATACTAACTAATCCTTTGAAACACTTCAATTTTAAAACAGTTATAAACTGTACAATAATATAAAATATATTTTCCATCCCTAAATTCAATATGGAATTCAGGAATAAAGCTTGCTATAAAATGTTAATGAAAGGTTTTGGGGGTTTTTTTGTTGTTTTCATATAAAAATCTAAATGAAATAAGAATATTTGAACAAGTGCTGAGTTTTTAATTTGCCTCATTTAAAAATTTTCAAAAATATGAGCAAATTTTTAGCTAGTTCTTAAGCCTGAAGTTTGGTTTTGGCTTAGTTGAAAGATTGGTGCTCCTGAGAATGCAGCACTGCCAGCCTAATCTGTACAGTTATGACAGCTTCCACATGAAGGGTATCCACATTCATAAATCATTTAAAATTAAGAAACCAAATCAGCTGTCTCTCATAGTTACTTAAGGTAGGGGGGAACGTGTTGTCATGTTATACTTTAGACTTAAATTTTGAATTGAGACAAATTTCTAACTGTGAACAAAAGATATATAAGAAGCAAGTAATCAAACTTTTTATAAGTCATGTCAATTGCAAGGAAGGAGAAGTTAGCAAGAGATTAATTTAAGAGCTCTTATGTAAACATGACTCATCACTAATTAATGATTACTTTAAAAATAGTTTATTAATAAAGATGATACATGATGAATGTAAAGCAGAACACTGTCTTATTGATAGGAGGAGTGGAATAGAAGCTGTACAACACAAAGAGAAGACAATTTCCACTGTGATTTTCTGATACAATCTATGATTTCTTTCTCTCTTTCCAGTTGTGCTGATGCTCTGGAGTTTCTTTGTCCTCTGGTGGATGTGGATTGTGACAGCAGTGTTGTTTTCCAGCTTTCATCTTCCCAACAACAACAAGGCAGTCAGGCTCCTTTTCTTTTGGAGGTGTTATTAAAGTTTGCCCTCTTCAGAACTAGAGACTATAATAATTGTAAATCTTTCTAAAAAGTGCTTAATATTTTGTGATAAACCAATATTTTAGTTTCCTCACTAATTAAAATTACAAATAGAAAGTACTACATTTTAGCATAACAGGAAAGATTTTGACAAATCAAAGTAAGCAACTGTTGAACCATATGCAGTCAAGTGCCTGACCTTCTTTTTACACACCCAGTAAAACCTCAAGGATTTACCTGTTGTGTAAGAGATTTTATGTGCAATTTTTCGGAGCATGTCTTCATTTGCCCTAAAGTAACATCTGACCCACTGGTTGAAGTATTTTCTTTCCCTCAGCTGACATGGATATGCACCAAACAAATATAGCCAGAATATTTTGCCAGAGAATTGTTTGTCTTGAGCCATGCTGCTGAAGATTTTGCTTCACAGTAGCTGTAATAACTTTTGAATATCATGGTGCTGTGATACCATGACTCTCCAACTCTTCACTTTTGTGAAATGAGAGAGCAGAATTTCTCACCAGCCTGGGTTCTTACCCATGACTGCCACAATTTTTTAAGGCAAAAGTGCAAAATTCTGAGGTCAAACAGTTATTACTTCTAACAATACATTTGGTGCCAGCTGTGAAAACTGTTTTGACTTCAATTTTCTCCCAATCAAGTCAGAAAAAAAAAAAAAAAAAGTAATGCAGAACTGAAATAGTAGGGCACTTCTGGAACCATAGGTGCAAACTGAACACTTTGAAAATTTCCCTGTATGAACAAGAGAAACTGATTAGGTCTAGCAGGAGTGAAGATGGTTTGTAACTGAAAATAGAAAACGCTTCCAAAAATACTTTAGTAAAAGGTGTCAATTTTACACATATTTGGCCAAATATTGAAAATTCTTTTACCAGCAAAAAATGACAGTGTGATGAATTTTCTTTCTAATATTTGGGTGGAAAAATGAAGATGGGTGATCTGAAAAAGAAACAGAGAACTATGGGTTTGCCTTTCGATGGATTTCTCTGGTAAGGTTGGGCACTTAACCACTAAATTCAAGATGCTCTACAAAAAAATGCTGAGTAAGAGGTAACTGGCAGGAGTGCACTTTGTTCTTGGGAGCTCAGGGCAAATTTTAGTGTTAAAATACATGTGTGTTTGGGCACAGGTCTTGGGATTAAAACATTGAAGGTGTGTGGTCATAGGCTTGGGGCAACTGTAAGATCAACCTTAACTACAAGTACGATATAGACCAGATGACCAAAATGAACTTGGTATTGAAACATATGTAAAAGTATAGCACCAACACCTAACCTTGCTCTTGCAATCCAAGAGTAGGCTTACAGTGTGCCCACTAAAGATACATAGACACTTGTTTTCCTGTCTTTGAAATTTCTAAGGGTCATTTCTAGACCAAAAAAATAAATATGACCCTGAAATAGATAGATTATTATTTTTTTTAATTTAGACCAAACAATTTTAAATACTGTGTTTTCCCTAATTCTGTGCTTTTTAGACAGACTCTTTGGCATCTTCAGCATCCATACCAAAAGTAAATGCCACTAGGTGAAGATCTTGCTTTGTATCTGTGGACTTCATTTTGAGCTGGAACTCTGAAGCAATGTTTAAAGGGTAGGCATGGCACAACTGGAAAACATCTGTAAAAAAATAAATGAATTGACAGTCTTGTTAATACATGGTGAGATCCAGCTTAATGACTTAGTTTCACACAATAATTTTCCATGCATGGCCAGTTTTAGAAACTTTAACTGACTCAGGTTTCTTCTTGAAGGCTTGCTGAAATAGGTATGACTGCTTAAGACTATTAAGTGTGAATGAAGGTATCAGAGTTTAAGTTCTGAGTTGGGAAAATGGGGGTGTGGAAGGATAAAATAAATTTATTGCAGAGAACTGTATTTGGCTCAGTAAGTGTGGTTAAAGTAAGAAGGTTTTTTCCTGTTAAGTGAAGTTAGGGTTTTCAAGAGCAGGTTTGCTAAAGAAAAGGTAGTTGGATTCCCCTTCCCTCTTTGTTATTTTTGACAGTAAGACTTATGTGTTAGTAGGTAATATAACATGAAGCTTAGCTTTTCCATTCAAATCTGAAGAACAAGCCCTTTCAATTGATTATTTTAAACTCTCTTTCTTCCCCTTCCCTTCCAAACAGATATTTTTGCACTGGTGTGCCAAAAGGACAAGTAGAAAAAACCAGAAGTCTGAATATCGTAAGAAAGCATGACTCACTTGAGCTGAGAATTAGCATCTGAATTTTATTCCTGCTCACATGGTTAGTGAGAGTGAGAAGAGTAAATAACAGTCATTAGGGCTAAAGCATTTTGTTTTGTCACTAATGCAGACATTCCTCAAATCTGAGTATTGAGTCAGTCTATCTCTGCTTGTCTACTCTCGTTTGAACCCAATTGCAGTGTAAGATGACTCAAAAGCAACACCGGCTTCAGAGAATTCATATGATTTAAATACAAGGAAGTAGAACTCTGTTCATACAGTTAGGCAAGAAAGGTGTTTCTGCACTGTCTATAGTAAAGACATGGAGTACGAGATCATATAGCTGTATCCTGTAGCCTGAATGGGTTGACTTGCTGTATCCTTTCTTTTGCTGGAAGCACCATTGCACCATATTTTGAGGAGGAAATGGCTGCAGATACTCAGTGAGGGCCACTTCTCTGCTGTGTTCCTTCAGGCACTCCTGAATCAAGGGAAGAAGACCGTCTTGGCCCTGCCTTGTCCTCTGCCTGGTTCCCAGCTTGGAGGAGGGTGAGGCTGAGAACGACACAGGAGCTTAGTACCCAAGCAGCCTTTGCGCTGATCACCACAATGCCAGGGTGTTTTAAAGTCACTAGGAAGAATAGAACCCCGTGCTAAAAAAGGTTGTTCAGCAATGGTTCTAGTCTGCTAAGTCTTTGGTTTAAGTTACAGAAATAATGATCTCTGCTGTCCTAATTCCCTCATAGCCTTAACATCTTACTGTCAGTGTTAAACAGCCATTTTGTGTTAAGGCACAAGCTCCTTGAATACCAGTTCTTACACCCGATTTATGCAATATTCTTTTTTGCTGCACAACCCTGTGCTGAATTTCAAGTTAAAAATATTTCACCCGTTTATTTTGCACTGCTGTGATTTTCCTGCATGAAGATACAGACTTTGTGTGAAAAAAAAATAAATAATAATAAAAAAGGTGATGATTGATGGGAACATCCTTCTACCTTTCATGTTCTGTGAAAGTTCTTTAGTTTCATCCAGAGCATCTCAAAAAATTTCGGCCAGAAAATTTCTCTTGAAGTCTTGATTATTTTAGGTAGCCACCTTTGCCAATGAGTTTTCAGTTTCTGGCCTTTTGCTCAGCACCCTGGAAACCTGTGATCTGAACTGGGAAACACTGCCCATGGCACAGTGTTGGAACTGATGATGAAACTGTATAAATATTTTCTTGTGCTCCTGGACTTTTACTGAGCTTTTGGTTTTGTTTCTTCGTGACCTGTAAAGTTTGTCCATGCCTTTGTGATAATGGTGGGGGGTGGGGGAGGTCAAAGTTGTCTTTTGGGTCTTTGGTGGTTCTTGTGACAATAACTGTGGATCTTTGTACAGATTTTCAGACAAAGCAGTCATGTTTGAATAAAAGGGGATGTGTTCCAGATCAGCACTTAATATGCACTTTCCAAAAATTATAAAATCTGGATGCCATGTTGAGACTCCATATGACCCAGGTAAGATGCTGCCTTACTTATTGTATGTACTTTCCCATGTACTCTGCAAGCCTCAAGAACAAATTCAGTACAGGGCAACATTTACTGGCTTTTAAAAGGAGTCTGATTAATGGCAAAACCTTGTGAATAAACCTTTTTTGATGTCTTTTCTGTCTTGTTTATTAAGATTGCTGCCAAAGTCATTACTGCTGTCCTGACAATAGAATCATAGAATCGTTTAAGTCGGAAAAGGCTTTTAAGATCAAGTCCAACAATTAACCTAGCACTGCCACTACTTTAACCTAGTAAATCCTCCACTAAACCGTGTCCCCAAGCACCACATCTACACAGCTTTTAAATACCTCCAGGGATGGTGACTCAGCCACTTCCCTGGGCAGCCTGTGCCAATGCTTAGCAACCCTTTTGGTGAAGAAATTTTTCTTAATATCCAATGTAAACCTCCCCTGGTACAATGGGAGGCCATTTCCTCTTGTCCTATTGCTTGTTAATTGGGAGAAGAGACCGACCCCCACCTGCTCACAGCCTCCCTTCAGGTAGTTGTAGAGAGTGGTAGGGTACCCCCTGAGCGTCCTTTTCTCTGGACTAAACAACCCCAGTTCCCTCAGCTGCTCCTCATCAGACTTGTGCTCCAGACCCTTCAGCAGCCTCATTGCCCTTCTCTGGACACGCTCCAGCACCTCAATGTCTGTCTTGTAGTGAGGGGCCCAAAACTGAGCACAGGATTCGAGGTGTGGCCTCAGCAGGGGAGAATACTGATGAGGCAGACTGAAGTAAGATTTTAAACAACCACAGGGAAAACTCTTTGATAAGCAAGTCAAGCAATGAAAAAGCATTTTTCAGGCTCCAGGAAAAAGTCAGCAAAAATAATTCAAGATGCTGTAGCCTTCAGTTCTAGAAAATGAGGAAAAGTTTATGTTGCCAATCAGAAATATAAAAAGAAGGATAAATGAGACGTACCATTCTTGTTCCTGTTTTAATGAGTTTTTTGCCTTTGTCTAGAAGTTCAACCAACTAGGAATTAGCATGTAGCCCAAATGTGCTCTGATTCACTATAGTAAAGATTATTTTCCTGTTTTCAATAGTGATCTTTAAAATTTACCATTTAGAGGAAAACTAATGATTTTGGGGTTGTTTATGGTTTTTTAATCTTTTTTTTTTTTTTGAGGGGTGGGGTGAGTAGGGTTTGGTGGCCGGATGGCATACCCAAAGTACTTACTCTTTCTTTTGCTATCATTAGCTGTTTGCATTGTGGTGTCAGTGGTGTAGCATTGTGGCACTGTAGGAAGCAGAAAGCTCTTCAGGGATACCCATGGTAACTCACTAGCTGAAAGCAAAAAAGGGTGTATTTTCTGTCTGGTATGAGGTGAATCAGCTTTTTCTATATGAAATCCAGTTTGCCTGCTGTATCCTGCAAAGTATTTGAAGAGATGATGAAAGACTAAGAGAGAACATGTTTCCCATGTGATAGCCATATTCCAGCTCTTCTCCCTGAAATCTTTTTCATGTCATATTGTGAGATGCATCTTGTAAAGCTAGAAGTGAAGAACAGGAAGAATAATTGTCATTCTGGCCTAGAAGGCTCTCACTGCTTTTTGAATGATCCAGTCAGGTAAGCACTGTGTTGTTATCTGGGACTATGATCTTGAGCCTAAAATCTCACTGAGGGGTCAAAAAATTTCCAAAGTAATGATGATGCTTCCTTTGAAACAATAGATCAAACCGCTGAAATGGGGTGGGAAGAAGTAGATGAACAAATTCTCATTCATTTTTACTTAGCTCAGGGTTTTTCCCAATCAGATTTTGATTCATACCTTCTAGCAAAGATATACCAGCTTCCTATTTCTATGGCACTTCTGATCTCATCCTGCATGATGTACAGTAGCTTCTACTTCTTGCCTTTCCACAAGTGAAATATAAATCTCTCTATTGAAAATCTGTGCCTTGCGATAGCTGCATGGATGCCCTACCAAGCTGTCAGCAGAAAATGCAGAGTTTAACACAGTAGTAACCAAAGTAGTGCAAAACATTGAATATAGTATGTATTTTAAATGTAGTCAGACTTTTCTCCTATTTCTTGAGTAGAGCTTCCTGAACATCTTGGGAAAATGTCCAGGTCTAAAAAGAGTCTGCAGAAAAAAATGGGAACTGGGACACTTTCTTTCTTCAAACTATATTCAACACATTAAACACTCTTCCACTATGAGAGGGACTGTTATACACCCTGAAGTTCAAACAACTGAGTTCTTTCATAAAAATGTTGCTCAGTATCATGCTAAAATGATTACAGAGCTTGGTCACCACAAGTCACATCCTTCATAGGTGGCATGAATAACCACATTAAAAAGGGATATTTGGTCTAGACTTATTTATCTCTTTCCAGCCTTCCTGACTTCTTAAAAATCTTATTAAACACTTGATATAATGTACTCAGACTAATTGCCATCTCCAAAACAGTAGAGAATGTCTGTTTCAGATAAAAGAGAACATATTAGCTTTTCTCATGTTTTTTTTTTCTTTTCTTTTCCTACTCTGACTTTTTCTAGCTTCTTACTTGAAAAAAAAATCCCTTATTCTGAATTTAGTTGTAATTATTAACAAAGGGACTGGAATATATATTATTTTATTCCACGGGGGAAACAACTCTACTATCCCAATTTCAAAACTTACCATTTCTGTTATTATAGGAAAGCACATTGTATATTAGCATGATTGTCTATCATGTCTTGAAGCATCTCTTATTCTTAATTCTGTGTCTGAGTTAGCTTTGATATCTGGTCTCCTTTAATACTAGAACAATATAATAAAATATTTTTGCAATTAGTTGCTTGTGATTTGGCATAGGGGCAACCTGGAAAATGTGTTGTGTTTTTTCAGTTATTTCTGCTAGTCTGCCTGGCAGGGAACGAAGAAAGGCCAGGGTCTGTGGCTCTGGACTGTTCTGTGATGGAGGTGAGGGTTTTCCCAAGGCTCACCAACAGGCAGCTTGGGAGCCTGGAGACCTGTTGCAGAGCCAGAAGTGGGAAACTCCTTGGAAGCTGCATTTGTCAGAGCCTCATGTCTCAGTTTCGCAGCAGGGAGACTAAGTGCACTTCCAGGTCTTGCTTTCTGGCTCCTTGTTTGCTAGGGGGTGAGAACTCCAAGGAGATATAATCCAGCAGAGCTAAACCTGGTAACCCACAAAGACCTCGTTAAAACCAGTGCCTGAAAACTGAGACAAAGACAAATTAATGTTAGGGTTATAATGTCATGAAACCACAGGATAATTCAGACTGGAAGGGTCCTTGGGATGTCACTAATCCAACCTCCTACTCAAAGCAGTGACATGTCTAAGCTCAGACCAGGTTGTTCAGGGCTTTATCCAGTCAGGTCTTAAAAACCTGCAAGGATGGAGAGCACAACTGCCCTGGGCAACTTGTTCCAATTCTGTCCTCATAGGGAAAATTTTCTCCCTGTATCCAGTAAGAACCTTACATGGCAGTCACATATTTATATCGTTGATGACTACTGAGATTGACCTGCCATAGGAAGTTGTAGATTTCCCGTTACTTTCATGACTGGATAGTTTTCTGTGAAACATGTGTTTTATCAAAAATAAGTTACTTTCTGTATATCCAACAGTTCCTTGTGGCCTTAATTTAACAAACTGCATGAAGAGACATGGTATCACCTAGTTGGAGGAGCTGAATGAGGTGCTTTTGACAATAAAGGAACTGTTACTTTTTCAAAATATCTTTTAATTTAAATATCTAAAATTATAGTAATGGAATTTACATGAAATGAAAACTTGGTTTGAGAAACTGTTGCTTTTTCTAACCTTTCTATGTCTTTTTTACTTCAATACTTCTGAGACATTCCTATATCATTTAATAAACAAGTGACTTAGAAAAGTATATTCTCAGAAACATGTGAATAACCTAGTTGGTACTTGTACAAAGCCATTAGAAAACTCAGTGCTTAAAAAAAAAAGCACCAAAAAAGCAGCAGTCTGCTGCCTTTCATGTGGTACTAAAACCTGGTTTCCTGCCTGGGGGCGGGGAAAGTAAAAAAAAAAAAGATATTTCAAAAACTTTATTTGCTGAGTGTTACACTTCACTGATACATTGGTTGTGAGGCTACAGTTGCATACTGAGCACCAGAACAGCAGCCGAGTACTAGGGGGTCACACAGGGACACAGGGGTGGCCTTTGGGCTCTTCTAATATTTCCTTTCCTGCTGCTGCTGTTATAGCATGCAGTAGGGGATCTATGATCAGAACATGATCATGGAAAAGGCCTATTGCTGGGACACATCATTATTATAGGGACACATTTTAGGCTTTTTTTACCCGCTGTTACTCTCAGGTTTCTGAGAGGTTCCATCTCAAAAGAGAAAATACAGCAAAATCAAGTAAATTGAATGGACTTACTAGTCCATTCTGTACCAACCCCCAAACCATGAATATAGTGACATATGATGGATCAAACTCAGCTTCCTGCTATACAGAGGTGGACAGTGAAAATGTGCAATCTTTGGATGATCCAAACTAGAAATGGTTAATCCCTGCTTACCTTCTTTTACCTGGGACTGCATATCTTACTCAGCAGATCCAGGCCAATGTTGATTATTTATCTAAAGCTATTTATCTAATTCAGGGGGCATATGCATTGAAGACCTAAGGTGTAATTGTGGTCTGATTGTCCATAAGCGATGGTAGTAGCATCCTGCTCTTGCTTTTGGGGGTGAGGGAATTATACTCTGAGTTTGTCTGAAGTGCAGATGCTGCCTAATTATACAATACAAAGAGATTTGACTTGAGTGATTTTTTTTAAAAAAGGGAACTTGTGTAATGCCTGCACAATTATAAAAAGGCTTTGTCTACAGAAAAAAAAAAAAACCCACACCAAAAACAACCCAGTGAAAAGAGAAGCTTGAATCTGAATTCTGTCCAAGGATTGTCTCTGTAAAAGAGCTGAATGAGTCTTAGGGTGGAGATAAAAATACAGATAAAGAGAAAACAAATAATTGTTCGTGGTAGAATGGAGAGATAAGGATCCATTTAGCATGTGCTTGTGTGGGCAACTACAACTTGGCAGCTGCACTGGTGGTGTTTCCAAGAGTGGGAGTCTACCCAGGAGCTCTGCAGCCCTTCTTCCCAGGGCCACATCTCTTGCTCTGCTGCCTCTGAGGTCCTAACAATTCCTTCTAGTTTCTGTAGTCCATCAGGAGGTGTGCAACACCTGCCACGTGGTGTGTCAACAATGACCACACACATAAACATGTGATTGGTAGCAAAAGTGGACAAAACTGGGAGAAGTTTGGTATTTCTTAACAAGGGCTGACCTGTGAATAGGATTCAGTATGAAACAGGAAAATAGCTTTTAACTAATTGCTAAGGATGATCAAAGTTGATCTTTATTCATTTTTTGCTATGCTTTCTGTATTTGCATTACTCCTTCAATGAAAAACAGTACAATTATGATTTTCTTCTGTTGAAAAAATACTTTCTTTCTTAAAACTGTAAAAATAATTCAAAAATATAAAAAAGTAATATTTTTTTCAATAACATTTTCAGTGGTAAGTTTTGACTTTGTTGAAAGTTGAAAGATACTAATATTAAATAAATATTAAATAAATAAAACTAGGCACACCAAAACATAATCTCTAGTTTTAGTAAAAGTTGAAGATAATAATGCTGAATAAGAAATATCCTGGGGGTGTGTGGGGTGGTGGAAATCACTCAGGAATTCATTTTTCATATAATTTTTGATAAATACGTTTTCCCTATGATTTTCTTTTTGTAAGCCCTGCTACAGGTTAGGCTAAGCTACACTGGTGTGAGCAGACAGCAACAGTTGTGGTTGTGCCTTCCCCATGCTCCACGGCAGCCAGGCACCAGAAATGCAATGAGCTGCGGGACTGAGCTGAAGGCTTCAACCTGGGAGCTGGACAAGGCAGCGACACGGAGCTGCCTGAGCCGGCTCTTGCTCAAATGCAGTCAGGTGTGTTTGCACATGGACAACATAGCACCAAACAAAAGGGTGAAGAGCCACCAGAAGTATGAAAGGGTTGTGTGATGTGTTAAAGAGGATGTCAGTAACTGTGTTTAAAAATCTACTGACAATGAAATAAACATTTATTTCCACAGGCAGCAAGAGTTCCCATGATCTGTTTCAAAGCATCTATTTTAGCAGTAAAATTCAGTATTTTGGCAACACAAGCAAATTTACCACCTAATGCTGACCTGTTGGAAGGTTTGGAAAATTTTTTAAGAATACTTTTTATGTGTCTTTTGCAGTCATATCAGATGGTGATCAGATTTTGAAGATTAACCAGACAGAGTAATGATCCTCTGTTTTAAACAAGGCTGTAAAATCTTAGTGCTCCCTGGTATGGGAAAAGGTTTTCAATCTTTTTGGCCAGAACTGAAACACATAATTGAAGAAGATTAAGTTTGTATCCTTGTGGTTGTTAAAGTAATGGCATTTATTTTATGATCCTGGTGCAAATTTCCTGAGTTATAAACTGACTAGGAAGGGTTTTTTACATAAACAGCTTTAGGTGAAACTGTGGTGCTGCGGGACTCCTTTCATGCTATTTTAAAGTATGAAAATACCAAAGATTGAGCACTAAAAGGAGCTAGGCATTTATGTTAAAATCCCATTTACCCCAGGAAGCATTAGGAGAGTTAGAATGTGTTATTTTCTTGTTTCCAGAAAAGATGAAGGGAAACACAAGAAAAGGCCTCATATGAATCGTACATGAAGATTCACTGTTATCAGCCAGTCTTATCTGAAATGAACTTTCCTGTCATTCTGCCAAGCCCAAATTTATCCCATGGCTGTCCTTTTCTAGCCTTGATGTTATTTTATGCATGGTAATATATATAAACCATGAAGTCCAGTGCCCTTTACAGTCACAATAAAACTTTTGTAGAGACGGAAAATAAAGGATACGACAACACTGTATCTCTAGCCTTGCAATGGATGTTGATGTAGCAGTGTGTATCCTAAAGTGTTGTATAGAAATTCTGCAAACATCAAGGTCTTTTGAAGGCTTTCTGTGATGTAGCTTTGCGTGAAGATTTATCATTTTAACCTAAGGATAGAAACTAAAGATAAACTGGTCTACCAAATTCTGTAAGAACATTAAATAAGTAATTTGGGACAGCCAGATGTCCTGTGGAAGTTCAGCCACACCACAGACTAATTTGTATTTGCTTTGGAAGTTTCCAGATTTTAATCTGAATGCTGTGGATTCAAGTTTGTTCTTCTTCTAAGAAAGCATGAATGAAGGTACTTTATCTAGCTGTTTTATGTAATTTTGAGGTCATTTCGGGTCTTTTTAACTTTTAAAAAGGATCTGATTAAATACAGTGGTGAGAAATACCCAACATTCACTAAAACCCTTCCAAAATGGTCCAGCCTTCTGCAAAAGCAAGAGAACCCCTATGGTTCATCATAGTGGGTACTGTTTCTCTAGCAATGGAAGGTTCAGGGAAGAAGTTATGGCTCATACTGGTTCTTCTCAGTGTTGATGAAAGCCGTTGATGAAAGCTCACTCTGCTGTTCTTTTTGCCTAGGCAACAGCTGAGTTCAGGGCTACAGAGGTCTGGGGCTCTGGTTTGGTAGATACAATGCTGATAAACTGAACAAAGATTACTCCTGTTTCAAAGACCTTTTCCCACCTTCAGCCTCATGAAGCCAATCTCCTTACCCTCCATCCATGCTCTGGGCAAGCCCAGTTTAGGGCTCCAGAAGGGACTGTAATTTACACATTTTGACTTGGTCTCTATAGAAGTCTACCTCCTTCTGCTGGCTTTGGAAGGAGTTTCCTCTGGAGCTAAAATTAACCTCAGAGAACACCCTTGTGCATATGCAGTCTGGTGAAGAAAAGTCAGTTTGCAGAAAGGTAGGATGTAAGAAGTGCTCCAGATGGAAGCTGTCATCCCATGCCCCATGCCGTGCCCCAAGCACACCACGGCATGGGAAACCCCCACAGCTTTCCACTCTTGTACCATATAGTCATCATAGCACAGAACAGCATTTTTCTTCTCAGAAAGTGAGGCAGAATGAGGGCCTTTCCATCTCAAGGAGTGTGACTACACAGGAGGCATGAAAATTGTCATACTGCAGCTTTCAAGTGTTCAGCTCATCAGAAGTTTGAAGCAGAACAGTATGAATTTGTGACTTGGTGTTAATAACAAAAAAAAATCTGGAAAGCTGCTGAAAAACCTGACATTTTTGTATTGGATTGTAAGTTTTCCCACACTCTAGAGTAAGTGGGTTCCTGAAGTTTCTGAAAGCTAGGACATTCATCATGGGATTCATGTTAATTAACTTTGGATGCCCATGATGATGGTTGTGAGCTGCTTATCCAGACTCCTTTTATAGTCATTAAAACATGAATAAGTATTTCTAGGATACAGTTCTTCTAATCTTAATGTAAATGTTCAATGTAGGAGAACCAACTCATCCTCCAGAAGTGCCCAGTTCTCCCCAGTAAGTATAACATGAGTTTAGACACCTAATTTCAAGGCCTGATATTAGGTGATATAATTTCCACTCAGAAATTATCAGGTTTTCTTTTAACTTCATCCTACCTCACTATGGGAGATGGAGATAGTACTCCCTTCATTGCCATATTTCTGCCTTTGAAAGATGTTAAGCATTGAACAGAGGAAATAGGAATGATTTTTAATGCAAACTCATCCAGGAAGCCTTCACATTATGGGGTAAAAAATAGATTAATAATATTCCTGAAAGAGGGAAATATCATTAAAATATCTGTTCAGTTGAAGAAAAAGTTGATGGTATACCAGAGAATGAATCAGTGGAGAAAAAAATTGGTAAAGAAGGAATGCTATCACTACTCAAATCTGTTCATTGAAAGCGGTGTTTGTATTCATAGACCAAATGACTCTGCAACAAAAGTCCTTTGGCTGTACTGAGAAATGAAGCAGGTAAGTGACCAGGTACATCACTTTGCACAGTCCCTGTGTCCTAGTTTTCAGAGGAACCCCCAATTTGGTGAACAGTTGCCCATCCTCCTTCCCTTGCAGCTTTTGAACCCGTATACTCAGGTCTGGGTGCCTGGACTGGCCCACCTGGGCTTGAAACAGGAGCATGTTACACACCTAGAGTGAGAGACTTCACAAATGTCTGCATTTGTAAAAGAAAGAAAAAACAGCAATAGAAAGACGCTGGCATGAACATTTTGGAGAAACTCCTTTTACTTTGACACAGCTGTTACATGGGTATGGTGGCACCTGGAAGTCCTGCCAAGACCCCAACTCAGAGGCCTACAGCAGGCTGACATGCTGCCCCAAGAACATTTTTGTCTGAACACAAAAATAGGCTTGGGGAAAGGAAGACATATGCCCATATAGCTGGTATGGAACTGAGGCCACAATAAATCAGAGAATGTCCCCAGAGCTTGGTGACCTGAGTCACCAAGGGCTGCTTCCATTCTCAGCAGTTTACAGGAATATTTCAGCTGATATTTCTTTCTGTTACTCACAGATCTGCATCAAGATCATAATTTTAAGAATTCTGAGAGAAAACTAGGCAAAACTGTTCTTATAATTTTATTTTTAATAAAAATAACTTTTCTCAGGCCTTATCCACTCAGCTTGTTCCAAGGTCTTACTCTGTTTTCATAACTTCACTCATGAAATTTTTACTAGTACTTGAACTAAGCTAAGTTATAGTGGTACTCTTACTGCATCCTAGATTACAGTTATATGGAATTAACTTAATCAGATTAAATGAGCAAAGGAAGAATCTGTGGTGCCAAACCACCTCTCTTGAACTTTTGTGTATTTGTGCAGTTAATCTCTTAATTGGATTTTTATGAGGAATGTTTGCATATTTATTGAGCTTCATTGTTTTCTGCTATAGTTATGTCCCCTGTTTTCTCTGTACATGTCTAGAGCTCTGTTGAACACTATATATAGTTCTGTAATTGTAAAACATGTAGACAAAAAAACCCTATGGAAAACAACAATATACAGAACATACCGTGTGACAAACTGTGTTACATTAGTACACGGGTCATTACTATCTGACAAAACTGCTTCTGTGAATAGCTGCATTTTTCATTCTTCATTCATTGCACAGGGAAAGAATGACTGAAAACGCTACTGGCAGGGCTGGATTCCCTCCAGCCAGCGAGGCCATTGTTTGCAAAACCTTACCAGGCACAGCACAGGGTAGCATCTGACCAAAGCAAGGAACTTGTAGGATTTATGCAAGGATGTGGAATTTTCCACTGGCCAAGACAGGTTTGCAAACCTACAAAGGCATACTTTGGTAAGGGACCATAAAAATAACATTGTGATGGGTTCAGTAGCATTCAACTAAAGGTTAACATAATTACCAGGAAAATCCCTCTGCTAATTACAGACTGTCCTGTCTTTTAAAGCAGTTATAATCACATTGCTTTCAGAAATGCAGCTGAAGCTCAGTCAGTGCAGTCTGTTATTTGTGTGTACGTGACAACTTGAGTCAGCTTGAATGCTCTCTGAAAAATACATAAACCAATGATTTCACTGCCTCAAAGGTGAGGGACAGGAGCCTGGAGGGGCCTAAGGTGCTTCTGTTACTGCAAAGAAAGGGACAGGAGCAAAACTGGGGGCTGGGAACAGGTGCAAAATGGAGAAAGCAAAGATTGCTGCAGACACTGCTTCTGCTGGCTGGGGGTGGAGGTGGGCTATGGCACTGGCTCCCTAACCTCTGCCCATTGCTCCAGGTACCCTCAACCCTCTCAGCTTCCCAGGGCTTGGGCTTAGGTAAAATAGGCAGAGGAAACAGCCCCCAACAGCCTTGGATACCTGCCTAATTCAACTCTTTAGGTACTGGTTAAACACAACATAGGGCCTAGTTCATAAAAAAAGCATTTATTCTGCAGTGTAAGACCTAGTCTCAATGAATTAAGACTTAAATACACAGGCTAAGCATAAAAAAATGCATCGCAAGCAAATGCTGTGGCTTACTTCTGAGCAGTTTTCATGTAGTCCAAACACTGCAATAAACAAAAAAAAAGAAGTATGTACCCAAAACTTGTGTACATGTCTATTGCTTTTCCCTTGATCCTCTAGATGTGAATAATAAGAAAACAAATAAGCACTTCCAAGACTGATAATAATACTAATAATTATATCAACAAAAATAACACAATATTTTAGAATTTTGCTGTTATGAAGAAAGCCATAGGGCAATTTCTGAATGTGGGGATCTTTTGTCCAAGACAAACAGGAAGCCTGCTCAAACCCTGTTCTGCAAAAGGACGTCTTGATTCAATGTGTTTGGTGACAGCTGAAATAATGGAAATTATTTCAGTCCTTAAAACCAGCACTGTACAAAAGCCTGGACAAATGCTGAGACATGTGGGCACTGGGGTGCCTGCGGGAGCTTGTAACTAAATTAATAGTTGGGGATTAACTGCTGTGTCTGTGAACTGGTGTCAGGCAGAGAGCCCAAAAGGATTAGTTCATAGCTATGGCCCTGAGAGAGCTCGGGAAGCATTTGGGCCTGCTGCTTGTAAAAAAGGCAGGCTGGGAGCTGTGGCAAGAGGAGTGCTCTCTGGGTTTTGACTCTCTCTGGTGCACAGGAAGGCAAAGCTTCTCTGTCTGTACTTTGCAGGTCCTTGCTTGTGTCTAAGGACATACCTGATTCAATCATCATCTTCTTCTGACATAACCCAAATGCAAGGGACTAAATATATACAAACAAGTCAAGTGCCTTGCTTCTCTCCCAGCATATGCTTCTGTTTGGTCCTTGAGTCACTATGTGGTTGCATTTTGGATTGAGCAAGCACATTCTCTCTTCCCAATTTTCCATATATTTTAGTAGTGTTATGCAGCATTCTGCATTTCTAGTGCTTATTCTGTAACTTAGAGATTTTTTGAGCTGTAAAACCAACTGTTAGCAATTATACCCTTAGCTGCCTTCATTTTAGCAATGGTGGAAGTGACTGACTGGGAGCTCTTGGGAGACTTTTTGGTGCCTTCCCCCTCTTTTTAGTGGGCTTTTTCTAATTGCTTTGTCCCTGCAGACCTCCCCAGGGAAGTGGCCACAGCAGCAGCAGCTTTCAGAGCAGCAGCCTGCAAAATATGTCATGCTTGTCCCCATAGCTGCCCTTGCTCTCAAACGCACATGGGGCTGCGGCCTCTTCGGCTCTGCTATGGTCCTGGTCAAAGGTACACAGAAGACATCTTCCTAGATTTACTGTAAAAAAATCTTTGCAGGGATAAAAAGGCAAATTTAAATGACTCTCCAGCAGCTTTCATTACAAGTGGTGGCTGGTGTATAGTGGAGAGGAAATTAAATGTTAGATAATGGCTTTTCCCTTGCCGCTTCCTCACAGTTTCACTGCTCCCAGGGCTGTTAGATTTGCAATAGACATTTGTACATTCATAATGTTATCTAAAAGATGGAAGTTTGTTCTGACTGAGTGGCATGCACTGCTAGAAAATCTTTCTGCTTATATTGCTGATGAGGCCTCTACAAAACGTATACACCTGAAAGAGTCAAGCCTGACTGCACTCCTTGAACACTTCCACATGTCTCAGGCCGGCATTACAGCCCCTCTTCAAGGGACTCGTGACAATCTTGTACAAACTCTGCTACTTATTTCTGGATGAACATTCCGCTCTGCTCAGCCCCAGGCGAGGGAGCTGTAGGTGTGTGGCTGTGGGCAACCCAAAGGGAACGCAAAGGCCATGTGAAACATTTGCCCTGGAAATCTTTGTGATTCCAACAAGGTCTGTATTGTCCAACCTTAAAACATCACAAATTAATTTGAAACATGAACGATGAAGTATTCTTTGTTCTCTATCAGCATGCACCACATCAAGCCTCTCTTTATCTGCACGCAGATAACCTGCATTTTGCAATATGCCTTATCAAAGATTTCCATGATAGGCAGGGTGATGTGTATCACACTGCTAGTTTGCCATCTAGTGGTACACCAAAAAAACTAAGTTTACATCAGATTCCTTAATTTCAGTGGAAAGATGCCTCCAGAACACAAACACAAGCTAATTTTTCTGCTAGGCGATTTTAGCAATCCATTAGCAGAAGACAGTTCATTACCCCCTGCTCAGTGATCATTAATTCCTAGACTTTGCACGTGGTTCTCCAGGAGCAGAGGCTGGCTCAGGGTGTGGACAACTTTTGGATTCCAGAGAAGTGCTGTATAGATTCAGTGGCTGCTCACCACCTTAGGCCTTATTGCTTTCAGCGTTACACTGGCCTGTTGTGAGGCTATGAGAACAAAACTATCTATTTTTATACAATACCAGGGAATATCAAGGAGTGGAATCTGAACATCACTTGAGATTGATAGGTCAACTTAGTCATATACTAGAAATACCTTTAAAATTTAATAAACATTCAACCTTAGCAATAATCTAAAAACTTGGGCATTGTCTATGTGTAGGGGAATGCAGGCAGTGGGTTGATCAGCATTGATAACATGCAGCCGTGGCCTTGCTTCGAAGCAGTGGGTTGATTGACATGGATGATGTGCAGCTGTAGCTCGTTCCTGCTAAGTGGTTAAATAGCTCTGAGGAGTGTGGGAGAGGAGGCCCTGGATGAAAACAAACCAACAAACCCAACAAAAACAACCCCCAAAAACCCCCCAGCAAGCTCTGGATGGAGGAGGAGCTGGATGAAGTAGAGACAAGGAGTGTGGTCTGGTCACTGGAGGATGGAGAAAGAGCTTGGACAGTAGAGTTTGGCCAATGGTAGAGCTTTTTGCAGCTTGCTAGCTTGTTTGTGCTGTGACATCTATATAACAATGGACCTTCAGTGAGCATGCATGTCAAGGGAGGATTAATGAAACCTCAAGAGCTCCTGGCAGTTGTTTGTTCAGTCTGTTCCACAAAACCTTCTGGTTCTCGTGGTTCACAAACCTCTTTGGGCAGCACAGATGGGTTGCCGGGGTCATGGCAGTTGCTTTCTAACTCACTAATTCATAGAGTGGTAGAGGCAACATTGCAAAGGGAAAATACCACTTCCCTGCAGAGCCTGGGGGTGCTGCTGAGGAACATCACCTCCCCACAGAGCTGTTATGGGGCAGGAACCTCATCCCTGCCAAAGGCTTCAACTGATCAGTCTGAAGAAGACTAAAATGTTCAGGGAGGAAGGCTGGGCTGGGGCATAACCAACAGTTACAGGAACTGAGAAAGTGGTGAAAAAGCATTTTGGGACATGGGTGACACTTGTACATGATGTCTGGGTTTTGTTTCACTCTAACATAAAGAGTACAGTTAAGAATATTTTTCTCTTCTATAATAACTCCTATGCCCTTTATTCCTTTAAATATGATAGGTACAGACTATTGCTACAGGGAGTAATCACTTGGGTATTATTTACTGGTTGCTGGGAATAGACAAACAACTGTTACATGGAGCCCAGAGTTCCAGCACAGCCAGCTGTCTGAAGACTTGTTGTCAGTTATTAAAGCCCCTGGAGTTTCAATAGATGTTCTGGCAGCCTGCTCAGCCACACGGGCCACTAAGGGCTTCAAGCAATTTTGATCAGCCAGTCATTTTTGATTTAAATAACTGAGAAACAAGTGACAAGAAAGAAGAAAAGAACCTTGCCTTGGGAAAATTTGGCTTTGAGAAAAGTCTTAGAAGTGAAATTCCACAGGGAAAGGAAAACTGGGGAGGAACACTTTTTCTATCTCTTTGTACCTGGAAGGGCAAAATACCATTTGCATCAGCTGCAGAACTTAATTTTCTCACCCTGACTGCAGCAGTGGTTGGAACAGGAGGCTGGCTTCCCAACTAGTAGAACTGAGCCTCTGAATGGAAAGGGATGCTAAATACCTGTGATCTGTTGTATGAAACTACCTCTATCATACATTTGCTAAGGAGCAGGATGGGAAAGAGAAGCTGGAAAAGCCATTTTGGGAAAGTCACTGTAACGTGATGGGAAAGATTTCAGTTCTGTGGCAAACTCCGTTCATATGGGCAGTTCATTTACTTTGCAGGTTTTTATGCAAAACTGGCTGCCTCACTGATTTTAGTGTGCTTTTAAAAGGGGTAATGAAATGGTAGTGAGAAAGGCTGGAGCAGGAAGTGACAGCTTCAACGGCAGAATGAGAATAATTTCTGAGGAGCCTGAACCATCCTGAAGGAAAAAAATCTTTCAGAAATATTGTCGACAGTTTGAATTTTTTTGATAGTAGTATAGGTGTAGTAGATACAACTTCAGCTGATGTGTACCATAGTGTACTTAGTTGCAGAACTGACAGCAGTGGCTCGCAGACCTCGCACTAAGAGAAAAGTAGCCATGCTGTGCTCCCCTTTCATGCTTTTCAGTCCAAATAATTTCTTGGGTACCGCTAAGTTCCTGCAGGGGAAAAAAAAACACAGGATAAATACACTGCACAAAACATTATATAGGGGGAAGAAAGAAAGGTTTCAACACAGGCATGATTTCTTCCTGGAAGAAATAGAAAGAACATGGTTATAGATGGAAAATAAAGCCTTTACTTGTGGCACTGACATAGCACCATCAGAAATACCTTAATTTACAAAAACCAGTGCTAATAAGACAGTAAGCTGTGTTAAAATCTAAGGTAGATTCCTTCAGCAAGGTCCTGACAAAGCATAGCTAGAAGAGCTGGTGACAGCAAGCGATAGCAAATGCAGCTGCTGTATGTCATATAAATATCTCTCCCAACAAATACGAATCAGTATGTTTGCTCCCTTATATAGTAAGTATGTAGAAATGTATATGCAGTATTCAAAGCAATATTCAAAGAAGTCATCAAGCTCCTTATTAAAATGAGAATGGGTCAATAACATTTTCCTTTTTGTTTCCTTTGGAGGTGTGTAGGCTTGTATTGCTCAGCCTTGGAGTAGGGCTATGGAAATCTATCCTTCCAGCTCTCCTCTGAAAGCTCCATTTGGCAAGGTATTTTCCTGAATTTAGATATAGCAACAGACAGATTGATAAAAGGGGACTGGGTCCCACCCTATTAAACTCAGAAAATGGTGAACAGTCCCTTTTCATGGACTGACTTGACTTTGCTGTCTTGGATTTGTTTGAATGTCAAGTCAGTGTAGAGGAAGACTTAGATGTTTTTTTAGAAATTCAAATAATCATGTTTAATTTTTGTATTGAACTGTTAATAATGGCCTACTATACAGTTTGTAAAATGCTTCTGAGATCTGCAGATTACAAAACACTCTCAGAGGATGGAAATTGAAAGGTAACAAGTAAAAGTCTGGCCTTTGTAAATTTTATTTCAGTTGTATTCTACCTGATAGAAAATAGTTGTATGGAAATTAGAATAAAACCAAAATGTTTCCTTTGAGCCATATAATTAATTTTTTTACATTTTTAGATTATTGCTTAGGTTGAATGTTTATTAAATTTTAAAGGTATTTCTAGTATATGACTAAGTTGACCTATCAATACTGACACTTCAAAACTAGTCATATAGAAAAAGCTATCAATGAAATATATTCATTATTTTCAAGCACTTTTAAAAAATATAATGCTAATAATGACAACATATGAAAAAACCAAAGCACATTTGTCTGAAATAAAGAGTATTTGTAAAACCAAAAGGATTCTCAATGTTTAAAGTCAACATGTCTCTATTAGCTTTTATTTGATACGATCATTAGTTACTGTCAGGATGCTTCCTTTACTATTGCTCCTTTGCATTATGTTCCTGCATTTTGCCACTAACACTCAGTTGCTTCTGACAAATCTGCTGTATTGTACAGTAATTGTTGGTTCACATCTATTTTACAGAGTATTATATTAATGAATGAACCTTTATCTAGCCCTGGAAAATGAATATGTCTCAGACAGCTGTTCATTCTGCTGAAACTGCAAAAGATGAAAGAACAAGACACTGTACTTCCAAGTTATCCAGATCGGTTTAGTGGATAAGTTTTGACAGAGTATATTCCCTACCAACTGGTTATTTTGTGACACCAAAGCTCTGGAATCACTACAAAAATATCAACTACATCTCTGCCTCTCGTACAGAGAAAGAAAAGCAGGAGGTCAGAAAGCAAAGAAGTCATATGGGCTGGTATACCCCTGAGCTGTGCCTTCTAACCTTGCAGTGGCTCAGAATGAAGTATTGTTATCGGCAGGAGAAAATAGATGTAATCACACAGATGGTCAGAGTCACCTGGCTGAAAGGAGAGAAGGTGGAAGAAAACAGAAACTACATCAGTTCCTTTATTTGAGAGGAGCCTTGGAAATCCTCCACTAATTTTCCCATTATATTCAATTGCTTTAGGTAGTTTGGAAATCTGAGTTTCTCTTCCCAAGAAGATGACTGGTAGACAAGCAACTTGAGCTACTTATTCTCAATGCCTCCATGAGACCCTTTTACCCCTGAGGAACAAATCCAGAACTTGCCTAGCTTAAGTTGTTGGCCTTGGCTCAGAGGATTTTACACTGATTTAAGACAAAACAAGTCTGTGTTCTTCATTCTGCTATAGCTTGGTTTCTTCCAGATCTTGTTATAATATCTTTAGAGAGTTCAAATACTTCTACAGCACTTTGTACTGAAGCTCATTTTCAAATTGCAGCTGCTGAGTCACAGAAATTAGAGGCAGCAGTAACATGTTACATCATCTGTTTCTTAGCCTCATAACAAATTAGTCCCAAGAGATGCTGTTCCCACGTAGTCCAATGAGGAATTATTTCATCAACAAAGAGTTTATTACCAGGAAGTTTTTCTTGACATCTGGCCAAATAATTATTTGTGATTCTTTTTATCTTAAAGTAATTGTATCAGTCTGAGTGCCCTAAAATCACCCTGTAGTGCTAATAGGAAAGCTCTGAGTAAGGAAAAATGGTTTTGAAGGAAAACGTAGATTAAATTGTCTTATTAATTACAAGGAGTGCACTGGTGATTAAGGTACTTGCTTTGCTAAAGCTTAAGCACCTGTGAGAAAGCAACAGAACTATTTATGTGGTTCAGCCGTCTCTTTTTTTTTTTTTCTCCCCCCCCCAACATGTTGCCTTTGAAAGCATCTGATTACTGACACAAAAAATACTGCCTGCTTTGTGTTCCTTACACTTCAATTTGGGAGTTGCACAGTTTAGTATTTTCCCAAAATATTAGTTGTAATACAGCACAGTCTCCATCTGTTCTGAAATGAGCAACGTGGATTCTAATACCCTCCCATCTGTACGTATATTTTTAGTCACACATTCGAGTTTGTAATCTCTCTGCTCCAGTCTATGTTCCTGGCATAAAACATAAAAGTTGTTGTTTGTTGAAAATTTAAAATTATGCTTGTGTGTGCATGTGTCTGTATATTGAGTTCTTTTCTTAACTCTGGGGAATGATTTAAAATCCGTGTGTCTGCAATAAGATATTTCCTATTTCTCTTAAATCCTCAAAAGTTTTTATTCTTGAATTGTGATTCATATAGTTCCTAGCTGTCAGGAAAACACCATAAGATGGAGAAATGAGGGGAAAGAAAGACCAAAGTTGAAACACCACTGGGCAAGGTATATTGGTAAGTATTTTTTAAACACAGGCCAAGATATCTTTTTTTCACCTTATCATGCTCATGACTGATTTATGAGGGTTTGGAAGACAAGCCTAAGTCTTAGGGTGATTGACAGATGACCAAAGGGAGAAAAATCCATCACAGATGAGGCTCTTAGTTGTGTTTTTGTGGAAATGGTGCAGAATAAGGGAACAGTAAACCAAATGACTTAACTAGACATGGAGTGAAAGAAAACAAATATTTTCACTGAGTAAAGAAAATGTAACCACAGGAGAAACACAACTTGCGTTCAGGGTCCTTAAGTGTTTGCATTGACCCATGCTCATTTTGGTGAAACTATTTCTGTGCTGAGAACAACCACCTATTTAACAAACAGTGTGAAACAGATATTCCAACAATAGCGACATTAATGCAGCATTTGAGAGGCAGAGGCCAGATTCCTGCTCCAGGACTGCTTTAAGGAAGCTGGAAGGTCCTGGTCCCCCTGTACGCCAAATTCACAATGTAAATCCAGTGTATCAGCTGTATCATACATGTGCAAACAATTCTGTGTTGCAAGAGGTACAGACCTGTTTCTCAGCAGATGTGACTGAGCTTCCCAGTTCCTGATGTGCTTGCTGGACTTACTTGGCGGCTCAGAAAGGAAACATGGGTACATGGACAAAGAAGTGATACAGAGGTCCCCAGTCTGGACAGCTAGGGGGGTACAAGGCCTCCTGTGGAGCACACTGACATTCAGATGGGCTGCAGCTACTGCCTGTGTTCAGTGCAATGGACACATATGACCCCAAAGTCTGGGCTCTGAGGATCTGAGCTGTAAGACAGTCTTTCAGAATTGTCTGAATGCAGAGTTTTTGAATGAGCATGAGAACGAAAACGCATTTGAATGCAGAAGGCATTTTGGTGGTTTCGGGCAAGTCACTCAGTCTTTGTGCTTCGAGTTCCTATCTTCTTATTTTAGAGATGTGATGTGAAGATACAATCACTCAGGATTACCTTGCACTTGTGTGAGAACTTCAGTACCTGATGATGTAGGGGTCAGGTTCCCTATTAGAAGATCCCAGCGCAGCCATCTCTGCTAGAACTCTGGCCCTGGTGCTGGCTCATGCCGCATTCTTTATAGGAAGGGGCATGACACTGGGTAATAAAGAAAAAAATTCCCATTAAGGTAGCTGTTCTTTCTACGCAAATTAGCAGTTGCTTTGCGTCCTGAGACATAAGCTTATCTACCCCTTTATTAGCAACCTTTCACAAGTATCTTGGAAAGTTCTCATTACCAGAACCATTACCTAATCCCTTCCCTGCTCCCTTGCCTCAATCTGCTGAGGCAGCTATGGTCATTTGAAAAAGAATTCTAGCACTAAATAATGTATAAATAAATAAAGGAAGATATTTCTCCTTGTCCATTGTAAATTGTAGCATTCCACTAGACTTCCCCAAATCTTTATATTATAAATAAGAGCAATCAGGAAAGTCTGGTTCACTTTTTGTCTAACACTTGCTCACTTTTAACGCCTCTGTTAAATTCTTTCTAAAGAAAGCTCTTACCATTTCTTTGTTTTACCCTCCTGCAGAGGTCTTTTCCATCTTTGATTCCTCTTGTAGGCCCTCTACACACTTCATGTATGATCAGCAGCTTCTTACTGAGGTGAGGTTGATGGATGTGTTTACCCAGTGTTGCCGATACCTAGTCCAGTGAATGCATAGTGGCCCGTAAATACATTTTTGAGTTATTTTCCATTAGATTCCTGTAACATTCTTGTGTTTCCATTGCTCTGCACTTTGGGCTAAAGTTTGCAGCAGAGCATTGCAAATGCTCAGAAACTACCAGGAAACTGCGCCTGAAGGAGCTATGTAGTGAGTTTAGCACAATACAAATTATTTGGCTTTTAGAAACAAAGGAACCTTTAAAAACACCAGACCATTGACCAGATTTGTTCTCTCTGACAACAGATATTACTAGATGTTTGAGACAAGGACTCCTGAAGAAAAGGAAAGAAACAGAAAGTCAAGGGGAGAATTTCCATTTACTTCAATGGGCTCTGAACCAGAAATTCAAACAGAGTGGACATCATTAAAAATATACCAATTATCATTTCTCCTGCTTACCAAGCTTTCCCTTTATTTTGATTTAGCACTTGAATAGTCTCAGTTTTAAATGCCATGATCAGCTTTGAGAAGTGCAAAATAAAACTGTAGACTTTGTAGGTCTCCAATTAGAGTAATTACCACAGCATCTCTTTGTGAAACTAAGGAAACTAGGGTCTTAGAAAAAATATGAAACAATATAGAATAAGATTGTAAGCAGATGGAGTAATTTTACTTGTAGCATACTCCAGATGAAGGACTTGATGTGCTGTGACAATAACAATACATTGCTGCATGTACTGACCAGGCATGTTGTGATTTAATGAATGACTTCAAAAGAAAATGTCACAGGCAGGTTGAAATGTCAATTAGTGCAACATTTCCTAATATCTCACAGATTAATTTATTCCCATGTGAGTGTTAGAGAAATGGAAAATGTGGCACATTTAATCCATTCTCCACTAATTTGATCCTTTTGGGCTCTTCATGGTACATTTTATTCCGTCTTGGTCATTTAGAAACAATGTTCTTACAGAGTACAAGGGAAAATGGACTTACAGATGAACTATTAATTCAGTATGACAGCATGTGGGAGGAAAAGTGCATTCAGATTGCAGGCCAAATATAAGATATGTACGGTTACATCTTCTGCTTTGTTCAGGTTTTGCTCAGGAGAGGAGTGGAATGTGGTGGGAGGTAGAAAATAGTTGCCACCACTGGCGCTGAAGGCACTGGTGCAGCACAGCCCCAAGAGCTCCAGCCAATATTTCAGGCATTTTCAGTGGTCTGGCCACTGCCCTTTTTTTCTGAGCCATACCTCATTCAAAGAAGGAGGCTGGGGCACTTGGAGACTCCTTTCCTGAGTGCTCAGAAGAGGCAGGCTGAGTTGGTTTAACTGTGGTCTGAGGCGACGCTCAAAAGGGATTTGGGGATTGCTCCCTGGACTCTAATAGCAGTGGGCCTGTCTATGCAGGTAATTTTTCAGAAAAGCTATTGTGATAGTGCGAATTCACACTCAGCATACATTTGTTTTAACTTTCAAGTGTGGATGAGCCCTTGTACTTTATTATCTATGTAAAGGTGATAATTGGCATGAAATCAGGAAAGATAAGTAAAAAAAAAAAAAAAGACAAAAAGATAAAAAGGAAACTAAGCTTTGAACAGGAGACACATTTAAGGAAACAGTTGTTTTATTGCAATGGGAGACCTCCTGAGCTGCTGATTCACACCTTGGCTCTGAGCACCAGCATGATGCTGTGCTGAGCATAGGTGTTACCAGAGGCTGTATTGCTGCCCTACTAGCTGGCCTTCTCTTGACTACTTAACACAACAAAACACCTTGCCCATGCAACTAAACTGCTTCCAGGGGAGAGACATATTTACCTGACATGCTGTTGTGGCATATAAATGTACTGTCATCTGCAGCTTGCTAAAGTCAGCATCCTCTCTACAGCATCTCCAAGCCATGAAATTTCTTGAGAGAGGAGAGAGGGCATCAGCTTTAAATGGGGTCATGTCTCCCAGATCTTTGGGTCTCAAGAGTCTTAGTCGCAGCACTGGTCAGCTGGAGATATTTCTGTGTTCTTACTTAACCCTTCCCCTTTGCAGTGACCACAACAGGGCTTTTGGGGTCTCTTCAAGTACCTGGAACTTGCTGAAAGCAGCCCAAGTACAGCCCATAAACCAAGCTGCAGCCAGAGACGTGATCTTTTATCTCTCACCCTGTGTGCACTCTTAAATCTCTTCTGAAAATGGACAATAATAAGGCATGAATTTTTTCTTGATTAAAAACAGACCTGGGATTGTACACAGTAGATTTTTATAAGTAAGACAGCAGCAGTAAATTGCTTTGCTGCCAATTGTGATTTTATTGCAAGTCCTGCCTAGAAGCAGCTTTCCTCTGGTGCTCTAAAAGGTCTGTGGAAATCTCCAATTTTATAAAAAAAATGTTTCTAGCTGGGATCTAAAGAAAAATTTATACAGAAAATGTTACACAGAGAACTGAAGACTGGGAGTTAGGCAAAAAGAACACATATTGGTTTTCCTACACTGTCAAGATTGCAACAAAAATTTTATGATTATACAGCAGAAGACATTTACCCTAAATTTCTGACATGCTGGGTTAGCAATAGTGAAATTGCCCCTATGGGAACTGCTTCAGGCTCACTGAGTATTTTTAAGTCGTCTTCCTACGGTTTTACAACAGTTTCAGGTGTTTAAAGATATCTGAGAAATCTTTAATCTGGCTTTCAAAATTTTTGGATGAACAGTCAGCTAATGAAATTTCTTGCAAAACAGCATGTCATTTTTAAGAGAAAACACTTGAGAGACCTCTTATTTTACCAATTAATATGGTTTCGTCTTTCAGCTACAGCCTTTTTTTCCAAAGCCTGAGACAGGTCTCAGTCCATGTGACATTTGAGGGGACACAGTGCTGGCCAGTTGCAGCATTCCTCCAGGGCTGAGGTGATAAAGCGTGCTGCTTCCCTGCCTGTAGAGCAGCTTTATGGCTCCATTCACATGCTGGGACATCTTCATGCATGGCAGTAAATGTTTCAAAATGCCCACTGAACTGTTTCCCAGGTATTGAAGTTATAGAATAAGATAGGAACTAGAAAAGCTGTGCTGTAAATGAGTAGCCTGCAAAAAAGTCACTGCGCTTAAGCAGAGTAAGACAGAAGCCAATTTTGTGTCCCACTCTTGGTGCACAAACGTTGACAGGTCGTACAATTTACAGACTTCCCATATCTGTGACAGCCTGGGAATGCCTTTCCCCTTGATGGGAGGGGTTCAGGATTTATGTTGGGACCACAATTGGCCTTTGGCTCTAGAAAAATGATGGCGATGTGTAATGTCCGGTTTAGTCCTACTTCACCGAAGAAAAGTTGACTGGAGGAGAAAGGCAAGGACATGGGCTAATGAAGACTTTTGGTTCTACTGAAAGTGGTGGAGGAACTCTGCTTATGCTTTGTGTTCTGGTTTGTAAGTGGTAGGAAACGTTGCTGAGTTTTTGAAAGGTGTGTCATTCCTCTTTCGTAATGACCTCTCTCCCAAGCCACTAGAGGGCCCTGAAGTCCACCTTAACAGATTGGCTTGGCGAGTTGGCATTTTTGAAAAGGCTATAAACAAAAGTGAAAGTGTTTTCCAGAATTCTTGCACTATCTGGTTTTGCTATTACCAATGAAATGTGTAGGGTGAATACAACCACAAGAAAATAAGGACGAAGGGAAGAAGATGCCTTGAAGTGACTTCCATCCCCTAAGGAGGAGCACGGCTTTCTGGAGTTTGGTGGGGGTGGTATCTCCTCAGCAGCACCTGGATTTCACCCATGTCCTTTCTATTTTGTGAGTCAGGTATATAAGTAGTAGGCTCCCTATGAATGCACAAGAGGCTGGTGATTTCATACCACTCCCTATGAAGATGTTTGCCGTACGTTAGGTCCTACCTCGGTAACTCACCTTTTGGTTGTGGAGGAGTGAAGTAGCTCCGTTCTGCTTGCTGTTGAGTGTGAGGTATGGGCAGTGTAACTACTTTAAGAAACCAGAAAAGACTCCTTTAGAGCAACGTTTCTTTCTCCTTGTAGGGCTGGAGGTGGTGGGTGGGCACGCTGTTCTGCTCTGTATTTATGGATGTGCCTGGGCAGAGGACTTCAGCGCCTGCACTCATCCTGCCAGCAGGGCACTTCCTTGTGCTCTGCCTCCTTGCAGTCCAGAGTAACACCCGAACCTTGCAACATGTTCAGAAACAATCAAAGTTTAAAAATAACTCCAGAAAAATTTCCTTTCTGTTCCTCTCCCCATTTGCTTTTCCCAACCCCTTTTTTAAATAGGCCTGCCATCTCATATGCCATAGTCTCGGTCTGACATGTTTAGATAGAGAGGTGTAAAATGATGTTAAATTTTTGGCAGGCCTTTCAGGACTGAAATTGAAAGCTAGATCTTATGAAGAGGGAGTTTGTCATTGCGACCAGCCATTCATTCACTCCTGTCCTGGAAAGAGCCTGAAGTGTTGGGCACTGAAATACAAAAATGTCTCTGTGAGTTTCGTGGCTTTTTTTTGAAATCTATATTATTTGATGGAAGATAGCTAGAGCAGCTTACTCCACAGTCCAGAGGGAAACATTGGTTCCAATAATAAAATGCTAAAATTGCTAGAAACCTTCCTAAAATACTTTCCTGTGACATATAAGGAAACATACTGCAGTGTAGACTGGCTCTTCTGGCATTTGCTTGGAATAGCCTGCATAATACCAGTGGCCCTTTCATCCCAGAATAAAGAGTAGCTGTTCAAAGTGACGACCTCTGTTATCCACTTAATGCACTGTGCTTACACAGCCCTGTCTTTTGGAAGGCTGTCACTGGACACAAATGAGGCATAAGCTATGTGTTTTCCTGCAGGGGTAATTTTGCCTTTCCAGAAATGAATTACAGATTTGCATAAGAAATAATGTTTTGGACAAATGTATGGCTGCCAGGCTGGTGATTGTGTTTAGTGATAACAGATAAATGAATGCTGAAGAATGAACATCCCCTCCTGTTCTTTTTAAGCAGATCTTTTCCTCATTAATGTATTTAGATATTAATGTACATGTGAGTAGCCACCATGCTTATTGTATATGAAGACTTGTTAACTCTCCTGTAAGATTGAATGGGTAGGATTAATCTCAGATAACTTTTTAGCATCTGACTTAGCTGGACTCCTTCTAGGATTAGGTAAAGGGGAAAAAGGCACTTCTAAGAAATTATTCACTTCATCTTAATGTAGATCACTAAAATACATTATGTAGCTCATATCTGAGAAGTATACATTCCTTTAATTACAAAAGAAGTCTAGATGGCTACACAGGTGGTATATTATATATTTATATAGCTTTTGGCATGATGAATCCCACCTGCCCTGTTGGTGTGGTCATGTAAGTCTCTTGTTTGTGTTAAATTGCCAAGTACAGCCTCTGTGCTGTGTGCGGGGTAGCTACAGCAGTTGGGAGAGAAAAGCATACACAGCAGGCAGCTGCCAGCATGGACAGGGCCTTGAGAGAAATTGAAGCTCCCGGGAATGATCGGGTAGAGTCCAGTTATTCCAAAGGAGGTCCCTTTCCCAGCTTGGGACTCCTTGAAGATGCAGGGACACGTTACCCTTTTGCAGCTATGGGATCTCTGGAGGAACTGCGTGGGCAGCGGCTGCTGCCTGAGGAAAGCCTGTCTAGAGGGCTTTGGGCCAAAGGTGACAAAATTCCATGTCCTGAGCACCTTCACAAGCTGCCTTTTAGGGTCCTTCTTGGTCTCATCTTCCAGCGTCTCTCCAGGAGTGATGAGTGTGCTCTGCCCAACTGCGTGAGCTGGGACACAGGGCATAAAAAGGAGGGTGACACTGGAGGAGAATGGAAGGATGGAGAAAAAGGGCACTGGCAAATCATTTAAATACACTATCACTCTTCAGGGAGTAGTTTAATCCACTGTCTGCTATCTTGGTTAGTCCCTTACTGCAGATATTTTATTTCTTTTTGTGGGTGAATGTTCTTTCCTCAAAATAATGAAGCTTTCCTGTATGCAGTGGTTTGAATTAGCAGTAATTCAGAATTACTTTTTTTTTTTTTTTAAGAGAGCATAAATGGAATTATAAAGTGCTCTATCATATTTTAATTCCTTCTGGATTTCTTTTATAAGGGTATTTTGGGCCTTGATGGGTTTTCATACTAAACATGTGGCTTACTTCCAAGTACCTTTCTTCTTAAAACCCTTGTGTTTTGAGGCATAGCCAGATAGCATGACAGAATATCTATTATTTTTATAGCTCATACGTTGGGTTGACAGAATGAAAAATGTGTTATCCATTCTTGTCTAATTTTAAAAAGTGATTGTTTAAAGGACTTGCTTGCTGTAAACTTCTATATGTTTTTGGGATCCTCTTCCTGTTCTTTAGGAACCATTGTGTATTCTTTTGTAATCAGATCTCATAATTTAGGAAATCATTTTGTCAATTCAATCGTAACTGGTTTAAAAACTCCTAAAAAATCTCTGTGGACATCGAATGCATTAATGGAATGGGGAAGAGGAAGGTGTTCTTGCAGGAAGATATATATAACATAAAATACGCATGGCAAAATACTGCGGTTTAGTGTCTGATTGAATGGTTCATGCAATATTGGATGAGGTGCAAGATTTCCTTTCGGGTAATGGGTGTCTGTTAAGTTTGGGTTTTTTTAATAATGCCCCATGGAAATCTAGAAAAAAATAGGAAGTCCACTTAATGAAAAATAATTTTTTAAAAAAATGCATTCTCAGACAAGAGAAAGTTTTCTGCAATAACATTAAGGTTTATCTCACTCTCCTTCAGGCTAGTGAATGATAACACATTCAGCTGGCGAAAAGTATCTTTGGAAACATGATATCATCACAGCTAAATCTTGATGATTGATCCCATGCAGTAAGCAGGACACTCGTGGCAGCCTCATATAAATTAGTCTCTCCTTGAACTTCAGATCCACTTTACATTTCTTTTGATTATTTCTCTCATTGCCACTTCCTCCGGCACCGGTGAGGTGTACCTGAAGTACTGGGTCCGGTGTTGGGCTCCCAAGTACTAAAGCGACAGGGACATACTGGAGCTAAGTCCAGGAAAGGAGTATGAAGGGATGGGAGCAGCTGACACAGGAAGAGAGGCTGAGAGAGCCGAAACTGGTAAACCTAAGGGTAACAGGGCTCCTGGGTTATCTTATCAATGTGTATAAACATGTGGTGGGTAAGAGTAAAGAAAAGGGAACCAGACTAACCTCAGATGTGCCCAGTGGCAGAATCAGAGGCAATGAGCACAAACTGAAGCACGGGAGGTTTCCTCTCAACACAAGAAAATGCCTTTCTACTGGGAGGGTGGTCAAGCTCTGGCACAGGTTGCCCAGAGAGGTTGTGGAGTCTCCATCTGCAGAGATCAAACACCATCTGGACACGGTCCTAGGCAGCCTGTTCTGGGTGACCCTGCTGGCACAGAGGGGTTGCACTAGGCCATCTTGAGCCTTAGCCCTTCTGTGCTTCTGCAGTTCGACAACAGTCAGGACAGGGTCCGGCTGAGCAGCCTTGGTGCTGCTGTAGTTTTTGCACAGGCATAAGGTTTTGAAACAGGTTTTATGTTGAATTATAGACTGAGAAACAGAGTTCTTCATTCCCACAGTTTAATAGAGCCAAAGCCCAGAAGAGACAGAACACACATCCAGTCTGAAGCCCTGTCATTAAAAATCTGAACCTTGGTCATTGAAAGGCATAATGCCAAGTCCAAATGAATTACTAGTGAAACAGGATCATCAGTTGTGTAGTCCATCTCTTTGTCCCCAGGCTGAATCAGCTGTACCTAAATCAGTCATGGCAATGTTTCCAGTGGTTAATGATCCTTACTATTAGAAAGAGTTTCTTGATATCTAAGTGAAACTTCAGCAGCAGTTGGCCCTAGAATCCTATTAATATGTCTTCTCGCCACAGCGGTCACTGAGCAGTTGATTCACTTTCCCTCTCAAGGGTCTTGCACACTTTGCAAGACTGCTGCCATTCCTTTCTCAGTCTTGCCTTCTCCAGGCTGAACAAGCTCTCCAATTCCTTTAACCTTTTCTCACTAAAGACACACACACACAAAAAAAAAAATCGCTGGGGACTTTGCATCCAAAGAGTGCAACATGCCTGTAGGTTATCTGCCTGGTCTGGGTGCTACCAAACAAACTACCCAGTGCGCTCAGACTGACCCTTAAAAACAGCCTCTGGTGTTATGTGTGGCATGTACTGAAACAAATGAGCTGGCAAACCACTTAGAGACTTTTGGAACATTATATCAAGATGAAAAGCAGTGGTTAGGTCAAAATGTATGTACTCAAATGAAACTGTGCTCCCCACAAGGAAAGACTGGTGGTAGGTGTCCAGTTTCTGATGTCCCTGGGCTCACCGCCTCCTCAGGCAGTACCTGAGCCTTGGGAGAGCAGTTCACTGCGGGTCCCTAACTGATATGCTTTAACACCTTCCTGTGTGGAAAAGCTTGTCTCCCTCCCTTAGTTACACGGGGAGCATGGGGAGAGCTGCCTCCTGCTCCAGGCACTCAGGGGAGATCTGCTCCCTGGGGGCAGCATGGCCCCTGCAGTGTGGCTGAAATGCACTCGCCTGGAGGATGTGAAGGTGAACCAAGGCCACTGAGCACTGTAAAGCCCCAGCATCACCCAACATCATGCCCTTCTCAGCCCTGATCGGAGATGAAACTGCACTAGCCAAGCACTTGAGGCATTTTCTTTGCTGCTTCAGAGCACAAGGTGAACCTCTGGCTCCAGCCATCACCAGCTGCCTCAAAGAAAGGAGAAAGCAAATGGACAAATACAAGAAAAAAGAAAAGGGAGCAGAAGAAAAATTAGATGAGGAGGTTCCCCCTGCCCCATGCCCTCTCCTCCCAGCCTGGTCAGACAATAAAGGCCTCGAAAGATGGGTTTTACCTCAGTATTCGTTCCAGTACAAAACTGAAGGAGTTATGGATGCTCTAAATTCAACACAAGCAATTCCACTCTCCCCCAGGGACAGTAATATTTACACACAGGCAACTTTAAAAAAAAAAAGAAAAAAAAAAGAAGAGGTATACGCTGAGTTAATGAAATCTGTAGCTTCTCTAAAGATAATAGGGCTATAGACAATAAATGAAGAAAACCAGTAAGAATTTGCAATCAGAAAAAAGTTGCTCCTATGGGGAGTAGCAAGGAATGAGAGTCTACTCTTATTAAAGTCTTAGCAAGGGTTTTTTTTCCTCTGTGGGTTCACTTTGAAAACACCTTGAGAAATAAGGTAAGGTATATTCTGACATTAAAACTCTGCAAAATGAATAGAAATTGACAATACTTTTCAGCATCACGGAACCTGTATTTTATTCAAGTAATCTCATGAATAAAAACAGACAGAAGAGCAATCGGGCCCAAAGTACTGAAGTGGATAAAATGATTTAAATACAAAGTGTAGTCTGTAAAAATTAGAGTGCACATTTATATGTTCAGAAATGTACTGGTGCTTTCTCTCACCTATTACTGAAGTATGCACTATTTTATTCAAAATGCTGTCGTCTAATTCTTTTGTTAAACTCCACTGATTTTAATAGGATATTGCTGTTGTAATCAGGCGCAGAATTAGAAAAGAAAAGGTTCTAATGAAGGAATTTGCTTTTACAGACCTTGTTCAGATGTTCTTGATTGTGCTTTGCTGTGATCATTGAAATCACCTTCCAAGCCTGCTCTGTGGAGCCTACAGGGTTATTCCCAAGCTCCTTAGAAAATGCTGGGTTTGGGTGTTTATTGAAACAGGCTCTTATGGCAGCTCGCAAAGTTTGCATTTCTCAGGACAGCAAGCAGATAGGCTGCACCTGTAGGTGTTTGTGGGACAGGCTTCATGGCAGAAAGTCTGAGTTTTAAGCACAGCTTCTTAGTGTCTGCTATGACACATTGTTATGAGACCTGACAATATAGATGCAAGATCACCTAGGAAAGCAAAAGAAAATAGACCTGGTAGCCCAACAGAGTGAAAATCATTTGAGAAAGGTAAAGGGTTTGGGCTATATTGAAGATGTATGAGCTTCAAGTACTCTCTGGGAGATTGTTGATTGTAATGCATTTATAACTTGAGAAAAAAAAACCATGATATAATTTTATTGGTAGTTTAAAGAATGAGGCATTGGGGAAAAACGTTTCTCCTAGGAGAGGAAAAAACCCAAAAAGCTTCTGTCACAGACCATGGGCTTTTCAGACCACAGTCACCTCACTTGCAGGAACTGATGATAACAGTGCTCTTGCATAAAAATGTATTTGGTCTAGCATCAGCTTAACCTGGATTTCTTTTATCTCTGTCTCACAAATACAGTGCTGGGTGAAGGTTAGAAAAAAATTTTAATTAGTTTTTGCCATACGTTTATTGACCCCATGCTTTTTATTTGATGTCCATATTTACTTTCTGCTTCTCCCTACAACCAGGGGCTAAAAGAGATCAACAAAGAACAGGTCTGGAAAAAATGTATGGATAATGATATAGAAACAGAGTTATAGGGTATATTTTGAAGTGAAAAATGGCTTTGAGAAAAAGTGAAACCAAAAAGATACTGAGAGAATTTTTGAGCTTTTGTTCTGTTGCAGATTTGAAACAATAATCAAAACCTTATGTCACAATGGTTAATTTTAACATTTTTCAAAGTAAAATGCTTCACTTTCTAAATTGAAATTATTTTTCTTTCCTTTTATTTCATGAAAATCACTGCATTGTTTTAAATGAACAACACTGAAAGCATATTGATTTGTGTTTCTGTAAAAAAAAGAAAATATCCTGTTCAGCTAGAAATAATTTAACCCCTTCATTCTGCAACATTTTCAAAAATTTCAGTTAAGAATGCGGCTAGAAAACACTACATTTTGTAGTTGCTAGTGAGTTGTTTAAAAAAATGTTATTTTCTTGGCTGCTCATGTTAGGTGGTGGCACTTTATATTATCATGAAGAATAAAACAGGCTATATTCAGACTAATAATTGGGAATGGGAAAAAGCACAGAAAGCTTCAGCATAAACCCTGCTAGTAATCAAGTCTGTAGTGGGAAAAACAGTCGCACGGATTTTGAAGGTTACATAAACAAAGGGGAAGTGGTATCGATTCACTGATACAGCTGTAACATAAGCGGTCCTGTCTTCTTTGAGGGGAAAAAAAAAAAAAAAAAAAAAAAAAAAAAAGAAGAAAAGAAAAGAGAGAGAAGTTTCTACCAGTAATTGTACCAGTAATTGCTAACTTTCCTTAACAAAATAGTTAGCAATTTTTTCTTGAATTTTTGGCTTAATTAAATTCAATTGTTTTAGTAGTAGTAAACAAAAAAAATAATTCCCTGAGATTAAGAAAACATCACTGGCAGAGAAAGGACAGAATCAGTAATCCTTTCCAGCTTTTGCAGGATTTGGGGTAGCACTGGGAGGGCTTCCCCGCCCCCCAAAAAATACATAATATGGAAACCCCCCAAATTTATGAGAAATCTTCCTGAAGGATGCATATTTTTTTTCCCAACAGTTTTCCTCCATCTAAAGCTTCCTTGAGGTTTGGGGGATTGCACTAGTACCTTTTGGTGTAGTAGGGACTTGCAGTCACTCCTGCTTTTTATTCAACTATAGAGTAGAAACTCAACCAGTGGCATTGGCCCTGCTCTGATGTTCCCCAATTTGAATACTCAAGACAACTGGTAGCTGCAAGGCACAACACATAGTTTGCAGGTGTCTGGGGTTCTATGTCACCTGAACAGGTTTTAATTAGAGAGTGATAGTAAGAATGCACAGTGCTTTGTGAGAAATGAGCAGCTGTATTTTTTTTTTTTAACTTTTCATAATATGGGTCTTGTCTTTTTTGTACGCCTAATTATCTACCTTGCATTCTCATTCCTTCGTTGTGTTATCATTACCACTGACTTTTAATCATTGACATGTGATCAAACATACCATTTGCCACAAATTTCTGACTCATCTCTTGACAATAAATCTTCATCTTGCCCCATCCTTTTCCATGGTGGGGAGGAGTCTGAAGCTAGAAGTGGGTTGTGATGTTCCCTGCCACAGCCTGGGGCTGGTAGCATCTCCACGGGGTGCCACCTCTGCAAATGGCACTGCACAGATGTCAGACAGCAGTGGTGCAAGGGGGGTCCCTCTAAGTCTTGTTTTGTTCTCATAAAAGATATAGGGCCGTGGAGTAACTAGGATATTTTGATGGGATTTACCCCCAACAAAACTAGGAGGGGTGAAGAAGAGGAAAATGAAGGAGCAGTACTCCTTCATCTCCTCATGTGCTTTTCCTCAGTGCTGGAAGCTGGAGTTACAGGAAGAAAAGCTACTCTAGGAGATCTTGGATCAGTATCTTGAAATTTGTTTGACAGATGCAGTTAAAGCTGAAAATGAAGGTAGTAGATTGTGAAAAGAGTAGGACCGATCTAGTTTAAAGAAGAGATTTGACAAAATTATGTAATGTGTGTACAAGAATAGCATTTATATTCAACCCTATAGTAGAAGAACAAGGCAACTTACTGTGAAATTGAAAAAAAAAGCCATTTTAAAACTGATAAAAGAAAATGTGTTTTTACAAGCATGCTGTTAACCTGGAACTCTTCACAATTCCTATCCCAGGCAGTTTTTGGCTGGGCTAACCATGACTTGCTAGAATACTGAGACATCTGATGGTAAAACACTGAAATATAATCAGCTCTTAAATGTGCATAGGCACACACATGAATATTAAATCATATATTCTTGTCTTTTACGATCTCCTTATTAACAAAGATGAGAGGATTTTGCTTTCAATGAAATATAAAAAAAATCAATAAAAGATGCTGCCCTTCAATAGAGCTAGTGAGATGTTTGCAAGAATAGTTATTTTTCCATTCTGCTCTAATTTCAGGCCTGTTGCTTAAAATATATGTCCAAACAACTAGACAAAATGACTCAAACCCACATCCTTAGTGCTTTAGATGACAATAATAAACTCTTACAGTAACAACAGACTTTTCTCTATTATTTCCTGTTCTGTGCAGGAGGCATATTATGTTATACTTCTATTTCATATTTCTAGACTTTTATTTTTATTTTATTCAAGGTTTTTATTTTGTACATAAAGGTTGTTGCATACATTTAAACAAAATTTTTAGAGTGAAGGAATGAGAAAGGAATAAATCTCCAACTACTTCATCTTTCCCATGGTTAAAGGAGTCTGTAAAGAGAGTGGCAAATCTACAACACGGTTCATTTCCATGAATTTTTGTTTTACACTTGTTGTGTCTCTCTGCCATTCCCTGCGTCTATCTGAAGTGTCTGAACAAGACACATTGGCAACCATCTGCTGTTGATTTTATTTTCATTGCGCTGTACTAATAGCAAAGTTGTTTATCTTTGAGGGCCTTATTCAAGAAACATTTTTTCTAAATGTGATTGCATGTGGGGTGGCTGCCAGCTGCTGAAAAAAGCTCATAGAAGTAGCTTGAGTTTCCATCTAGTTTAATGAAACTAGTTAGTTTATTTTTAACTAGTTATTTTTAACTAGTTAAAAATTAGTTTAATGAAATTAAAATCCATGTCCAGCTGACTCATGAGCCATGTGTGGTAGCTGTGTGTTTGGTAGTTGAGTGTAGACCATGAGGGCAAATGGCTCTTCTGCCATCGGTGGGCAATGGGATGAAACTGAAGTGTGGAGCCACGGCTGAGGTCCACCCCTGCTGGTCACCACCGCTCCTGTGCGGCAGCTGGAAGTGGAGGGCAGAAACAGCACACCACAGGCACTGGGAGATTGCTGGGAAGGAAGGGCAAAGGATCACCTCCATTTCAGCTGCCTTCTGTCCATCTTCTGGGCTTAGAGGAGGCTACAAATGTTCCCTTGTATCCTCAGAGGAAAAAGCCTTTTCCTTCCAACCTCTCAAGACACCCTGCCTTAGGGAATAGTTCAACAGCTAGTTTGGAAAATATCCTTTTTGGAAATATGCTATATTTGTCTATTGTACACTGTTGCTTGTTGAGATTTAAACGATTTTATACAAATGTTGTCTTTTGCCTTCTTGGTTTATTGGTGATGTTCTTTAATTAATAAGGTGGGTCTGATTTTTTGTGTATTTCTATAACTTTGTGATTCAATGCAACCATTCTAGTGTATTTTCTATATACTGTTGTGCAATATATACATAGACATTCTGTTTAATTCTGTCTACCTTAAAAAAGAAGTCAGTTCACAATTATTCATATAGAGCTTAATCTTCAAATAGGTGCACAAACAATTGGCTTAGTAGAAAGAGAGCACTGAGCAGGATTAAATAGACCAGAAAGCATCAGCTGCTTTCAAAGGCATTTTCTCTCAACAAGTATTTCCAGTCAAACAAACACAAATGATGCTTCACAAAGAGTGCTCTCGGTAACGGATGACCTTCCTAGATGCTACCCTTTCCCACACTGGGCTTTTGATGGGCTCTCCCATCAGCACAGAGCTGTGTCTTTTGGCGATGCAGATGCCTGACCTGCTCATTCCCACCAACAGTGCAGTTTGTATGGGGGCTCCCTGCCCTGCTTCACTGAGCTTCAGCATTTCTGAAGGGTGGTTTGGCTTGGCCTGACAGACATCTCCTGGAGCAAAGAAATGGATTAAGCAGTGCCTGGAATAAGACGTGCCTCACACAAACTGCTCCGGCAGAGCTGGGGAAGTGGCAATCACCAGGAAGGAGGGACAATAAATTTAGTGCAGTGAGTGGTCTTTTCACCAGACAGAACAAGAAGCAGAAGATGATGCCTGACTGTAGGGTTAGCATGGCTTTGCTGGGAGGATGTCCCGGGGAGAGCAACGCGGGGCATGGCTGGGTTGAGACAGTGACTCATGCCCAGGGACCAGCTGGGGCTGCAGCACGTGGTGCCTGGGTCACACAACCACACAGACATCTAGGCTCAGCTCTGGTTCTGCACGCGTTTACATCATATAAACTGTTTGGCTTGATGGCCCTCAAACAATTTGTCACTAATTCCAGGCACTTTTGCTTAAATAGAGTGAAAGGTATGGCTTCAGTAGCCTGTTGGCCAGGGAATCATACAGCTCCCATCCTAAAGCATTCAGTTGTTAAAAATAATAAGCAGATTTAAAAGGTATGGTACTGAACTCTTAACAGCAAAGTGAAATTTCCTGGAATTCACCAATTGAAATAACATTTGGAAAAATAATTTTAAATCTCTGTTGATTTTATCATTTTATTTTTTTTATACGCTGAAATGCAGTGCTTGGGCATTCCTGCATGTTTGAAAAAGTATGATCAACAGACAGGATAATCTGGGTCTCTCTCAGTCCTGAAGTAGTTACCTACAGGTTTATTATTTCTACTCTTAAACCCATGTGTTAGATTTTAGGGGGCTTAATCGGAGGCATGATTAACTGCAGAGGATGAGGCAAAGTACAGCAAGTATAAAGCCCTTATCTTCCCATATTAATGTGTATGAATGTATTTGTCTTTCAGAGCCTCTGTGAATGTAGGTAGCATGCACATTTTGAATTTTTTTTTTTTAAAAGAATACAGAAGAAATATCTAAATAAAACCAGAGAAGGAACAAGGAAGATAGACTAGCTACTCCTGCAATGTATTTGTGGGCCCAATGTAACCCAGCTGTGCTGTACTACCCTCCTCACAGCCTGCACTGGCGGAGGATACCTCTGGAAGCACTGCCCTGTTGGGAGAGCCACCAGGGAAGTGCACTGACCTCTCATCCCGCTCTCTCTGTGCTCAGGAAGGAGGGGGAGAGGCTTGGTCAGAGTGACTTAGTGCACACTTTCCAAAAGGAGAAATGGAGTGAACCACGCTAAAGGTGCTTCATATTTGCATCTTTTGTGACCTTTCAGTAAGACCCACTGCACACACGCTTGTCCTTTCCGTGGTGCGGCTGTTGCATTGTTTGCAAAGAACATGTTTAACTCTGCTATTAGCAACGGGAGTTGTGCATTTATAATGCCGGTAAGGTCTTGCACAAAGACCAGAAGGCCTAGTCACCCCATGCCTTCTAGACCCAAGACAGACTTTATCTGGTTTTACAGCCATGTCCCTTGAGGTAATTCAATGATTATTTTTTAAAAATAATTGCACTCATGCCCAGTTTGTGTCAAGATAACTGTAAAGTTGTCTGGGGTAGAACTATCCAGGCATGCAACAATGTCAACTGGATAATCTTTCTTGTACTATTTGCATTAAATAGGAATACAAAAAAAGTTTAATCATTAATAGTTGATTATTGTAATGGAAATTTCATGTAATATATATTAATTAATATATATTAATTATTAATATATATTAATTAATGCTCATTAATTACCTGGGGTAAGTATTAGTTGTGCATAACAATAATGATATAGTATCTCAGGGCAGCCCTTCCTTGTAGGCTTTTTCCTTGTGTTTTTGAGTGTATCTCCGTTTCCATCCCATCTGTCCCCAACATGACCCAGACCCTCCTGACACGGAAGCCCTCCGAGCTGTTACAGGGAGCAATGATGATCTCAATGTCTCTTGCTTTCCTCTTGTGCCACACTATTGTCGTGGCTCTTAGGAACACAGTGTGTGGCAAAATTTTTGATAAACGTGCTGAGTTCACAGGTCACCTGTGTGTATTGCTTGATGGTTCTTCTCCCCTCAGATGTCTGGAGTGATGGCTGGGCCTGGAGAAGTGAACTGAGCTTCGGCCAGGCATGGGTTTGGTGCACCTTTCATCTCTTTCATGTTGAAGGATTAGTACAAGAGGGATCTAGCAGGGATCCTTGCTACCTACACAGCTACTAATTCCCTGTGTCCTACTCATTGGTGAAACTGGAAGCAGTAGCCAAAAGAAAAGAAATCCTTGTAATAAAGGGACTTTGGAAATAAATATAGTATGAAACCTTTTCTTGCATAATCGTAGTCTGAATTCATGTTATTGGTGAGAGGAGCTGAATGAGGCAGAATATGGCTAATTAGGCCAATGATGGTCCCACCTTTTGGAGCCATTTTTCTAAACAGGTGTTTGCTCTGTATTTTCACTTGCCTTTCCCGTGAAAAGTTGGTTATACAGATGTTTGCTCTGTCTTTCTTAGAATCACAGCATATGCCTCTGGACCTGACACATGATTCTTCAATTGCATTGCTTCACTAAGGTGTCACAGCTCTGAAAGACCAATGCCGAGGTATGAATTACCCAAGCAACTAATGGCTTAGAATAAATAGTTTTAGAAGAAAATTGGGAAGAAGTTACATTACATATGTTAATTATAACAGGTCATTGAATATAAGACTCAAAAGCGATTCAATGTTTTAGTCTTGCCTAGCTCTATCTGTCAAAGATAAATTAGGAACACACAAGGGAACTAGACTGTCAAAGATAGTAATTTAGCTTCTTTCATATACAGGAAGAGAAACAGACACCTTCACAGAGCAAGTTTTTCAAAGAAGCTTAGATATGCATTTTAGATATATTTCACTGGTTATGGAAAAGTGTACCCGAGTAGCTTAGACTTGATGATGAACATTTAAATTAGATGTGGCAAATCTTGGTCTCATTACTGTAGCAAGGCAGATCATGCGGTAAGATGATGGCAAGTTAGTAACAGCTATTGCTAACAGTAATGACATTTGAATCATTGAGATAATAGTATTAAATAATGAAGGAATCAACCCTGAGGGATCAGCACAAGTGTGTCATTAACTTACCTGTTTACAATCACCCATCCTGCATCAATATTTACACTGGAGTTCATACTCACCAAGCCCAAATGCCTCTTCTGCCTCTATGCATAGATACTGTTCTTTGCCCTTCTTGTCTGTTCAGTAGGATACAGTAGACACAGGGTGGAGATGAGTTGAATTTAGGTTATTTCAGTCTGGCCATGGTGTCTAAACTGACAGAGTTCTACCTGAGGCACATCTAATGCAAAAAGAGGGGATCAATGTAAGTGAAAAGACACAAGTTCTTCTTGAGAACTGAGGAATGGCTGATTGGAGTGACTGGAGGAAACATGGAAATGCTGATGTGGAACCCAGGAAGACTTTCAAATATTTATAATTTCCTGCTTTTTATTTCAATTCTGAATATTAGGTTGCTGCAAATGAGGCACAGTAGTCAAAGCCTGTTATTGGCCATGACACAGCAGCAGACATTTCTAGCTGTGGTGAAATTAGAAATGCTTGTTTAAAAAACTTCTCTCGACATAACATCTAGTACTACATAGATAAAATACTCATTTTCTGGTTTCAGAATCTGATAGCTTGATTGAGTGAATATTTGTGATAAGAGTTATTCATGAGCTATTAAAAAATGACACTTAGAAAATTCTGATGTAACAATGGGGTTGCTTGGCTCCTAGGAAACAACATTTCACCAGCACCAGACAACAGTATTCTGTGCATCAAGAAGGTATGTTGCTGGTTACTTTTGCTTAGTGACTGCTTTTTTTTGGTGGAGAGTTGGAAACAGGATTAATGAGCCCACGGTATTCCTTCTTATCTTTGTAGCTGGACAAGCAGGAGGTGCTGAGACTATGAGAAAGGTGACACTTCTGTGACTTGAGTTCATGGCATGGGAAGGCTGAAAATCTTTGCTTTGTGAACGGGGAGGCTATTTAAAAGCTATTTAAAAGCACGGTCCCTAATGCAGCTGGATTAAACAGATCTTGGAGATTACTGGGGGGAAAAGAAAGAAATTACAGGAAATTCTTGTGGTGTGATTCTAACTTGCCTATGGGTAAGAGATATTATAGAATTAGATGTGAATCATATATTGCACTGCAACATGACTTTTGGCCTCCACCAAATTGCAGTGCGTGCCTCTGCATTTGGTGGCTGTATTTTCATGTCCCCTCTAATTGGTTCCTGCATGTCAGTCATACTGTTATTCTGTTAGAGGCTAAGCTTAAAGAGCAAGGCGTATGCAAATCCTGTGACACTGCTGACTTTCCATCTGTGATAGAACTGACAGATAAAGCAAGTATAATGAGTGGAGTAACAATGACTACTGATGGTATCGCATAGCCAGAAACCATTTCTATAGAGGCCATGAGAAATATGAAATGCAGAATTAACTAGAAAAGAATACAAGCATATCCCCAGGATAAACACAGAGTAGAAGTCACTGTTTCCTCCCAAGTGCTAAACTACAGTCATTTTAAAATCCAGATTTGTAGTTCTTCTTGATGGCAACCCCAACCATTGGTAAGAGGGTTGCCTGGAGAGCATGTGAGGAGGCTCCTGGGCAGCTCAGCGTGCTGTGGGCTATGCTACCAGCTGCCTCTCTGCCAGTCTTTGAGGGTGCTGGAGATGTGACTGCTGTTTCCTCCAGAGCAGTAGACGAGTCTCCTGAGAGTGGTGGTCTTGCAGGTAATAAAGATACCTGCTGCATTTCCCACCTTTCTGCTGCTGTTTACCTATAGAAATTCCTGGTCAGCTTTGTTAACTTTGCCATTTTCAATGAACTTTTTGGGGTTTTTTTTTGATTAAGAGAATACCCAGAAGCTGGGTTCTAGGAACTGTGAGTTTCTAAAAACAAATTGCAGCCCAAGAGGGTCACCTATGCAAGTGGATGGGACTTGGAAATACCAACAGAGTGGCAGACTTCCAGTACCTACCTGCCCACTCCATCCTTTGCCTGTTCTGTTTCTCTGCCAAATCCAGTGCTGGCAGGGAATGCATGTATGACATTTTACACAAAGGCTAGCCAGAGCTATGGTGTTATGGTAATGTGGCCAATATCAATAGTTTACAGTGGGAAACTGACGAGTCTTTTGCTATTTGAAGCTAGGCTAAAGAATAGAAGCCACATTAAAATCAAGATTGTTGATTCGCTAAGCTGAAAAGAATTGCCTAACATGGATTTCACTTAAAAGAATGAAAGTTTTCTGGCTGTTAGTGTCCTTGAAAGAAAGAGACAACAAATGTAATAGTACTTGTTCAAGAGCAAGTTACATATTTCTCATGGAAATGGCTTCTTGCAGCAATAACCCTTTATTCCTCCTCATCTGATTCTATTCTTCTGGGGAATTATTTCAGATATATTTGGCTTGGAGATAACCCAGACTTGGGATTTCTTGTTTCTAGGAAGTGTGATCCACTCAGATCTTGCTTTTGGTGGATATGGAATAAAACAAGTTTTCCTCTTAAATATTTTTTCACAAATAAAATAATAATTATAATTGTTATTGTTGTAATTTAGAGAGCAGGAAAGCATTTCCACACAGCATGTATTTCGCCAGACTCTGGCAGCAACTGAAAAGAACCGACATTTTTGTCAGCTGCCTGCTTTGAGCAAAAGAAAAATATGCAAAGAGAAGTGGCGCAAGTGTCAAGTTTTGGCAACAACTGAGGTTTCCAGGGCTCTACAGTTTGGAAGATCCTCCACCATGAGAACTGCTCTTCAGCAGCTCTGTAATACTGAGACTTCTCTGCAATCTAAAGACCTTGTGCATTTCTGTAATATGTTGTGATTGGTGAAACTGTATTTTATGATGAACATCTGTGGTTTTTAGTGTGAACACTTTGCTCCAGTATTATACAATTGTGAATAAATGTACCCCATAAAAATTCAGTGCCAAAGTGTGATTCTGTGGACAAACCTCAAATCAAGGAGCTATGTCTGTTGCAGCAGGATTAAACCTTCTCTTCCAGCTGTGAAGAGGCCATACAGCCTGTTCTATCCACGGTCCTGTGCACAGAACAGAAGAAAGGGCTGATGCTTCTTCCATAGGTAGTTTGGTCCCCTGCTGTCTTTTGCACTGTCAGACATTTTCTCTGGGATAGGTTTCACAGAACGTAGACTCTAGTGCAGATGTCTATGTCTGAGCTAGTCACAGGAATGCACTTTGTAATCATTGGAGCCATGTAGGGCATATAACACATCAGACAAGTGCTTCTGTTCACCAGCTATAAAGGAAATCTAGATAACCAGATCAGGCCAAGAGATGGCTATGACTATGTGCTGAGTCTCACCGTGGGTATGCTTCCCTGCTTCTCTATTGCTCGGCCTCTGCATTTGGAACCTTCCACATGCCCCCGTCAGGGACTGGGGCCAGCAGGGTCACTTCCCATGACCTTGTTGCTGTCAGTTGTCCTATTGAGCACAAGCACCCCATGGCCCTGAAGATATGATTCCCTCAGCTCTTGTGTCTGCTCACAGACTGACTTCTCTGATGATTTGCTCTGGGTACATTTGACTAGGTGCTTGCAATGAAAGTTTCTCTGTAAAGAGTTGTGTCAGTAGCACATTGACAGAGCTCATAACAGAGTGACTCTTACACAGTTCTCCCCATATTTAAAGTTTCATGTCTCACGGTCGATAGATGTTACAATTTGTCACAGAAGTTTTCATGAAATGGGATTTTTTTTAAGGTTTATGTCCAAGCGCAGTAGAGATGGAAGTGTGCCTGATCTGCTTATCTGGCTGATTTGCTGAAACATATTCCACCACTAATCTGGAAAGCTGAGGCTTTTCTTTTGAAAAATTGGCATGCAGAGGCAAATGTGGCCCCAGGACTGCAGATGCATAAAGCACTTTGGCAGCAGGATAAATGTGGTTCTGCTGCACAGACTGTGCTGCTTCTCTCTGCAAAACACAATCCTTCTCTCTGAGGATCTGTGCAGGAAAGACAGAGTGAGGCTGATGATGGGGGGAATTTGCAGCTCTTCACATTCACCTTTGGGACTGGTTCCTTGCATGAGCCCAAAGCCTGCGAGAAGAACTCTGAAAACCACTTTGGCATTTAACGAAGATGAAAGGCTATTTGGAGACTTCAGACAGAGTCATATTATTAGTCAAGAGTTGGAAGAAACATCTGCTGTTGATGCCTTTTTTGTACAAGACAGCATTTTGAGGTTGTTTCATGCCTCCAAGAACATGTCTGTGAAACATACCTTTAAACACATGGTGAGCAGAGAGGGAAATTTTGTCTGAAGACATTAACATGAGATATAACTGAGCGATGGCATTTCAGATTCCCTCTGAACAAAGGGTTGAACAGTAGAGGACGAGGCCTAGTACAGGACAGCATTGTCTCTAAGTGTCTTTCTTCTCAAATCATTCAGGGTAGGAGTGGAAAAAATGCTTTCCTAATGGTGGGTTTGGAATATATAACCATTATTTTGCCCTCATGCTATTATAACTGAGGCTTAATGATTCTTCAGATGAACCTCCTCAGCTGAGAATACATTAAAAAAAATTCTCTGCTTATCTTGCTTTGCTGGAGTTTCTAGGGTAGAAAACCGGCAATAGCTTAGTTTTTCTATTTTCTGTAAAATTAAGTGGAAATAAGTTAATGTTGCTTAGAACGGGCATTGGAATCAAATCAATGAATAAAACATTGCTGGTCCTACATGGTCATGTAACTGGACAGAACTGTATTCTAATAGTCGTCACATAAATATTAAAGCACCAGAAGACAGTGATATGCTCAGGGAAAATTGAGGGAATTATTTGACGCTTTATGTCAAGATCTGCACTAGTGAAAAGAAATATATACAAACTTTGACTCAATGTGAAAGTACTGCCCATCACTTTGGTCAGAACTTCAGAATCTGTCAGACCGGGAGAAACAATCTAGTGTGAGAATCATCTCACTTGGATGGAAGTTAAATGTCCTATGTCAATGTGCATTGTCCAGTGTGCCCTTTAGAAACAAGAAAAGGAACAGGTGCCTTGGGTAAACAATCTCTCTGCCCTGTTTTTAGAATTACATGTATCACCCTCTGGTGGTGCTTATTTTTTGTAAGGAAAGCACCTTAACCTGAGGTGCTGAGTTTAGTTGTAAATGATATATTTTTAGATCCCTAACTTAGGACAGTTGAATCCCACTACTAAACCAATGTGAGATGTAAGACTTCTCTGAAATTATTTTTCTATGCTAAAGCATTTTATGGAAAACAACAACAAATCTTTGGTTTAAAATGATCAATCATGAAGGATTTACTGCATTTTCTAGTAAATTGGTCCAGCTGTTAATTAGGTTTATACTGTTTTTAAAGATCTTTGCTTTATTTATGGCCTAAATTTGTCTAGCTTCAACTTATAGCTGATAGAACTTGTTAAACTTTGCCCTGCTCCAGTGAGCTATTGCGTGGTTTTGATCCTATGCAGTGCATGTGGGGATTTATCTCTTCTTAATTCACTTGTCTCAGAATCAGGTGCTTAGTCTGAATGAATCATTTAGTTTCCCCCAGTAGGCTTTGGAGACAGGTATCAATTTATCCAAGCTGTTAGGGACATTTGTTTTATGTGGGAGGAAATGCATCCTCAGGTGATGATATTTTCTCTTTCCATCAGTTACAAAGGGGGCCTGTCACTTACTTAAGATGGCTTACACTAGATGACACGAGATCAGCTAAGATCAGGTAGAATAAATTCTTCTCTGAGATGTGCTCATGACGTTCCTGACCTTTGCTTCATTAAATTAAACATATTAAGCTAGAATCAGCCTTTAGAGATTTTTTCCCCCTTTCTTCCCCCTCTTCCTTAGTCTTTATGTTATTCTGCACTGACCTTCCCTGAGTTTCTTAACACTCCTCTCAATGAGTGGACACCAGAAGTAGACACTCTTCTATCGAAGTAACATACTCTCCTGATCCTACTTGAGATCCCCACTTGAAATCGTAAGGAACACATTAGCACATTGCTTTGGGACCTCGGCATGAGTAATTTTCTCTATGACCCTCAAATCCTTTCCAAATAACCCCATCCCAAAGCATGGTTCTCTATCCTGTGTAGAAAGCCTACCTTCTTTGAAAAGATAAATCTTTTGAGCAACTAAGCTAAGTTGATTTCTTTTTAAATCCCAGATCTCAAGCCAGAAAAGGCAGACACTTTTCAGAAGGGTAATATTTCATCTGTAAAATTTAACCATAGCCAAAATCACAGGGATGTGGCTCAGAGAGGGCATGGTACTTGGTAAACCATATAATCTCCTCTCATTTCTCACATGTGTTTTTTCCCCTCTGGATTTTCAGAGAAAATGATTGATTTTTGCCTTAAAAGTCACAGTGCAGCCACAGAAAATAGTTATAAAATAACTGTTAGAATCCCTGACAACCTGTGCCACAGAGGAATCCTGCAGAATTATCCTCACGTTCACATATTCCTCATACGGGCAATGACAGCTCGTTGGAAGGAGACCTACATTTTCTGTGCACGTAGACATCAGTTTGGCTGGAAACTGATCTCAGCTGAACCAGCCTGAATCTAAAGCAACATCACTGACTGTGCAGCTGTTACTTTAGCTTTACACACTTGTAACTCAGCCTGTCCTTAAATCTCAGTCAGCCTGCGTCTTCATGAACTGACTTGTCATGGTTTAACCCTGGCTGGCAACTGAGCCCCCTCCAGCGGCTCGCTCACTCCCCCACAGTGGATGGGGGAGAGAACTGGAAGAGTAAAAGGGAGAAAACTTGTGGCCTGAGGTAAAGACAGTTTAATAGGTGAAGCAAAAGCCATGCACACAAGCAGAGCAAAACAAGGAATTAATTCACCACTTCCCATGGGCAGGCAGGTGTTCGGCCATCTCCAGGAAAGCTGGGCTCCATCACACGTGATGGTTACTCAGGAAGACAAATGCCATAACGCCAGATGTCCCCCCTTTCCTTCTTCTTCCCACAGTTTATATACTCAGCATGACATCATATGGTATAGAAAATCCTTTAGCCAGTTTGGGTCACCTGTCCTGGCTGTGTCCCCTCCCAATTTCCCTGTGCCCCTCCAGCCTTCTGGCTGGCAGGGCCCAAGGAACTGAATGGTCCTTAACTTAGGATAAATGTTACCCAGCAACAACCAAAACCGTCTGTGTGCTGTCAACATTGTTCTCACACCAAATCCAAAACACAGCTCTGCACCAGCTGCTAAAGAAGAAAATTAACTCTATCCCAGATGAAACCAGAACATGAGCATATTGTTTACTGGAAGTTTGTCTGCAAGAGAGAAAATAATATAAAGGGAGCATGGAAAAGTTTGTCCATTTCAGGGATGTCCTCAGAATCTTCGAAAAGTGTGAAGTTCTTTTAAAGAAAGGGTACAGAGACTAATTTGTCATGCTTTATCTCAGACTGTCTTACAGGTGCATGGACATTGCTGGGGAATGCCTAGGTACCTGGTGGCAGACAGATGCAGCTTTGCTGTTCTTCAGCTCGAGGACAGAAGCCAATTGTCCATTACTGTTGCTTGTGCTCGAAACACCAGGTCTTGCCAAGCGTTTTTATTATCTGGAACAGGGTGTAAGAATAAGTAGCCTACGGCAAGAGGAATATATTTCAATGTTTTAAAACCATATTTTTAAGGAGGCCTCGAATGCCTAAATGTCACAGGTACAAAAATGAATATGGAAATACATAGCTAACATCAGTCTTTAAAACTAAACCACCTTACACATGAAATTGTATATACAAACTCTGGGCATCTGCTCCCATTTCTATTCCATACTAGTGCTCCTGGAAATCTTTTCTTTTTATGTCCTCTTTCTATTGTATTCACTAAAGCCTTCTGACTAGAAATAAGAAAAAATGTTCACATAATTCAATATGGTAATCCAAATACCTGCTGTATACAAAATAAGTGTTCTAAAATATTTTTTTTGTTTGTTTACTTATTAACCTTCCCTCATCTTCTTCTCATACATGGGTCTTTTATTCAGTATTTCCTCTCATAGAGGAGACAGATCAGTTACAGATTAAATCATGGTTAAGCATTTCACTTCTAATCCATATCCCTCACAGCTTCAGACTTACTCCCTTGAGAATGTGTTTTATTTTAGCTGTTAAGTTTTGACTGTAGTTACAGGAGGCTAACTTTAATAAAGGTGGCTGAAGAATGTTCCAGAGAATAATTTTCTTTTGGAAATGCTCCAAAGGATAGATCTTTACCAAGAATGTATCAAAGGGTGAATAAATTGTAACAGGAGAAAAATACAACATTAAAACTGTCATGATAGTATCAAAGTGTTTTCTGCTGGCTGTACAGAAGTACAGATTTTTGGATTTATTTATTTTCATTTTGATTTGCTATATGTTCAAAACTGGTGTATAGCAATGTAGCATGAAATCTGTATTTCTTATTATGTAGTATCGTGTATTTTTGAAAGTGTTTTGAAATTATCAAGTAAAATGATCTTAAATCAAAGTTAAGTGACAATAACTATTTAAATGCATACAGACAAGACAAAACCATCTCCTTTTGGACACTGGCACGATGAGTGAGCCAGTGCAGCACACCACCACCCAGGCGCCAGCAGGCTTTCAGGCATCTCAAACAGCTTCTCTGGAGTTTCCCCCAGAGTGGCCCAGAGACAGCCTATTTCAGACCTGAGCAATGCGCTCACTGAACACCTTTTCTGACCTTGCAGACCTGTGTTGATAACCTTCCTCTCCTTGTGTCATGGTAGCTTTATTCTTGATTTCTTTCTTTGTTGCTCTCATCCTTTATCCATTTCTATCTCTGTCCCCCAATGTGTTTCTCTCCACCTCCTCCCAGTCCCTCATCCGTGTCTGCTCCGATGGCTGTTGGGAGGGTGATGTGCCTGGGCTCTTTCTGGCCACTGAAAAGCCACGGGCTGCACCGTTTCTCGTATAGGAAGCCGGCAGTCCCATCTTCCAGCTCACAGCAATAGCTCTGACAGTCACTTGACAGAACAGAGTATTGAGACTGGCACTGAAACATGTTTTCTTATTATATAAGGATTTGGACTTGAGGAAATACAATGAGCAGGTGGCTTTAATGAAAATTGTTTTGGTATGATATGACTCAAAAGCCCTAGCTCTAGCCACTATCTGCCCTTGGTTATTAAAACACTAGTACATAAACCGGGCAGACTCAAGTCAATTAGCAAGTCTAAGTCACAACTGACTTGGGGAGGAACAGCTTAGCCACTTGAGGCTCTTCAGATGTGTAAATAGTAAGAATTTGTCAGTTTACATTAATTATTACACATCATGGCTACATCAGGATGTAAAGGCAAAATCTAATGTTCAGAAAGATGACATGGAGTTGAGGGCTCCACAGGAAACTTAATCAATGCACACATTACATTGATCACAAATATTTTTTTCGTTGTGATGAGATTTTTCTCCTTGTGTAACTCTTTCAGAATAACGTGTAGAAAAAAAAGATAATAGAATGGAAATTGCATCTGCAAAATATGAAAGGCAGTTATAATAATTTTGTGAAATTCTGCTCAGTGAACCGAAACATGTCTCACAGGATGAATTCTCTGCCTGAAAGATACATCCAATGTGCATAAACATAGGTGACTTTCTGCCACAGGAACACGGATTACTTAGGAGAGGCTGGGGTCTGATCTCAGTTACACCTGCATGCATTGAAATTAATTTATTTTTTAGTGATGCAAATGAGATCTGAGTCTGTCATTATATTTAACGTGAGGAAACTGTTGGCCTTTTCTGCAACAGTGTTATATTCTCAAGAGAAATTGGTAAATAACTATTTTTTTAAAAAAAAAATATTTCTTTACAAAGTGTACAGAACATCAAAAAACTACCTAGAGCAAAAACTTCCAACCATCTATGTGACACCAGGAAGCAGCTCTTCTGTATCTCTGTTTTTGCACCTGGATTAGGAAGACATGCAGCAGGGGGTACACACTTCTAGGGACGGGCAGAAAACACCCAGGCTGGGTCCCACTTTGGCCCTGGATGAGTCATGATGGATTGAGATGAGGGCACGTGTACACTTTCAAAGCTGCTGATCCCAGACCAGCCATGATTCCCAGACTTCTGGCAGCCCTGAATAATTTTTTGTACCCATAGTGCCACTGTGAATCAGCTCACTTACATTCTCCACATTTTGTCTGTTGGAAATCAAGGCACGGATAAACTCATTGACTTTGCCTTAAGATAAAAAGATAATTTCAAGATGCAGGATAGTCTCAGGATAAAGGCTTACTCCTTGCTTACAGTACAGTTACAATTCTAGTATGGGACAAAAGAGAAGCCTGTATCAAGATACAGTCCATATATCTGGCACTGTTTTGTGCTCTTGAGAGTTGACTTTATTATCTACAACTCTCCTGTACAGCTTTCTGCAAAGGTACCTCAGAGCATCACAAATGCAAAGTGTCCATAATCTAAAGGATGGAAAACATCATGTTACACAAAAAGACATTGTTCAGCTGAATGCTGATAACTGTGTCTTTTTTTATTTATTTATTATCACATCAAGCACATAAATTATTTAGGAGCCCAGTCTCATGCTTCTGATGACTGAATGTGTCCTGAATACTTCAGTATAATAGAATACAAATAAAGTGGGAAATCCAAAATTTCTTAGTCAGAGTTCATACTTGGGGTAATAATTTAGATGTGTGTTGCTAGAGTTACGAAGCTCCATGTCATTGTTGCCTTGCTGTCAGGATCTCAGAAAGTTACTGACTACACTGTGAGCCCTAATTCTGGTCTCAATTTATTGTCATTTTATTATGTTTAATAATTCCTTCTGATGCAATTATCTGAAAGAGAACTCTTAAGCCCTGAATTGGTACGAGGATAATACGTACCTTGTATTCTTTAAGAGCTCCCACTTTAAAATGAATGTGGCAATTAGCTTTTAATATGGTCTCATTATTTTAATAAAAAAAACCTACAGACAGACTGAGTTTTAAGATGTTTAACATCACAAGCTTGTTCAAACTTGAATTCTGTTTTTGTTAATTGATAACCAGGAAAGCATACTTTCGATAGGTCTGAATGCTTAGATATGCCGCTTGTAAGGATATTTTAGTATCTTCTATTTTTCCTAAAGAGGATGAATCCCAACAAAATCCAGGCAGAAAAAGTGGTAAGGTGATAACTGTAGTGATGTGGCTCTGCCTTGCTCAGCCAGCAGATTAGTGTTCCCTTTTAGTGAAAATGCTATTGGAAATGTGAGAGGATTGCTGACAATTTTGGGATGGTATATTTTAGCACCTAAAAAAATACCTACTGGTTATACCACTAAATAGTAGGCAGTCAAATGAGTTGCTGTGAAGGCAACCCTGACTTTCAAAGACAACATTGTCTCTGAAAACTTGTTGCAATCACATCAGTTTAGGGAGGTGGGGAGGAATAGTTCATTTTGGGGCACGCTGCGATGACAGACCTATGCTTTGAGTGAGGAGACAGATCTCTCTCATTTTCAGAAGTCCAGCCCAGACTGTACAATTTCCTCTTGCTGTGTAATAGTAAATCGTGCCAACAATCACACTGACTGTGCCTTGCACTCCTCCATGCTGGGCTGCGTTTACTGCAAAGCAAATTTCAGCCTTACTAGAGGTCCCCAGAATGTTTGAGAAGTTTTCCCAACTTTGTACCCCAAGGCCAAGTTAAACCTGGCTGCACTGATAGAAACTGTGAAACAGAGAAAGATCATCTTGAATGATCAACAGTCACAGCTAAGGCAATATCTTGGTCCAGTGACTTGGAAATATTTGAAAAGCAACCATATGACACTGCTTGTGGAGCTACTACACAAGTAATAGCATGGCCCAAGATTTTCTCAACACCTAGTGTTCACTGTGAGATGGTTTCAGGACAAAATAACTTTCACTTCTACAATGCATTGACCACAGCTTCTCCCCCGACTAATTCATTTGTCATCCTGTGTATGACACCTATTTCAGAGGTAAGGGATAGGGCGGATTTCAGAAATACCATTTCTACGAACTTAAGGAGCAAAACCAAACCAAACTTTTTGGGAAAAAAAATTTTGCTTTCCGTTAAAATTTCTGAAGGAAAATGAAGCATACACAAACCCTTTCAACTTCAGGTCAACTTGAATGAAACAGTTTGTATGTAATCCCAGACAATCTTCAGTAACCTGCATCCAGGGAAGGAAATATGCAACACAAGTCACAGGGCATGGCAGACCTAAACAAACATTGCCTACATAATACTAGGACTAGAAAAGATCTTGCAGCTCCTCTAGTCCAACACCCTACATTGAAGAAAGGTCAAAGATGCCTACACCATTCCACAAGGTGTGTTCCTAACTTATTTTTAAAAATCCTTTAGTGAAAATAAGATGCAACAACATCGGTCAATAGTCTCTCCCACTGTTTCATTGTCCAGGTGGCCGAAAAGCCATTCCTATTATCCAGCCAAGGCCAGTTAACTTGTCAACAGTGAACAGGGTCAATACAATTTGTTCTTGTCAGATCTGTCAGCTGTTTTTACCATTTCAGTATGCTCCAGTCACTTATAAATCAGTTATCTAACCACTCTTCCAGAATAATTCCAGGAATTGGTGTTGCACTGAATAATCTACAATTCCCTGTTTGTTTTTTAAAAGGTAGGTATTGTATTTACTTTTCATGTGTTATCTGGGACCTGCCCATTTTCTGTGAGTTTTCAAAGGTAACAGTATTTTAGAGATTTCTTCCTATTCCTTTAAACAAGCAAAGCCGAATAACATCAGGCCCTGATGGCTTCAGTTACACTTGGATTAACCAGATATTTTTTAACTTAACTTCTCCCTATTCTGGCTATGCTCCTATTTTCACATTACATTTAATGTGGTTTAAGTATCTGATTAGAAATTAATCTTTTTGTGTGAACACTTCAGTACTCTGTGCATTGCCTGTTAAGATATGAACCTTTACTTTGCCCTTCTTTTGCTTCTCATGTACTTATTCTACCTTGCTATTTTTACTGCATTTATGTTCCAAAATAATGTTATCACCTTAACCATCTGAACTTTCTCAATTCCTTTTAAACTCATATCTAACCATGTTCCTTGTTTCTACCGTTTGTATGGCTCCTTTTGGGTTTAGTTTCTTAGAAAGGTCTTGCTCCATATTTTTAAAGTTATCTCCTGTAAATTTATCATTGTGCATTTGATGTAGCTCCTATCAACAATTGCAACCTGTCCTGATGTGCTCTAACCTTTAGATTATCTACTTCAGAGCCTCAAGTCACACTTCTTTTTACTAATCTCTAGGCTTCTCTCATTGCTGCTTCTTCTAAAATTCAGCTCAGTTCTCTTCTAGCTTTAACAGCCTCACTGATGCTGTGATTGCTGGTTTGTGGGTGACTAAACTGGAGGGCTTTGTTACTGATATTCTTAAATTGGAAACAACAACAGAAAACTGCAGTGGCTTTGTGCTTCAGCTGCGACGATTAAAATTGCTCACAGAGACAGTACATTTATATACATAGTTCACGTAAAGATTATTGACAGTCTCAGAGGATTTTTGAAACATTTGCAAAACCCTGCTTTGAATATCAAAAGACAACTAAAGACGTTGGCATAGATCGAGAGTAATGTGTCCTATGTTGTCAGATATGCTTACCTGGGTATTTCCAAACTATTCACCTTTGCAGGTACTCCTCAGGGGCAAAAAGGCCTCCTTGGACCTCTTGGATCCTCTTGGACCTCTTGCCGGGTGCACATCACAACCTCAGCCTGGCCATGAGCAACACCCATGAGATATGAGAGGAGATAAAGGAAAAAAGGGTTGCACAGGGGCAGTGCAGTGAAGTTTGGCTTATCCCCATGATTTCATATAGAAACTAAATAAAAACAAGAAAATAAAAACAACCCCACCCAAAACAGGGAAAAAAAAAAAAAACCACCACCAAAAAAAAACCAGCACAAAACCCCTTCCAGATCCTGCTGTTATTCACAGAAAGAAGTAGAGATGGAAAAAAACAAGGTCTGAACTCCAGTTGTGTCAGCAGATTAATGTCAGTAATATGCCAGTGCTACTCCATGCACCAGCCAGTGATGACAACTCTTTCTCAGCAACAAGAGGCTTTGAATCCTTACATCCAAAATCAGCATTTCTGGCAGCCTGGAAAGGTCAGCTGGAATCGAATCCCCACTGACTAGCGAGGCTCCTTTCTGGCTACTACAGCACGCAGCTTGGCTTCAAGGATTGGCTTTGTATGTCACTTTTTGGAGAGTCTTTCAGTATGGATGTTGCAGAAGAGCACTTGCCACTGCTAAGAGCATGGCCTTTTGAAAGGGTTCAGAGAGTCAGACTCAGATGGTCCGTTATGGCAGCATTCCCAGAAGCTAATGTATGTTCAGTGACATTAGTCTCCCTTGTTTTCCTGTGTGGTCAGTGCAGAGAGAAAAGTTTTCTGAAGCTCAAAATCATCCTCTGGAGGAAAATAATTCTCTTCAACTTAAGCAGATGGCAGCAGTCTGGGGGTATTCGTGTGAAAGTGTTAGGTCATAGCAAGTAATGTTTCATATATTTGAAAACACAGACACTGTATATTGATTGATACATACCTGCCTATGAAGTGTTTTCTCCTTGAAGTACAATGCACATATACTGTGCTGCAGAAAGGCATTCAAAAAGCATTCATCATGTGGAAAGATCCTAATATCCTATGGGCTACTATAATGCTTCTAGTCCCGAGAAATAGTTTTGCAGCTATAGATGAGCCAAGCTCTGCAAAGACGCTCAGAGTCAGATTTTAACGTATGCATTACAAAAATAGCATTACACAGTATTTCTGCAGTGGTTATCAATAGTCATAAATTGTAGCTTACAGCTTCCTACGCATACATGAAGTTCCTTTTTCAAGTCCTATAATTCTGGCCAAACTCTTCTCACAAGCTTTGGGAAAGAGAAACATTCCCTATCAGAAAGATACAGCTGATCCTACTTTGCTTTTGTATAAGTGTATTGGAATACCTGAAATTCATGGCATCCATCTGTTCTGGAGACAGCTGCAGTTGATCTGTTCGGGTGCAGTTAGCAGCCAGAAGAGCTGTGTTTCTTCTAGCTTCCATGAGAACATGAGTTCCCACACTGGCTGTTTAGGGAACCATATAGAATGATCCTCATCTTTCATATTTATAGTCTCCAGAGATATACACACATTTCCCGCTGCTACTGTGTCCGTTCTCCTCCCACTAAAAGGGTGCAATATTAATTGGCAAAGCTGACAGCAGCACACATCCCCTGTTGCAATGTCACACCTTTTAGGGAATACATCTTTAAAGAGAAAATGTTACATACTGTCTTTAGGGCACAATTAAGGTAGTTACTTGATTTTCTGTAGAGGAAGCATGAAAATCCTAAACACTCCTACTTCAATGATAAGATTTGAGCATCTCGCCTGAAACGTACTTATTTTTACAAGCAATGGCTTGGAGACAGTAAGAGATCTACTCAAAAGAACAAAACCTTAAGGAAATACCCAGGTCACTAGTCCTGTGCCATCCTTACAAGTCAGTCCAATTATCCACCGCCTCTTAGGGAGACCATAGATTAATATTACCATCATTTACCTACCGTGAGCAGAGTGTCCTGAACTCATGACATGATGACAATTGAAGATAACTAGAAAGTACTTCTTTTCTGTCCCTGGTAAGGTCTTCCCATTTCTGGTATGAACGATCTGAACCTGTGCTGTTGGGACAACAGTTCTCTGCACAGGAGGCAATCATAAAGAACAGTATAAAGGATTAAAATGTTTTCAAAAGCCTGAGCCCCTACCAAGGTTCAGCTACTGCTTTTGTTTTCCAGTTTTGACATTTGACATCCTCTGTGTTATTTTCTCACCTTTAACTCAAAGGGTGGTATCTTTCTTCTGGCAAAAATCTCCCTCTGCAATGTTTCTATTTTTAACGAATTGCAGCCTGTGCTCTCCACAAAAGAAGCTCATTGCTTCTGGGCGGCAAGAAAATGGCACCACCTCTGAGCCTCAGACCTCGCTCTTTTGAACACGATTTTCATAAGAAAAAAGTGCTCCCCTCACATGTGTAATCATGACGAAACGCACCCTGTGTAATACAGCAGGGGACGTATCTGCACTGATAATAAAAACTAGCATATTCCATGATTCTTTGTAGTAGATGAAGATAAATTTTGCTAGTTATGCCTTACTGAGCAAGGAGAGCTACAGGAAATATACCCATAACTCTGAGTTATTCCCGGAGAGCATGGTATTTTGTATAAGCCTAATTTGATACTATTGTATATGCCGGATAGGGAGATATTTACTTATACTTTTGAAGAATATGAAAAAGGCACAGTAATGACAGGGTAGCTTTATAACCTTTTTATGCATCATGATGATGAGAACTAAAAAAAAAATATCCTTCTTTTGCATTTCTTTATTATAAAGCAATTATAAATCACCATGAATGTGCCAAGTACACGCACGTTGATTCTTCTGGCATAGTCTCCAACACTTCTCCTCACTGAGTATAAAAGGAGTGGAGTCTGGCCATGCTGGAGAGCTAGCCATGTGCATTCTTATCACTCTCAGCCATTTACACAAGACAACAAGCACATGGTTGAGCTGGGAATTCATCACAAGCAGTCTGGATACAGTAAACAGCACTTTGCAATGGCAATTTTGCAGATGGAGTACCAATGAGAATTCATTTTCTTTAATACAAAATGATAATGCCAACAGCCACATTACTAACCCTGTAATAGAATTCTTGGGGAATAAATGAGGAGAACATAGCTTCTACACACCTGTAACATTTCTTAAACCAGATACAGACTCTGCTTAGGATCAAATCTTATGACAGACTTTGTGGATGTGGGGTAAGGTACTATTATTAATTAACAAGGTTTTTCCCTTGCTAGGGGAAGGGAACAAGCCTGCTTTCACAATGGATATGAAGCAGGTGCTGTTGAAAGCCAGACTAACTTTGCATTAGGTGTGAATTTATGGGTGGGACTATTAAAAGACAAAAACATTACAGCACTGCAGGACAAAAATGATTGGTTTAAGTAAATGCATCAGTTTCTGACATTTTACTGTTTTGTGGGTTTTTTTGTAATGGGAAGGAAATTTTAAGAAAATTATATATCACAAATGTAGCAACACTAATAGCAGCATGTCTAAATATATCTTTAAAATGTGAAATGATATATAGGACAGCATACTTAACAAATCAGCTTATCTCTACTGAACATATGGATCATAGAGATCATTCACTGCAACATGATCATTTTGCCTAAATTGTATGCAGTGATTATCCATGCTTGAAAATGAACAGGGAAGGGGAGATACACACACTGAAAAATATTTCAACTAGTATATGGACAGAAAGGGAAGGAAAGGAGATAAAATCAAAGCAAAATTCTCCAATTACAAAATTACAGATTAGATTGCAATTACAAGTGTCATTCACTTGGTCTCATGATTGTTAGTTTAAAAAATAGGGTTTGAAATTATTTCAGGCAATAGCTCAGGTTAATTTTTGCTCTAAAAAACAAGGTCAGAGAAGCAAGTATACCCTTTGCTCTTTTGCAAAACATCTCCTTCAGCAGGATCCAGCCATGACTGCCATATCTGAGTGTGTTGCTAGCAATAGTAATACCATAGACAATGTCACCTTCATGGCTTAAATCAGAAAGAATCTTGGTTCTGGCACTAAAACTGAGGAGAAACACTTTGTTTCCTTTCCACCAACATTTAGGCAACAGTGGACTGCCTGGGGAAAGGCTCAAGGTTTTATTTGCTCTAAATACTCAGGTAAAAAATATGACAAAACCAGTGCTTTTCAGTGATGCTGGTGCCAGGTAAAGAGAGCAAAGAGGACAAAAGTCAGATGTAGCCTGGTCTGAGGCTCTATCTAGTGCTATAAAACCCTCTGCTCTAAGTGCAAAAGGCTAATTGAGCTGCTCCAAGCAACAGCAGTGCTTATCAGAGCTAATTTATTTTGTGGTGTATTATTGCTGACATCACCTCTGCTACCAGGGAAAGTGCTAGAAGTTCTTCCATTTCCGTGAAAGGACATTTTGTCTTACCAAAAGGCAGAGTTTGCACTTGCTGAGGCTCTGTGCTTTGTGGAAAGAGCAGATATCAGAGCCTCCACCCCCTCTGAAGAGAGTGTGTAAGGTTTTTTTGGTCCTGGTGAGCATTTTGGTTTTAGGTCCCTTAAACCCTGAGGAGAGAAATTACCCTATCAGCCAGCTCTTGAGCAAACACATTCACTCCCTCTCCACCGCTCCTGCCCTCTCCTGATGTCGCTACCAGGGATATATGCTGTAGCAGCCCATGATGCTCCATGCATAGCTCAAAAGTGCAAACAAAGGCATGGAATTCAAGAAGTGACATGTGGCAAGTCCTAAATAAGAATCTCAATTGAGTATGTTGATCGAGCTAATCTGACTGAAGAAAACATCTTCCTGCTTGTCTAGGAAAGGTCTGCATGATGCAATTTGGCTCTAGCTTGCCAAGGAACAGTTGATCCTGGACTGTCATCAGAAATATTCATATAGCTTCTATGCATAGCAGAGTTGCTTTATACTAACAGAGTTGTTTCACATTAGGGATGGTTGCTAAATCAATTTAGTTAGCTTGATGTAAGAAGTTGCATGAATAGTCTGCTTCCTTTAAAAAAATAAAAAGCTTAAAGGTTGCCATCTTGAATTATTCAAATGAGACAGAAAATTTCAGTTAAAATTACTTACAGGACTATGCCTGGATAATGTCATGTTCGATCGAAGAAAATACTTAAATCTACAACTTTTCCTGGTATCTAGATGTCATCAAATTGATTGTATCATTCTTGACCCTCCACTCCTTCCCTACCAATGCAGACTTAATTATGAGAACTAAATAAAAAGATATTATTCTAGTTAATTAAGTTATTCTGCAAAAGAAAGGAAAAAAGATTTATACAAGGAAAAAGATCCACCTAACATAATCAGAGCATAAACTAGTAATTCACAAGGAAAATATTTTCTCTGCTGCATCTGTTCAGTTCTTTATTATTAAAATTAGAGCTTTCTATTAAGTAAGGAAGAGAGGTATGGTCCTTTACGTATGACATGATCTCTTCAACAAGTCTGGGATATCTCTTCTTCAAAACCAAATACTCTTATGCTTTGATTTTTTATGAATCCCTTTCATACCTGTATCACTGTCAGAACTCTGTTAACAGCCAGACCCTCCAAAATGCCCATGAAATCTGTACTTAGGTAATGTGTTCAGTGTTTTTATTTTTATCATGTGCCCACCAAAAGCAAGAGCTCAGATATTAGCCTTCTTTTAAAATATCAAATTAATATTGGCCAAAATTCTTTCTTGCCTTTATTCCCCTCAGCCTCAAAATTCTACTCTTATCCACATCTAAGCCCTACTGAACAAATAGAAAGACATAAAAGAAACACAGAAGAAAGTCCCTAAATATGTATTCTCTTCCTTTCTATATATATAATGATTCAAGTATAGTTTACCAAGCAGAGCAAAAAAGAAAGTCGGTAAAGTCTAAATTGCTCAATCTGTAAATGAAACATGTATCCTGTCTTCTGAAAAAGCTACTACATACCAATGCCAGTTATCATTTAGAAGCCATTTGGAAGTACTTGTTTTAATTATTTAATTAAAATGATCCCTTCCAGCAACTTTACAGTACATCCCAAAACCCTCTTCAAGAAGCCAGCCTTGACACAGAGAGCTATGAAGGAGGAGGCTGGAAATGGTCCCTGCACCTGCCACAACCAAACAGTGATGGCTCAGCCTCGATGAAGAGAGAATTGTGTGTTGGGGGGGATGGCCAGCAGCTGTAGCCCCCCCAGGGACTATCACTCCTGCATTACTTTAGAGATGACCACAATAGCATGCTTTGGTCTATAAAGGCTTGTTTATCCTCACCCAGTTCAGAGACATGAGAGGTTATTAGGAATATACTGCAGTAGAGGTATGAAAACACCCTGAAGGAGGTTGATTTACTCTAGTAGGAATAAATAACCTTGTGCTATCCTAAATGAAAATTTCTGGTTTAATCACAACTTGATCTTTGTTTTGCTTGTTCAGAGGAACAAGCTATATGAGCCATCAGTCCTTTGACACTGTTATTAGCAGTCCTCGGAAATTTGCCTTTTGGAATAAGCAATATTAAGGACATAGATACATTATTAACTCAGAGCCCTACATGCCTAACAAGCTGAGGATGAATACCTGGGCTAAAAGGACATGGCACTGGCTGTCATAACCAACTACAGATTAAGGAGTGGCGTCAGCAAAGCATTTCACCCTCAGCTTCCAGCTTGGTCAGCAGCTGCTCAGCCTATCTGAGGGGCAGTAAGTCATTGTACCTGTTCATCATTAGCGAGGTGATCGCATGTCACAGCACTCTCCAATCTAACCAGCTGCAACAAGGTCTTTTACCACCTCATACCAGCATACTCTTCATACAGTCCCTCTGCTGCCTTCTCATCTCACCTCATCCAGAATGTGTATTCTCTCTCTGCTTCTTTCTCGTCTCTTCCTTGGCTGCCCAACCTCTTAACAGAAGCAGCCACACCTGCATCTTGTCTACATCAGCCAATATGCTGCCCCTGAAGCCAGCCTACAGATGTGTATTATCAATGTTAATTAGCCCAGCTTCATTCCTCTACAGTCCCAGTCAGATACTAGTCAGATAGTAGCAGCCTTCCCTCTCACCTGCCACTGCAGGTGGGTAATAGGGAGACAAGCAGTTGTGAAGTTGCTGTTGCTACACTCGGGACTGGCTTGAGAGGTTTCATGCTGGCCTTACACAACCGATTTCCAACGCAGTCCACAAAAGCTTATGCCTTGCAGACATGTGCAGTACTGGAAACACACAGAGGCAAGGACATGACCTCCCAGAGCTGTGTATGGCCATTACCCCTATTTTTGTTCTGTGAGACAGATGAAACTGATGCAATAGGTTCTTGAGCAAGAGAAAAGCCGCTCACCACCTTACAGCAGTGGAGGACCTAGGTTCAAAGCAGCCCCACCAAGACTCAGTATTCAGCTGTAGCTTAGAGTCCTGCCTATGACCTTGTGTGGCACAGTCTCAGGCACTGGGAAGAAGACGAGGGAAGCAAAACTCACCTGGCATTATCTGAGCTGCCTGGGGAATATCCCATTTCAGGCATCTTGCAGAGACAGTGAGTAACCCCGTGCCCAACCAGAGACTTCTTTCCAGTGGGTTGGTACCTTTGCCTTACTGCAAACCCATTTTAAGAGTGTGGCTGGACCAGTGCCAGAGCACTCAATACCTTGCAGAACTGAGTTCACTCTGTGTTAAAAATATCATTCAGCTCTTTGGTAGTTGCTGGAAACAGCACGGGAAATCCAGGACATAGGCTAACAGGGATGACATGGCGGTAAGATGGGCCTGCCAATGAAGACTTGTGAGGAGGGTGGACCACACCAGAGCAGCAGGTGTGGTGTCTGGGCAGTCCCTCCTGCCCATGCGACCACCAAAGGTGCTGCATAGCCGTGGACCTGGACGGTGGTTCCAGATCCCTGCTCACAGCCCTTGGGGGGCTTGCATTGCAGTGGGAAGGGAGGAAGAACTAACCTGCATTGGCTTTCCACAGACTTCCAAAGAAGGACTGGGATTGTAGATTTATGGTGTCAGTCCTATATGATCAATATTCAGCAGACTTCTGAAGTCTTTATTAAAGCTGCACCTCCTGAACTCACAAGGCTATGATAATGTAAAGAAGTATCAAACAAGCCAATGGCTCTTCCAAAAGCTTTGGTTTTACCACCTTGTTCATAATCACAGGTACAACTGTGAGCACTTTGAAGCAGTCAGTAAAATCCAGCCAATTAATAGTCACAGCAAATATCTGCCGTTTAGATCAACACCCAGCTTCTCTAGTCATCTGGTAGGATTAATCTGATCCCACAAATCCCCAGGCTCTTGCTGCAGGACAGCAGCCCTGCAGAAAAAAGTCTGCAGGATGTCTACCTTTTTTTATTTAGGATTACCATGCAGATTTAAAATGCACGGTGGGTTCAATACGTAATGTCACTGCCTTGCACTCGGAACGGCAGTGGGGTGCACCGACTCAGCTGTAGCTGCTAAGGAGATGTGTACATCTGCCTCCCAGCAGCACCACCAGCCTGTTTTCTTTTTCAGCCCAATTTGGAACTGACCATCAGAGCCCTTGTGTAAAAACTGAAATCTGGGTCAGTTAGCCTCATGTATGACAACAGAGCATAATATCTGCCCAGGGCTGTAACTGATCTGTACAACTTTGCAAGGGAGTATTTGTCTCTCTGTTTCCCAGTCTGCCTCATCACCGTTTCAGCCCTTTGGCCCCGGGTCACTGATTGTCTCCTTGCACAACACAGAGGACACCCATCCACCCACCATGCACGTGGCACAGCAGCAGATCAACAGGGTTTAGCTGAATCTTTTCAATAAACAAATATTTGAGAAGGAGACATTGTCAAGTCTTTGACTCACTGACAGACGACCCAACTATACCACTGATTTTGGCAAAGACAACCACTATTTTTCCATCATACCCTACATGTAAACACATGGACTTTGGTTTAATGCATATATACAGACAAAAGAGGGAAAGAGCTTCACGAAAAGACACCAACCTGCTTGATATCAGAAGCAATCTTTAGATTTACACAGACAAATGTACAAATAAAAGATCCAGACCCCTGACCATCTCTCGCTGCTAAATATTTATTGTCGTCTGCCTAGAAAAAGAATTACCATTTTCCATTTCCCTGAATATCTGAATGAAAATCTCCAGCAGTTTTCCAGTCCCTTTTTCCAGTATACTTTGTGCACATCACAGCAACACTGTTTCCCGATCTAATCTGTTTTCCAGATAGCTTGCTTTCAAACAATTAGCTACATCAGGATTTCTCTGTAGCAAATCAATTGCTGATAGCTTTGGCTCAGCCAGATAGAAGCTTTAGCATGATGACATGCCTCTCAAAAGATATCATAAAAAATGGCAAGTGGCTGCTACAGTAAGCTTCTCAAAAATAAATCACAGTTGCCATACCATGTAGCCCTTTGATTCTGATTTTGTTTATCCTTTACCTTTCAAGTATATTCCCCAAAGATAGAATGAGACAGACACGCTCCAGTTACTCTTCTTTGGTAAGCTGCAATGCCTTGCAAAACGCCTTTGAAGTTGGTAATAATCAATGTAAGGAAGACTGGCAAAGTCCAGCCTCATCTCAATGTAAGTAAGCACTATTAGAAGAAAAAAAAAAAAAAAAAAAAAAAAAAAAAAAAAAAGGCAAATTTAACAGAAAAAGAAATAAATAGAAGTGTCCTCATTGCAATAACACAACACTTGAGGCAACATAGGTTGCACGACCAGTCCTGGCCAGTCTTACCAGGCTCATAAACTCTGACAATACTTTTGGGCAAGGAAGGAAGCAGCACATGCAAGAGGAGAGCCAAATCTAGAGAAAAGTTGTGCTTTCTGAATTCACAGTGCATAAAGTCTTCTATATGTTTCATGAGATTGTCCAAATAATTTATTTCCTCTTTTAAGAAAAATCTCTAGGAAGCAAATTTTCTAAGACTGCTGGAACCATGTGCCACTGAAAAGATCAATTGAAACATTTCCCCTGTTTCTTGAAGTTACCTCTGAAGAGAAGCCACCCACCCCTAAGATGAAGCAGGAGCCCTGGTGACAGTGGCAGGCTTGTTCACCACATATGATGCCAAGCCTACAGTGAGCAGAGTTTAAGACAACTGATTACAATAAATCCAGTTATCCCAACTTAATGAGTTACTGCTGATTAGCATGAGTCTTCATGACTGATAGCTTTTACTCCTCAACTAAGCCAATTGCAAAGGTGATGTGTTAACTTTAACCTTTTTTCATTATGTGTCAATATTTATAAACAAACACTTTACTTCTCATGAGTAATCCCATGACCAAGTTTTGAATAACAATAGTACAATGACCCCCATTTAAAGTTTTCAAGCAATTATTGGCAAACACATTATCAGCTGCTTGACACAAACATTAACCCAGCTGCCAGGCATCCTGGTGGCAAATCTGATTTTTTTTTTCTGTTCAATCCAAGAAAACTCATGACTTTTTCCCCCTCATGACTTTACTGTAAAGATTTTATGAGCCTGTAAAAGGAATTGCAGGAAGCCTGGACATTTTTCTCAGCAGCTATCTGAGTTCGCTTCTGTGCTCACTGCAGAGCAGCTGAGTTATCAGCATGACTGAGAATGTTTTATAGGGGTCAGCTTCTGTTGCTGAAGAGTCAGCTCTGTGCACTGAAAGCCCCTCTCAACATGCATGAGAAATTGCTGTGTATGGACCAGAGAGTAAAAACCAAGGCTAAGCGTGCATTGAAGGCATTCAGATTTCTGCCATGCTTTTTCCTTTTCCTGAACAATATCACCGCTGCATGGCCCTGCACTCACAGAGAGGGGAGACACAGTTCAAGGACCGACAATAGATACTTTTTTTTTTAAAACATTTTATCTCTTTTTATTTGTTTTTTTTTTTTTTTTTCCTGATGGTTGCTACAAGCAAAGGAGGTATTCGGAAATGTAACTGCATGGTACAAACACAGGCAGTAGACTAAGTTGACGGCATGAAGGGTGTATCTGAGAACACGGAGTTGACAGAATCGGAGTCAGATTTTGGTCGAGTAGTTTTTAAGATACTCTCGGCGATGATGTTGTCGCTAGGAAACAGTTTTACTTTCCCGTTCTGACTGTGTTTTGGTTCGTGCACAGGTTCCAGGAAAACCACCCGTTTACCAGTGCTAGCCTTCTTCTCGTCGGCTGGCAGCTCGTGCGGCAGTGTGGAATTCAGTATGGATGAGTGCGCACAGCTTTGGTTCAGCTTTCTCTTCCTCCTTTTTGCCTTACATTGACATGGGCAGGGGGTCAGATAGAGATACAGCAGTACTAAAACGATACTGGCTACACAGGCAGCAAGGGTGGTAAAAGCTGTATTAAATGCTTCATGAGCATGGGACCTGTTCACTGTGAAATTGCTAACATTTATTCTAACCTCTATGGTTTCATTTAATAGTCTTTTCTTATTTATTGCAATGCAGGAATACAGCCCCGAGTCCTCTAGCTGGGCATCTGTTATCTCCAGGCTGCCATTATGGAACACCTTAAAGTTGTTGGTCTCCCTGTCTGGCTCTAGCAATCTATTGTCCGGACTAACCCAAACAAAGTGCGTGCCTGCATCGCTGATTCTGCTGTCACAGTGTACAATCAGCCTGTCACCAACCTGGGCGTTGTGGATAAACCCAAAGGCTTGGAACGAGCTGTTGACGGTGCTTTCGGAGCAATTCAGAAAGTTGTCCTGCAGTAAAGGCAGTTTATTGTAACCTCTTGGGTCTGACTGCAACACACAGGAGTACTCGCCTTTGAAGTCCATCACCGAGCTGAAGTGCCTTTGATACCAGAAGATTAGCATGGAGTACAGCATACAGTCACAATAAAATGGGTTGCCATGAAGATAAATTCCACTAAGATGTTTGGCTGGCACTGAACTCAGGCGCTGAACAGGCATTGACTGGATGTGATTAAAGGAAATGTCCAGCAACGCAAGGTCTGTCAGTTTAAATTTTCCAGTGTACAAGTCCAGCGGGAAATGCAAGAGCGAGTTATAGCTTAAGTACAGTTTCTGTAATTTGTACAATCCTCCGAAGGCTGAAGACTCTATCTGTGCTATCTGATTGTTATACAGCAGGAGAACCTCCAGTGCCCTTAGCTCCTGAAACACGGGGCTGGTCAGTGTCTTCAGGTTGTTGGATGACAAGTCTAGGTACTTCAGATTCGGGATTGTGGAAAAGCTTCCAGAGACAATGCTGATAATGCTATTATGACTGACTATTAAAGTGTTCAGTTTCTCCAGCAGCAGTGGGACCCATTCAGGCTCCAAAGCCCCAATTCTGTTATAACTCAGATCCAGCCTTTTCATACATTTATAAAGATTTCCTGGCACTCGAGAGAGGTTCTTATTAGTGCAGCTTACGATATCACTGGCACAGATGCAGGCTGTTGGACACATTCCTGGGGCACTGCCGCAAATGCTCACCATGAAGACCAAGAGGCATGCCAGTCCTTTGCAGTTCACTTTTAAAACTCCAAGTCGAGTGGGAATTGTCCGCCAGTTTAAAGACATTGTCACTGTCTCTTAGCTGCCTCCCAGTGCTCCTTGCTGCAGATTATGTGTGCAGTTAGCTTTGGACTAATCACTGTCAAGAGAGGGATACAGAGGTACAGCTCATTAACATTTACGATTCATACCCTGCCTGATTTCTTATGCATGCCTTTTGAAAAATAAAGGGAATTAAACCTTAATGTTTCATACGATTAATTATAAAATTTAGTTGTTCCTAGGTGATGTAACCTTAATATTGGTTTTATGAAAACATGAAATTCTGCACTTGTGTAAATATTCACACTACAGATACATTTTTTCTCTTCAAAACCAATGCAATTATTCTTCTGTCTTGCACCAAGTAATGCAATTTCTGACAGTTCATACAGAAAATAAATCAGAAAAGTTATAGTGGAACATGACTGGGCAAATGCATCCCCGACTTGTTTCCAGATCAAACAAGATAGAAAATTTGTGGTACAGGAAAGAAAAAGTCTCATCCAAAAATGCTATTTTATTTTTGTCTAGTGGGGAGCAGTTACAACATGTGTTTCTTCCCAACTGGAAAATGTCACACATTTTCAAGAAAAGAATTTTCTCAGACTACTTAGCTTTAAATGTCATATGATTTTTATTTTTTTTAATTCAGTAACTGATAGTTCAGGTAGCAACAGCCTATTTTTAAAGCTATTCAAGATGTCCAATTGGAATATTTTGTATTATACTTTGTATTCTGCTACTTGTACCTTTGCCAGAACAACTGTTGAGGAGGAAATGTTCATGTCTGGTGCCTACCTCAGGCACAAATTTGGGGAACTTTCAGTAAGAATGGGTCAGCCATTTCTCAAAACTTAATACAGGAAAAGACTGTTTTGCTCATACTTCAATAGTAAGAACAAACCCAACCATGCTCTTTTCTGAGAATATTTTAGTGTCACTATGGTTTGAAGGAGGGACGTAACATTTGGCAGGGTAGTGATTCTGTGCCAAGGGATATGCTTTTTGCCATCTGCTAAGAAAATGTACACATACGTTGCAGAGTAATGAACGTTTCTGCTCACTTTCATTCTCCGTGGATACCTATTAAGAGTTTGTCAGTAAATTCCCAGGTGAATCCATCTGCATTGATTATACCCACCCCTTCACAGCTCAAGCGTGGTATTCAGCTCCCACATACTAACCTCATTTCTCCAATCTCACCCACCTGTTGGTACAGTATCTGAGCAGGACAGAACCTGCAATCTCTGCTCTGTGCTGCTGACAGCAGCTATGGCCAGGAGCTGGGAGGCTGCCTGCGGGCAGCAGGGAGGAGGAGAAAGAAGCAACCACAGATAGAAAGAAGCACAATAAAAGGAGAAGTTGTATTAGCTGATGAGCCAAGATGGCTGAGGAAAGGGTGAGTCTTGAGTACAAAAACATTAAAATCAAGACCTAAAAGGTGGAGGACAGCGGGGCACAGAGGCAGCCAAAGAAGAAGAGAGAGGGAAAAGGAGGATGAGAGATGCATAGGGGAGAAAGGGCAAAACCAGGGGAGGAAAATGCTAACAGACCATCATCGTCGTTGCAGATGAAGCAACTGAGGAGGAGGAGGTAGTTTGAGGATGAAGTCTGTTGAGGCATAGGAGACTGGAAAAGCAAGTGGGGAGGGTGTAAAGGGCAAGAAGAGGGTTACGCAGAAGAGAGGCAAGAGTTTCAGGAGGTGAACCTTAAAACACACTTCTCTGGAGAATTTGCATCTGCTACTTATAAGTCTAAGATTATCTATGCAAATAGTTAATATATGTGAAATGCACTAAATTCCACTCCCCCTCAGCTCCTTGCTCCCCTCCCCTCTAACCCTTTGTCAATCTGGCCGGCTGCTGTTTTCTGCTGACAAGTCTACTCTTAAGTCAAGTGGTAGATGATGTGCAATGGATCTAAAGAGCTGGACCTCCTAATGACCCACTGAAAGAAGAAATATGAGTGCAGCAGGATGGGAGAATTCACCTTTCACAAGCACTTACATATACATTAGCTTTAAATGTTTGCACTCCCAAAAACTGTATTAAAAGAACGGCAAGACTGCCAAGTCAAGTGCTCAAAAATTGAAGTGTCAGAATGAAGGTTTTCTGTGCCATTTTCAATTTTATGTACAGTCCCCAGTTACATGATCACTTAATCTTTTTTTTTTTTCCCCAAACCCTTTCCTCACACTGTGCACAGGTTCTGAGAAGGAACAGGGAGAAGAAAGGGTGATTATATCCAGGGCTCAGTAAATGCCTGTACCTGAGAACTGGAGCATAATCTGGCCTCTGCCAAAGAATTCCTGTGAGATCAGGCAAATTATGTGAAGTGGTGACTGTTAGAAAATAAGGAACATATTGCAGTAACCAGCCTGATGCTTAGAAAATAAGGAACCTCTGCACATTAAGTTTGGGAAGGACTGATCTGAAGAAGTGCTGAGATGAGAGTTAAAATGCTCTGATGCTAGCTGGCACTTCTGACTGTAAGGGCTTCTCCTTGCTTCCCTGTCTGTAAAAGAGGTATAGCAACATGTTCTTAACTATAGAAATATTCTAAAAATAAATAGATTGATTTGAATAAAAGATTAGTATCTTCTAGGCTTTTAGATCCTACTGAAGTATCTAACTGCATGGGGTTTTCATTGAGAAGATAGGAAGCCAGAGCAATTTATTTTTTTTAACCAGTCCTAAGCACCTAACTTGGTTGTTTTTGCTAGCTAGCTAGCCTATGGCAACAGTTGATAGATACAAATTCTTCTAGAGGGTGAGACCTATGAAGCATTATAGAAATGACCATCAAGAAATAATTCTTTACTTTGGTGTGGATTTGTATGGCATGCAGTGCCTAAGGCACAATGGAAACACACTGACAGATGAAAAAATAATTTGATAACTGCTCATTTAGTTAGTATATTGCATGAAACAAGGTATCCGAAAACCATATACGCGTATCATAAACCATGTGTGTGAAGACTGAATTATATAGCACCCACAAAATGGGAGACAAGCTGCTGCTACATAGGTTGCCTTTCCCACTAATATTAGAATTGCCTGATTCTGCAACATATGCAGCCTAATTTGTCATGTAAATACACCTGCAAAAAGATGAATAGCACTTTGAAAAATCAGCTCCTATGTTGAATAGTACTGTGATCCTGGAGATACTGCAAATGCAACATACTATGTCAATGCTCAGTTCTGGAAAGATTACAAGTTTAATACATGAAATCGCCTTGCATATTCATTTCCATCCATACCTGCTACTATCTCACCAGAAACTCTGAGCCAGTTTGCAATCAAATCCCAAAGGCAGATCAGTGGCTGGTGTAGATCAGCATAATACCTTTGACTTCTAAGGAGCAAAACCAGTTTGCAAGAGCTGAAAACTGGGGTTTCCGTTTCTAAAGCTCATTGAAGTTGCCAGATGAAAACTGTTTCAGGTAAATCCAAATTTTAGGCTTTGTAAACATACCATGGGACACAGAAAACTATTTGGAGAGTGCCCTGAGAGGTGGAAACCTTCCTTGTCATGCCCAACTCCCCGTGCAGTGCCTACAATTCCAAGAGGTTCTTCGCCTTTTTGGAGAGTAGGACTGTTGAGTTGCAATTTGCTTCTCAACCCGTGTTCCCCAAAACTTCTGCATAGATTACACAGGATGGTCTGTGAAGCCAAGCATGTTCAACATCAATATTTATAACCTGTGTGATCATTTGAACTTGTTTAAAATGACTGCATAAGCATTACTGGGTTAGCAATGTGTACACGTTAAGTGGCAAAAAAAAAATAAAAATTATTCTACAACCAGCCTTACATTAAAAAGTGGCATTTTCTTTCATCCCAGTAACATTACTTCAGGTCTTAGAAAAATGCTATTTTACAAACTTCAGTATTACATGTTTTCTCGAGAGAGATAGTGCTATTAAATACTACCAGCTAACACGTGCCAACAGACTCTGGCTAAGTACTTCACCATTATTTCTGAATGAGCTGGATAAACAGCTTTTTTGATTTATAGTAAAGTGAAGGGCATGGTTGGGAGTTTTGTACTTGAATTCTTTTCAAGAAATAATTTCTTTGTGGTATGAAAGTGTGATATTTTAAGTTCACTGCCAAAAACACAGTACTCCCTGAGATGAATCATCTGTGCAGTAATGGAGAACATGTTTCTTAACTATTTGAGAAGAAATGCAGGACACGTTCTCCTATAGTAGGGAATATCCTCTGTTGTCAGGAGCAGCTCACTTGACTAACAGATCAACTCCTAGAGAAGCTGAGGACTTGACCCTTGGTTTTGATTTTTTTAATGTGTGTTTATTGGTGTTTTATTTCAGTTGATTGATTTTGTTGGGGTTTTTTGTTGTTTTTTGTTTGTTTGGTTTTTTTTTAGTTTGTTTGGGTTTTTTTTAAAAGTAATGAACACCTAAAGGTTCTTATGGAAAAGTGGAATGCCAGGTAACCATAAACATCTTTGCCATCAGTTATCACTGCAAGATCAACTAATGTCCCAAACACTTATTTCCACTTTCTCTGAGCTGTCTCTCCACTCCACTCTCTCTCCAGTAATGCTACATTAATAATCTCTACACCAGCTTTCTCTTCTCCAGTAAGTACCTTCAGGCTTATTGCTGTCTCTTCCAGGGAAACCTGTACACCAAGCTACCTCTCCCAGTTCATTTGAGACTTTGTTAAAAAAATCTTCATGTGGCACGTCTCTTAATCTATAATCTAAGCAGTGAGTTGAACCAGAGCTCACGAGTCACCTGAATGCTTTTGCAAATGCTACCATTAGTTTTTTCAGTGTTGAACAAACTGGATTGATAAATGCTTTACAGTAGGAATAGCATCTTCCAGTACATCGGTGATGCAAACAGTCCCACATCTGACTGGCACTTTCTGCACAGTGAAAATGCAAATATTAGCACACAACCATGCTGTACTACTGCAGAAATACTGTTGGGCCTTTAGAAAGCTCAAACACTGGAGAATATTAAAGATCTCAGTCCATCCTCCAAAAGGGCCACAGCATTTCTACATCTCCTAGCTTTTTCCCTTGTGCCATGTCTCCTCTGACTTGTCTGTCCCCTAGTCTCGCCAGTCCACAAGCCTCTCACACACCTTTGTGCCTTTCCATTGACTTCCAATGCCCATACAGCTGATCTCTCCCTCTTACCAGTTTACATATCAGCTAAGTCAGGGCTGTATTAGTTAGATATGATACATAAAATAAAACAGTGATGGCTCAGGTGTTAACAATGTTTTCTCACAGTCTTTTTTTTTTCCCCCATGGCATTTGACAAAGCTTTCCTCATGAACTCAGAAGAAAAAGTAACTGTTAGAATGGGGTTTTATTAATTTATAAAAAGAATATTGTACAAGTACAATTATTCATGCTTTTAATCCTAACTTTATGAATCCTGCTGAAGTACATGACACAGCCATTAATTACAAACAGAGCAGTGGCATCCTACATAATTAATCTTTTTAAATGTTACACTTATAAGGAAGGTCTGCATAAACTTCTGTTCCTTGTGCGCATCTGGGTGGGGGGGATGCTGTCAGAAGAAATATGGCTGTAGTGGCTACCTCACTCCAGGCTCTACTCTGCTTTTATCACTTGTAAGTGGGAAAGGCACCCTCTGCATCAAATCTGCCTGATAGCTGTGCTCAGCATTTTTGACTGAGCAGATCTGGATTACCCGACCATCGTAATCCATGAGATTTAGTGACATGATGGATTGGACGGCAGAGACTGTTGGTGAGCTACCTCTGGGTGATATCTTGATACACTGGCATAATCCCTGAACTGGACTAAGCTGTGCTTGATGCAGGACCTAACAGCAATGAAAAAAAATGGCTTTACCTCACCTTTGCAGCAAGCTGATCCTGAGGTCAGTCTGGCAAATGGAGTGCTCTCCCTTAGCCAGCACCTGGCCAGACCTCAATAGTGCTGAATTAAGAGATGAAGTTGCCCTAGTAACCCTAGCAAGCTAAAACTATCTTCTCCCACTCATCCCTCACTAAAGATTGAATTTCTCTGAAGATATATATATTATTTTTTTTCACCCATGATAACTCACTTGGTTTAAAGCAAACAGACATGGATGAGCAAGCGGGTGACGTACCACAGAGCCTGGATTGGACTAATCATCAGCAGTCTGTTTATGGCAGTACCAGCTACGTGGAGTCAACACACCGCAGCTCTTACCCCTCTCGAGAGAGTACACGGGAGATATGCATCAGTGAAACAACAAATGTATCGGTTTTGCCATGTTACTTTGTAAATCAAGCTGCACCATAGCTTAAACCTTGCAAATGACTTCAGTTGCTAAGGAGATCAGCAAATAATTAAGAAAAAATGCAATGATAAGCGGCAGTGCCTGTTACAGTGTCAGCAACCAGTCTCCAGGCAATGCCAGATCTTAACGAAAGTTTAGTTGCCCAGCATAGGACCCTTACCGCCTCCAAAAGCTGCTCTGACGGACTAAACTTTAGAGAAATCCCCTTGCCTACGACGGAGGGGGGGGTCCTGCCAGCCTTCCGATGGGCACTGCTTGCTGCAGCCCCCCGATCCCTACCAGGGGCTGGCGGAGTGCAAAGTTTCGGCGAGCCCGGTGGGGTGTGCCGGCATCGGGGCAGGGGCACCCTCAGGCACCGAGCTGTACCCTCGCCTCGCCCACACTCCCCTGGGGGGTCTCTCACCGCCTCCCCCCAGCAGGCTCGGACACCGCCGCTCCGCTGCGCGGCGGAGGTAGGAGCTGGGTCGATGCCGGCCGCTGCCGGGCTGCGCTCGCCCCCAGCTCCGGCGGCCTCTCTCAGCCCCGGCTCCGGACCCTGCCCGCCCGCCACAGCCCGGCGACGGGGGGGGATGCCTGCTCCGCCTCCCCGCCGGGCAGCGTTACCTGGAGCTCCCTGCGGCCGCTTCATGTCCGGGAAGCGCGATGCCGGCCCCGCCGCCGCCGCCAGCCCCGGCCCCGCATGCTCCGCTCCGCTTCGCCGCCGCCGGGGGAAGTTGGGGGCCGCCGAGAGCGCGGCAGCGGCCCCGGTGCGCTCCCCCGCGGGCGCGGGCAGTGCTGGCCGCTGCCCCCAGGGATGCGGCGGAGGCCCGGTGCCGGCGGCGGGTAAGGAGGAAAGGCAGTAGGCGCCCGGTCACAGCGGCGCCGGGGCTTTTATCCCCTCCTGCCTCCTCCCTCCCCCCCGCGCTGCGCCGGACCCAGCTCCGCTTCCCCCACGCGCTCCCGGGGGTTTCCGCGGCAGCGGGACGGAGCTGCCGGTGCCCCGGGGGAGGAGCGCACCGCCTGCCCCTGCTCCGCCCCCCGCCTCCCCGGGGGCCGCGGACCCGTGCGGGGGAGTACCCGCCGCCCCGCACCGCACCGCGCCGCTTCCCAGCCAAGCGAGAGCAAAGCTCCCCCCGCCCCAGGCGGGCTCAGCCCCCCGCTCCGGTGCAGAGCAGCCCCGATCCCCCCGCTCCGGTGCAGAGCAGCCCCGATCCCCCCGCTCCGGTGCAAAGCAGCCCCGATCCCGCCCGACAGCTCCTCGGCGCCCCGGCAGCCCCGCTCCGCCGCCGGGGGCAGGGCTGTCGGGGGGCGCCGCGGGAGGTGCCGGCCCTGTTAAATCATCCAAGCTCCCGTGAGCGGAGACGGAACCGCGGGGCGTTCATGAGGGGCCGGCAGATTTAAAATGCGTTGTGTTAGCTGAGGAAAGCAGTCCCTCAGTTAACTGGACGGTCAACCCGCACGGAGGCTCCCAGTAAACTGGGCTTTGACGGGAACAGAGGAGCCTCTCATCTGACACAGGGGATTACCTGAGATGAATTGCCACGTACCGGCTTGTCTGGACCGTGGAATCAGCGGGAGAGCTGCGGCAAGGGGGGAAGCCCGACCTGGCCAGGGAGAGGCAAAGCTGCAGCCGAAAGCCTGGGAACACCTTCCCTCTGGCACACCGGTTTTAACCTCCCCCAGCCAAGTTTCTCACTACATTTCCACCGTCGTTTAGAGTGCCCCGCATTTAGAGACTGAAACTGATCAGGGGCTAGTTTAGCAAACAACAGAGATTGTGGATTTATTGTCATCCAGACATACAGTTTATAGAATAATTCTCAGCAAACGGGCTTGTGTATTAAAGCTGCTGTAAATCACACTTTTCTTCCAAGGGCACATAGCACAGTGATTTTTAATATGAGGGTTCGTGGCTACATATAATGCTCAAGGGTTCCTTGTTCAAAAATTCATGCTACAGGCAAACTAAAACTCTTTAGTATGATGCAAGTTACCTGTTAAAAGATGTGATTGAACACAGATTTAAGCCCAGTGAGCCATGTGTGACATTGCTATTGATTTCAAAGACTTTTTGAGCACTACCTTATCATAAAAATTCATCTTTTTATTAATAATTTTTATTTTCTGTTGAATTTCTGCAGTTCCGTGCATTTGGATGATACACCAGTGAAATAATTTTAATCTTCAGGTTATTGATTCTGCATTGATTGGTTTCAGACCCTCCATTGGAATATTCATTGTTTAAAGCTTGTTATCTCCATTTGGAATAAACCATTAAACTGTTCTAGTTGCCTTGTTGTATCAAAATATTGGGGGAAATCTTAGGTTGATCACATTGCCAATACAGTCTGAGGAAGACGATAGTAATATTTTTAGTCTCCCTCCCCTGCTGTCAAAACTGAAAATGTTGAGCCTGAATTCTTTGTTAAGACTTACCCATAGAATGAAAATTCTTTCTGTGGTAGCATATGGAGTACCTGTCCATTTGTGAGTATATTACACACTTTCTTTAAACTAAACTGGTTTTAAAATACTAACAATTTTAATTGCAGTTTGTTCACACCTCAGTAAGAGTAGAGCACTGGTAGGTGCAAAGTGACAGTGTTGCTTGTAGCTAAGTTATTTAGATTTCCAGCCATGAGATCTGGACATAGAGATAATTCCTTTGGGGAAGGCAGGATCCAAATCACAGTGACGTTTCTAGTTCTTAAGGCAATAAGAATTTTGTTTTCCATTTTTTTTTCCCTCGTTAATGCTGACTGGGATTTGCTTTTTATGTTGGAGATCTCGGGGTCCAGATGCTCAAGAAATTGATGGGAGTTGTGATGATCCTTACATGAGCTGCTCAGCTTACAGATAGATGCCATCTGCCAATAAGCAGACTTTGCAGAGAAATCATGATCAAGGGATGCATTGAACAGCCTGAAAGGAGTTTAGAACCACAAGATCCTTGTAAATCTGGAAACAGCTGGTTGTGGGCCCAGCAATTCTTTGTTCCCACTGAATGCTGACAAGTTTATTCATAGCTTGATGCAATCTAATTCATTGGGCTATTTCACAACATAAAGGTGCTTTTGTCAGTTGTTACATATTAAATTACAAGGAATATTGTTTTTAAAAATCTAATTTGGAGGGGAACAATTGGTAATTATCTTTCTTCTACCAAATAATACTGATGTGGAAACAGTACCTATCAAAAATCTTTGTTGATCATACATGGGCACAAGCTGTGTGAAGCTGACAGTGCATTAATTAGGACATGAAACCTTTCTTTTGATAATCTGTACAAATTTAAGGTTTCTGGCATCACCAGTAGAGATTTTTATTGCAGGGAATTGCTGATAGCTGCCTGCTTCTTCCAAAACCATCAGGATCCTGCCTGTGTTTCCCTGCCCCTGTACCAAACTATCTGTTAGTGAAAGCTTTTCAGTTCTTGTTTTCATGCCTTGTGCAGTGCCAGACAGAGTGATGGGGCTTGAGAAGAGCTTTTAATAATGATATTTCTCCTGTACTCTGAAAACCTCCACAAATAAAGAAATGCCTGTAGTATCTTCAGAAAAAAGCCTTTTTTTTTTTTTTTTGTAAATCGTTAAAGGTCTTTTTTCAAAGACCTTATTCACTTTGTCTTCAGAGAGTTTACAGTCCCTTCATGAGCAAACGCTGTAACTGTTGGGCGAGTTAGGAGTTAGGAGTGGGGAACCGAAAGAAAGGAGTATCCTCCACCTCCCTTACACTCTGCTTCTGACAAGGGCACAGGTTTTCTGCCGTAGTGTTCATGCAGGAAGAAGAATACCCAGTCTCCAGTTTAAGGCCTGATTGTATGCATTATAGCCATTAGATAGCACACATTAAAAAGGATTAGAGGTCATCTTTCCTTTTTGTGATTCCTCTCTCTTGATCATGAATTAATTCTGTCTCAGTGTAAGTGCAGACTGGTGGTTAGTGCTGGGAGACGTGGGCTGCAGTCCCAGCTGCATGAACTCTGAACCCCTAGGGGAAGGCAAGGAAGCAAGTTGCATAAGGACTTAAACATTGATTTGTGAGTACCGGGGGGGAAAGAGTTAACTCCTTCCCCCCCCCCCCCCCCCCCGCCATGTTTTAGAAGAAAGTGGTAGCTGACAGTATTTTAAATAAAGTCTACACCAAACAGCTTTACAACATCTAGTGGACCAAGCCTAAGCCCCTTAGCCGAGCACGCGGAGTCCATGGATCCTGTCTGGGTTTCAGTGTGAGACACAAGCACAAATGCTTGGACTGTCAAGACTCTAGTGCTTTTGGCTGCTGCCCTGTCAGGGAACTGGAGGGTGGAATCCTGCAGTGCCTCAAGGGGGTGAAGAGAAACAAAGGACAGGTCTGGCAGGGATGGCAGAGGCAGGCATGGGCTTTAAAGCTTTTATATATCAGATGATGAGCAGGACTGTCACCTGAAAGTTGTAATTGCTCTTTTCAGCTCTGTTTTCCAACTAGTTTGAAGTTGGGCCCTGAGCACAGCTCCTCCACCAGGACACAGCTCACTAGGCTGCTTAGTCTCCAAGGGCTCAGACTTTCTTTTTTTTTTTCCTGTGGAAAACCTCCTTTTGTACTCCCACATGGGAATGAATTAATTCTATTAGTTGGACTAAGGGTAAAGAAAATGAAAGAGTGATGCTTTAGCCTGATGGGTGGGATGTAGGAAGAACGTACTCACTCCCTACTCAGGCAAGAAATTCCTTGCTCCCCATCCCTAGATATTCAGAAATGCCCTTTCTCCCTCTCTGTTACTCAAACATGTTCTATTGCTTCTTATTTCCAGATTTATAGATCTGCAAGTCTGGAGGGAAAGTTCAAAGACACATGGAGTATCACCTGTCTACCAGTGCCATCTTTCCCCATTCTGCCCTCAGAATTGCCACCAGCTAGTAAGTACTATTGAACAGAGAGTCAGAGTGGCTAATGTTAAATTGAGGTTCTCATTAGGAGTGGGTATACTTTAGGATAAAAGCTTTTTGCTACTTATATTGATTGATTTAGCCCTGACTTCTTGCCCTTTCTCCATTCAAATGCCTCTTTAGTACTCAAAATGTCAGTTCCTCTGTTTGGCAGATTTGCTGTCACTTGCAGTTCTCTCTGATGTCTCTGCTATCTCAAGGACTTCATAAAACCAAAGATGAGGAAAAGACCAGCCGATACGTCTTAAGTGTCTCTGTTAACCAAATGAATTTACTTTAGGGGTCTCCTTGCCATGTGCTGGTGTCATCAAGTTTGTTTATAACCTATAGAACATGAAGTTTATGTCCTGGATGATTTCTAAAACACTGAAATAGCTTGAATCAAAGTGTTCATTGTCCACAGGTGTGCTTCATATGTATTATCAAAAGTAAATGAACATTCTGAAATGCATTCTTCTTTTGAGCTAAATTGTCTGTTGAAATCTAAAAGTTTGGAAGCAATGGAGCTGTCAGTGGCTTGTCTGTCCTTGTGGATTTTTAAGGTCCTTAAATCTTAGAGTCTGCAGATCTCATATACACCCAGAAAAATTGTTAAGCAGTCTTCCAATCTTTGGAGCACATTTATATGCAAGGAAGGCATTGTTAAGCACTGGAGGATAATTTATTTTCATTTTCTATTCCAACCGCAGCGCTTGAGAAAATGTTACAAATTAACAGAAAGTTATTGGTTCAGTGAGTTTAGCCTTTAATAGTAAGAACATTTGGGAAAGTAATTTGTCATGGCCTCGAGCAGTCTCTTTTAAAGCAGTATGATAGCTTTTCTATGACAACAGGTAGGTAACCTAACCTTTAAAATGAAGCTCTTCATGGAAATAAACCTTGCTGATGGACTTAAAAAGGTGATTTTGAATGCAGTCAAGCATTACTTATTTCTCAAGACACCCTATGTCTCACATATAGCTAAAATAAAAGCAGAAAAGCTTTTCAGAACACCAGATTCATTTTGCAATATAATGGGCTGTAGTGAGTTACGACAGTAACTGTAAAATAACGTCTAAAGAGAGAACATGGAATTGGATTTTCTATTAAAACTTGAATACTACCCTATGGCAAAATAGGAGGTATTGGTGAATAATCTCTAGATTTGCAATATCAGGCATAAGGGCGCTCTCACCCTCTTGACTTTAATTGTTCACAGATACAGCACTAGAGTGGCTATACTTCTCAAGAGCTATAGGGCAAACCCATACTGTGGTTATGCAGCACTGGTAAGAGATTGAGGAGGTTCTGTGAGGTCTCTTATATTGAATGTGTGACTCATTTATTTTGCTTTTACCTCCTGCTCGCCCTCATACTTTTCATGAAGCTTCTGCACATTTTCTCTGCCCATTCCAAACCCCCACATGCTGGACATGGCAGACCATGAATGATCAGTTATAAACATGATCTGTCAGGTGAGTGTGCCTCGTGCCTGGACTCATAGAGTGGGAGACAGCACAGGAGGTGGTGCATTGCATATATATATATATATATATATATGTAGTAAAAAGCCTGTCTAGAAGGTCAACCCACACCTGCAGCCTTCTTCGGCATCTCTTTTTTTCATATGACTCGGGGTGCCACATGCGGGCCCCCTTTCTGTGCTGTGACCAGTGTGTGGAGCCTGGTGTTGTAGGATCCTCCAGGCTGATATGAAGATGCTGGGTCTAGTACAGTGATGCTGTGAGTTTGCTTGGGGTGGGGAGAGGAAGGTAGTTACACATCTGCAAAGGACAGACAGTTTTCTGCCTCCTCATGGTAATGTGTTCTGGCTGTAAGGCACCAGAAATACTCTTTTGAAGATGTGAACCAATGTTATATTGTTACCTTTTATAAAACAAACTGAAGCTGTTAACAATTACTGTGATGCCTTTGCCCCAGCCAGTGTCCCTTTTAAAGCATATATTTTGCTACTAGCATTTAGCAAGTAGTTGCCAAATAACATAGGAAAACTATGTAGGAACAAAAGAAAATTGTACATTACGTTGGTGAACAATGCTTTGCAAAGATTTTTATAATCCATATTAATCCAGGCTGAAATTGCTCTGACTTTGCTGTAACTAGTAACCGGAATGAACACAATCATCCATTATCATTAGTCAATTATTTTTTTGGGGGAAAATAAAAAAAAAAGATGTAAGAAAAAAATCTGTTGGGAACTGGTAATGTCATCCAGGACATGCATGCAGCTTCCCTGCTTATTCCTTTTGGCCATATATAAACTGCAAATAAAAGTACACATTGCCGATTATTTATCACCGTGTGTCTTGAAATCAGCAATGGTTACCATAAGAGTACAATTTCATTTACATGCAGAATCGTGTTCAGTATGCTGCTCATTCTTTCTGTTACAGCTATAAACCAGCACAGTTCAATGCAGCAACATCTCTCCACAATGAACTTGTATTTACCTTCTTGCTTGCAGTGCCTGTGGGAGTGCTGGGGTGGCCTCTCACACTGAGCATGCCTCTGAGTCATTTCAGATTTTGCAGATAACCTTTCTCTTCTTCTTCCTAACCCTTAGATTTCAGGACTGAAACAATCACAATGCTGTTTGGCACAGCTTGCTCTGAAGTTTATTTGTGTTTGCAGAAACTGGAATGCCCTGTCCTGCTCTCTTGGTCTGACTTGTGTCTTGTGCTGAGGGAAAAGTCAGTATCAGCATCTGTTCTGGGCTAAACTTCATGACAAGTGATGTCTGAAAATCCCTTTTAAACCCTGTTAGTGGTACGAATGGCAAGACTCATTGAAATAATTCTGGGTTGGTTTTGGGTTTGTTTTTTTTTTTATTTGACTATGTTTTGAGACATATGATCTGGCAAGAGATAAGAGATCAACTTCTGGACTTGATAGTATCCCTGATTCAATGTAGTGGTCAATGCCTGTGTATAAATCAGTACATTTTTATTAAATTTTAAGACTGTATTATATATCCTTATCAACATACTCAGCTGAGGTTATGGTCTCTGCTAATAAGGATTCATTTCCAATACACCCGTGGTATCTGGGTGGCTGATGGTGTCTGAGTGCTTGCATTTTGAAAAATGGAGAACGGAGAAAAATTAGCATATTGAGAATAATCTCAAAATATTTCAGAACAGCTTGTCCTTTGAACTTCAAATGTAGCTGGAAAAAAACTTGAGACCAATTTTAAAGAGGAAGAAAAGTATTTTGAAAAATGATTACCTTGCAAACAAAGCAGAGAAACATCTTCTGATCTTGTGCAAAAAAAAAGCCACTGTGATTGGAAGCTTCCACAAGTCATTGCTTTAGTTACCACCTGCAGTAACATTAAGTAAAGCAGAAATGGGTGGGAGCATGGAAGAACATATGGTAGAGACTGACCCTCTCTGCCTCCTGGTTCATTTCTATTCTAATTTCAATGTCCTGAAAAAGCAATTAGTTCTTTCAAATCCTGAAATCAGAAGACTCCTTTTATCTCTGTGTTTTGTGCTTGATTACAAGCTCTAGTTGAAGATTTTGATATGACTGGAGCATCTGCTAGGTGTCCTGTCCAGATGGAATCTCTAGTAAAGCTAAAAAGCTGACTTCACTCGCTCATTTCTTCTTCCCACAGTCAGAGCATTTGCTTGTTACTTCTCCTTTACCCTGATGATTATTCTTATGAAGCTTGTAGGTCTACCATTACATCTGAGACTTCCACTCCTCTGTAAGTCTGGCTGAAACTCGAAGTCCCTGAAGAAACAGACAGCCCGTCTGCATAAGCCTCATTTACCTGAGGCACCATGTTAGAAACAGGACAGCTGAGTGTAGGGCTACAGTGCCCCAGTCCCTGAAGAAGGAAAAGTGGGAGAACCTCTGCATTGTGCCTGCCATTTGTCCCTTTAAACATGGAGGACTGTAGTCAGCTGTATTAATGGTTATGTACATATGATATAATGGATTTCAGCAGGTACTTGCACTTAGGAGCCAGTATCACCTTATTTATTGCTGGTCTAGTTGATAAGAGACTAAACAGTTACATGGGTAGATACTACTGAAGGTAGAAAGGTATTGGATAGCTCTGGTAAATGACACTTTGGAGTCTTCTCACCTGCTCGATTAAAAAAGCTTTAAAAATGCAGGGCAGAATGGATGTCTGTCCCTCCATCCATTATTCATTCAGGTAAACTCATCCCATCATTACCACAGTTCCCTGAACTGATTTTATTTTTTTCTTTCTTAGATTATATTTTTGGCTGTAAGACTTTTCAGATATACCACACATTTAAAATGCAAAATCTGAGGTTGCCTGAGATCATGATGGTATCTAAGTTACCATTTTTCTTGCCCAGGACACACACATCTCTATCATTCACGTCAGTAAGTAACCAGAGGGAAGAGATTTATAAAGCAGCAAATTCTGATGTCAGAAGAATGTCAAATCTGCCTTCAGCTGATGTTTTGTAGGTTTATTATTGTGTGAACTACTGTGTTCAAGGAAACAGGAAAAAAAAATCACTGCAAAGTTTTATTTGTATTAGTAAGTAAAATACTTTAGATAGGAAGCCTACATTCTAAGCAGTGGAAAAAAAATGCCATTTTGACCTGTAGAAGGGATTTTGCATTTTTTGCCCCTAGAACCTGATCAGTTTTTATCAGACAAAGCCTTTCTTACTTGATCAACTCCCTGTGCCCTCACAGATGACCGTGTTTTTCCGGCAGCCATCTGACTGCTAGAAGCTTGAAAAACAACACATGGTGAGGTAAAATAATTGCTATGCTTTAACCAGCCAAGTCTGCTTTTCTCTTGCTGTAAGCTCCTGTTCTGTTGGCTACAGAGAGCATCTGCTTTTAATGAACACAAATAAGTCAATAAAATTCATATGTATGTTATTACAAGGTTTCCTTCCCTTTCTACATAAATATGATTAGCTTTTTGAACTCCAAATACCTTCTTTGGAGTATAAATATAGCTCCCTGTTTTTCTGGCATCGCTACGATAATTATGATCATACACATTGGGAGAAGCTGCAAGGAGATGAAAATTTGGGCATCTTCTCTGGTTATTCTTGGCCTCGCATAAATCCATTAATACCTCTCTGAATTTGCTACTGCAGATTTCTGTATTCGTGTTTGTATTCAGTAGGATGTCACAAAGGCTGGTGTGAGTGGAGACAATGGTAAGATTAAGATCCAAGTATGAATCTGAGTTACTCTTTAGTAATGCCTCCTTTTTTGGCAATTGAGATGCAGAGGGGAATTTTCCTGACTCATGGAACCAAATTTTGAGAGTCAGTTGTTGTTTTTATATTGGAACAACTTTGTCTTTGTCATTCATGGTCATTGCTACCTTTTTCATCTTGAACAGTGAGTACCAGCACATCTTCTTTTATCTTTTGTTGCTTATGAGTTTTGTGATGTGACCCTAGCTCGCACTCAGCCAAACATCACAGCATGCCCTCAGGTAGTATGCATGAAAAGTTTTATTGAGTCTGTTGGGTCATCTATGCTCTTTATTCCTTAGTTTGGCTAGTGGTGTCAGTAGCTGCAGGATGATTTCATCTTTGCAATTCTACAGATCTTTTGGGTGGGAAACCAGGAGGATATAGTCAGTATTCACCCTATTTTCAGACCTTGCCTATTCACCTCTGGTGGTGATCTTCCAGTGGTCAGCTACTTCTCTCACATTCTTCTGAACCCTGTCATAACTGCGGAGAAATAGTAAGTTGTTTTTGCAGGAAATATAATTTGGTATGTTAGAAAAAAACATGTGTGGTAAGTTTGGCAAGGCTCCTGTAATGGCTAATATCATCTGAACTGAGCCAGTGCTGGTGAGACGTGCGTTCCCATTCAGAACTTTTATCTAGGTGAAGACATAGTAAAATTTGATTTTAGCCAGGCTTGATTTTCAGTTTGGTTTGGGGTGACAGTGGGTGCTTGGTGTTAGAGAGCAAGTATGGTCTCATGTAAACTTATACTCCAGATTGTCATATCAATTCTTAAGCAGCAACCAAAGGACTAATTTTGCAAGGGCTGGTAACACCATATTTTGTTGAGGTCACTGAGTACTTCCCATTGTAGGTCTCTGGTTTTGGTTGCTTATAGCCTTGTGAAAATTTCACAGTTAGAGCAAAAATATCCCACACTGTCTAGCTGCCTCAACTGATGTTTAATTAGGAAGTATCAGACACTTCTTAAACATTCTGAAATACACCTAGAAAAAAAGGAAAAATGAACAACTGGTATTGCCTGTGTTAATATTTCTGCTGACTTTTTCTTGGAAATGTTCTAGCACCTCCTTGTTTTGGAGGAATTTGTGAGGAAGTAGCCAATTTATAAAGCTTTGAATAATCATGTTTTGCACAATGATAAACAAATTACTTGCTTTTTACCAGCCAAATACCCTAAAGATTCTGCCTGCACTGGGAATGCCCTAGTCTAGGATGGAACAAGGGGAAAAAACTGCTGCTGGGGGTTGTGCTGGGTCTTGAACCTGACATCGGAACTGGGAGTTCATCTCTTCTGTTTTTATAGTGACCACTCCTGGGGCCCAAACAGCTGGGAGAAGGGAGATCCTTCTGTGGCAGCAAAGGAGTACTTAAAGGTGGGGATGAGAGAAAACCAATAATGGAAAAAATAGCAGGCAATAGTGTAACTGATGACTATTGTAAACATGCACAAAGTTTGTGAACTTAAGTAAACATAGGTAGGCCTATTTCGGGCTAACATTATGTGTCTACTAGCGTGAATCAGAAACCCTACTGAAACACAAGATTTATCAAAAAAAATCAGGTAATCATGGAATACTTTAGATAGGAAGGAGCTGTTGGAAGTCATCCGGTCCAATCTCCCTGCTCAAAGCAGAGCCAACTCTGAAGTCAGATCAGGTTTCTCAGGGTCTTGCTTAGTTCCAGCCTCTCTGAGCAACCTGTTCCCACTTCAGCTTATTCACACTGAGAAAATGTAGATCCCCTTTCCCAGGCAGATATGATTGACAATTTTTTTTTTGTGTGGAAAACCTCTGAATCACTCAATGCTGCTTAGTAACATTGGGTAAAATTGTTAATTTCAGTATAGATATTGGCAGTGGATGGCAGCTTTTTGTGAGATTTCTGACACTGATTTTCTGTGAGAAAGTCACTTGTATAAAATTAAGTGTACAGGTAGCCTACAACATCTGTCTGGATTTGCAGAGCTCTCTTCTGCATTCCCATTTTTGCTACAGCCAGAGATGTACTTTTTCCTCTGTCTTCCTTCCTTCCCCCCAGTTTACATGCTTCTAATCTAATGGGAAAGATATGTTACTGGAAACTAAGCTTTCGTTCAGCTGAGCCTAGCTCTGTGTGTCACTGCTGGGTAAAAGAGCCACCACCTGCTCCTAATAGCCACCCCACTCAGCTTGAGGATTTAACTTGGCAGCACACAAGGTTTTCAGGGAAATCAACTTGACAATTTAACCTCACATCCACCCAAGTGTATCACAAAACACAGAAAGTTATCAAAGATTTTTTAAAATAAAAATCACCCCACATTGCAACAACAACAAAAAAAAAGAAGAAAAAGCTAGTTTTTTCCCTATCCCAGTTATACAAACTAATTAAGAACGTCTGAAAATCGAGCAATGTGTTGATTAGCAGTATTTGCTTCTTTTAAAGTTGTATGGCAGAGTCTCCTAGATAAAAAAGAATGTGTACATTTTGCATCCAAAAATAATTAAAATTTCCAAGTAAGGACAATATTTATGTCAACACCAGTTTTGGTTATGGCAGTATACCATCTGGTGTGTGGGATCAGCAGCACAAAGTCATTTGTCAGATATTGTACAAAACAGCAGTCTTCTTTTGTATTTGTGATTTTTGCCTATTTCCCAATTCATCTAAATGGACAAAAACAAGTCAGGAAAAGCCTTCTCTTGCTAAGTTTCCCTTTGATAGTGTAGGGTGATGGATACAGATTTCCTTGTGTGGGCTTCATTAACATAGAATTTTTAATCAGTTTTTCTAAGGCAATAAGTGTTACACAATCACTCTGCCCGTGTGTCTGTGTGTTTCCACTCCATGAGAACAAAGTTTTGATCTACTGTCCAATCTTAATCACATTTCTCAGATGAAAAAAACTTTTGTTATTAAGTTACTAAAATTTAGTGCATATTGCGGCAAGTTGCCTGCTCTGTTTGGCCTCTTGCTGGCCGGTCAGCAGATGAATGGTGCTCAGCGATTCAGCACAGCAAAGGTGGGAACCAGCACCAGCACTGGGCTCGGAGGATGCGGACAGCGAGGGGATGTGGGGGGAGCTGGGTAGCACTACGGCAGGCGAAGGGGGCTTATCACAAGGAGGGAAGCTGGAGTTGCTGTGACAGGGGGAAATACAGCATTGCAAGATCCACAAGAAATATAGCCTCATGAATTCCTCTGTTGAAAGAACTTGATACTTTAAAAGTGGTATATCAAATTTAAGCCATGGTGGTGTTTTATAATAAGCTGCCAACTATGATTAAATACAATTCTAGCAGCCTCTTTGCAGTTCTGAACTCTGAACTCTGATCTGAAGCCCTGCTGGACTTCGTGTGGATGCACAGTTCTGCTTTTAAGGAGTTTGTGTTTGACCTGGGATCAGTACACTCATTCCAAACTGTTTAGTACACTGTGTGGTAGTAAATTGTTGCTCTGAAACACTTAATTCACAATGACATTTATAGGCTTTATAAGCACTTATAACCTACAACAGCCTTTTCCTCTGTGGCCACAAAAAATTGCAGGTAAGACTGATGGATCATTTCTGGTGCTAAAATGGTTGTTGTGCTGTTAGATGTTCTTGTTTAATCTTTGAAGTCCTTTTCTTCTAGCTTTGAGAGTTCTCCAACCAACCTTCAGAAGAGTTATGTGAGGTCAGGAAAGTCCCGTTGGAGACCTGCAAGATTCAAGTCAGGCAGGAGGGTCTACCTCAGGCAAAAGATCCACTTTCAGGTAAAGACACTTTTAGGGCCAACTACCCCTGGGAAAGGAAAATAACATGGAGAAGGCTGAAGTGAGCAAACTTGAAAACCCTTGACTGGGGAAATGTCCTCAACTCTTCACAGTCAACTCATCAAGAAAGTACTGCAAAGGAATTGGTTTTGTGACAAAGCTGGGTTACTGTCATGGGCAGTCAGAGAGGACAAAGTGCTTTACAAGTGCCAGACACCTTTGGACCATTCAGTGTAGTATTGGAACTCTTCCATTTTGGGATGAAAGGTTGGGAAAAGAATTGATAATTTAATTTTTCTTAAATGTGGTTTGATTTGCTTAGCTCAGCATTTGTTCCTTTCACAAGTTAGTTGAAGAGCAATGTAATAGCGGTGTTGCTCAGCTCTTATATATTAATTAATAGCTGTGCATGGATCTGCAAGACCTTTATGAAGATGGATCCTATGACTATTGCAGTTTCACAGAATGGAAGTTTGAGGAACAGAGAGAGATAATGACAGACCTTCTAGATGACCTCAGCTAAAATGGCAAAACTGGAAGTATACACATTTATTGCCTTTTCCCTCACCATTTCCCACCAGATATGTGTTATAGTTACTTCTACTTTGAAGAGAGAAAAGGAACTTCTAAAGGGCTTTTAGAACCTTGTGTGCTATGTTACAATGCCAATTCTTTCCTTGAAGGTTAATAAAGTCACATAACTCGTTTTACATGTATTAAGAGGTGAAGATTCCAGAAAATGAAGCCTGAATACAGGAAAAAAACCTAATACCATCTCCTTCCTGAGTAGGTTTTGCTTTGGTGTCTCTGTTCTGGAGTGAAATGAGTATTTAACTAAATGTCTTAAATGAGTTTTGCACAGAAATGAAAACAGGCCTCCTCTTTAATGCAATCTAATTATTTTTTTAGAAAAAATTGATTTTCTTTTAAATATTTACTGACCAAATGTTAATTTCCCACATTGAAAACTAATATTTACGATTGTCAAAATTATCATGGATCAGTACTAAACTTCCAAGAACAGAGTCATGCACATAATGCCTGATGAAATATAGTGACATAAATGGAAACCATTGGTCTTAAAAGGGGCAGAGCCAGTGGCAGGATCATTTCTGTGACACTCAATATTATTTCTTTACTCCATGCACTTCAAGGAAAGAAGGGACTGCGATGCCTTCTTGGGTTGTCTATGCAAACAGGCAGAGAGGTTCACATGGGTACCCCTCCAATAACAGTTATTTGTAAGATGTATTTTCTAGCAATGTATTCAGGCATGATTCATTAATAGTAAAAAATGGAGTGTCCAACAATTTCCATGATAGGTGTTTCAATATTTACTCATCCTACCCATAGTAACTACTGTTTTTTTTCACCTTGATTAGGTATGGTTTCTTTTTGAGTCACTGGCTCTGATTATGCCTTTAACATACGCATTTTACAGATGGACGTGCAAGATGAATGTCTTCCAAGATGTTAAGAATTCATCATGACCCTGACGAAAACCCATGTCAAAATACACTATTATACTTTTCTGCTACATCATGCCAATGCATAACTCAGTAAGTCAACTCTGGTTAGGAACTTAACTTCAAGGTTGAGTACATTTGAGTAAGAACAAAAAGTCCTTCTGCATGTAATAAACAAAAATGTTATTCCTATTTTATGTTTAATTGAAAATTGATCTAGCTTTGTTGAAGAGTAATAAACATTCCTGAGATAGAGTCTTTCTGAAAAAGAGCAGAACATGCAATTGTGAGAATTCTTTTGATTCTGAAATTGTGTTTATCCTGGATATGTCTAACATGCGTATAATATGATTCAAGCCTAGTGCAAGCCAGAATTAGAACAGCAGATTGCTTACTTTTAGGAAGACATGTAATCCAGGGCTTTACTGCTTACATTATTTGTGTAATTAGAAAAAGGCTATGGATGATGTCACTTTTTTAATCTCCAACAAACTGGAGCATTTGATAACCTACTGACATTGAAGTCCAGAAGGTTGTAGGGCACATTTTAACTAATCCATAACTAAAAATAATTAATTTGTCTTTTTACGTTGTTATATAACATTGTTACTGGAAATGAAAATGCATATTCTTAATTATTTATTTGATTACTTTTTTGGAAAGTCAGTTGTTCTTTTTCAAGGGCAATATGAGGATCGTGCCTAATATTTGCACAACAGCAGTTCAATACTTAGATTCTCAGAGAAAAGTCTGCTTGTTTCATTTTCAGATCTTGTCTAACGATAAATTCTGAGTTATCACAATACACACTTCAGCCTTTGTCTGCCCTATGTCTGTTGTTCAAATCTAAATTAAGTGATTTAACTCAGTGATCATAAATCATGATTTAAATCAGTGATCAGGAAAGTTTAAACTATGTATTTGTTTTTAACTTCTTTGCATATTTACATTTCATTTAACATTCTGTATAATGACTTTCCCAATACAACTCATTTGAATCCACGCTTTCAGTTAAATGTAACCTTTACACTTGAAGATTCACCTTGACATATAAAAAATAAAATCTCTTTACTCTGAACAACTTTTACAGCATTCCATATATTTATAATTGGTTTTTAAGTGTTTTCACTTACTGTTTTTACATTACTTTGCAACTAATATCTATTTTGGGAATTGTGCCAAGCTGCATTTGATTGGAAATCAGGATCCACTTACACACAAAGCAGATTTCCTTTCTATTGAATTAGAAACCATTCTTCACTTCTTTAATAAAAGCAATAAAAATAGTAGGTGCTTATATGACTCTGTCATATGGAAGAAATACTGGCTGTACTTAATGGTTTAGCTGAATGAGGAGATGATGAAGTCTTTCAAAGATTTAGAATTAATAGATCTTCTCAATCTTTTTTTTATTTCTGAACTAGAAGAGTACAAAATTTATCACTTTCTTGACTTTTTGTTTTTCAACCAAATAATCTTATTCATAGGCAGAAAGACAATGTCCTGAAAAAAATGATTTGACTTTTTAGTCACTTTCTCCTCTAGACAACTAGCCTATATAGTCCATCTTTCTTTAAAATTCCTGCAAACTGATACTACTTTCATGATTGAAATTTGCTATGGTTGGTATGACCGATGGGTAATAACTAGGTGCCTAGTGGTGTTTTCTGTTTTTAGGCATTTAATTTACTACTTTATATCTGGAATAGTGGCAAGCACTTTCTTGATCTACCTCTTTGGAAACTACTATATAATTTCAAACTTTGGCAGGTTTTTTTGTGCAATATTTTTGGGGGTCTTTCCACAGCTCAGTGGTGTTCTTGGGAGATTGAATCTAGCTATCACCTAAATTTTGTTTGATAGTAAATCAAATATGAGAGTGTTGATATGAGAACAGCTAGCAAGCCTCTTCCAAGTAACCCATGCAATTAATAATCTTTCCAATATACATATTAATAACACAAAGATAGATTCATGACAAGTAGCAAATTTCAATTAGTGCTATATTTTGTGATAAGACCTGAGGGTAAAATAATGAACATGATTCAGAACAAAGAACAAGCAGGTGATTCAATTCATTCACCTATGCCAGCAGTGTTTGCTATTGCCTTCAGAAGAATAATACTTCTAATGCAATTTCATTTTTCTTGCATGTTTTTTGAACATTTACCATGGAATAAAATGCACATTTTACCTTTTTTAACCTGTTAACACTGGAACTGCTTGAGAATTCCCCATATGGATTCTGTTTGGACATTTGTCTGTGCTATAGAAATCCCCTCTGAAGAATGACAAAAGATTTTGAAAAACAAAAACCGGTAATGAAACCAAATATAAGCTTGTTAAGCAGAGAAAAGGAAATTGATGCTGGCTGGAAAAATGAGAAATATTAGTGTTTTTTCCATTACTGTGATTTAACTCCTTAATAAGATACATAAAACTGTGTCATTTTTATGAGGCTAGAGTTGGCATAAAAATTAGTTATTTTGCCACTGATTCTGTACCAAGTTTCAAATGCACCCACCATCCAGGAAATGGGGAATTGCTCTTTGAGGCTATAAACATAGCTATTAATTAATTAATTGATTAATTAATTAATTTTAGGCTTCATTCCATCTGAATTACTCTCATAATTTCAAATTAATTTTAAACATATTTATGAAATCTAAACTATAATTAAACTAAAAATATTTAAATGGAAGTAGAGGAACATTACAGTTTATTAATAACACCGACAATTTTAATTTGTTAGGAATCTAACAAAATAATGGTCAAGCAACTTGGAGCAGGCAGCATAATTTCCATTTTAAGTAATGCAAGACTGATACATTCTGCAGGATGCATGTGATCTTTGGAAAGTTCACCTCTTGGCATGTGCTCTGTGAGGGGCCATTATTAATTTCAAATATTAATCTAAAAATGGGGATATAGAATATTTAAACTGAATTATGGATTAAATTTTGTTGCTGGTATAATACCACATATATCTGTCTGACTAGAAATGCCCCTTCCTGCTTAAATTCTACACAGGAGACATATAAAGGTGATTTGTTCCCAAAGGCCAGCAAAGGATCATTTGTATCTTAGGTATGCACGAAATATTGCAGATAGCAAGTTGAACAATCTTTTCTGGAAAAAGACTTTTTCCTATGTTACTTTTATATGAAGATAAAATATTCTGGGGAAGTAGCCTTTATTACAACATCTCCCTTACTTCCGAAAGAGGTGAAAATTGGAAGAGGAGAACAAGAGGCTCTTTAAGGTATGGTATCTTATCACTGTCTCTGTTAGCTGCTTTTACAGAGGCAGTCATGCCCCCCCTTCCCCACCATCTGGCTGTACATCCCTGCTGCTTCCCTCCAGCTGGGTCTAGTGCTTTCCCAGCCCTTTAAAAGCAGGGTTAGCTTCCCAAAACACCAGCAAATTAACCCAGAGGAGAAAAAGTCTGCTGCTGTCAAAGGCTGCGGTTTCAGTGGACTGAACTGAATTGCTTGGTGGTCAAAGTGCCAGTGCACCAGAAAAATGAGATGAAGAGGTCCAGAGTAAAAGTGGGATGTGTGACTGGCTTGAGCACCACAAAACTTCATTCTACCAGCCTTGAAGTGGAGCCTGCAGCAAGACATGTGTGCTTTCAAGTGTGGACAAGAACTTGCTGATGGAAAAAGGAATTACAGTTACCTGTGCTTGTATGATGCAGAATATTTATTACTTGTTCTCAGGCCTTCTTTCCCTTCTAGCTTATGCAGCCAACCATATCCCAGAAGTAAAGCTAAAATACGTTAGGAGACAGGAACCAGTCTGCAGGATGTTGTGGTGTCTCTTTGGACACGTGGGTATTTGGGAAAGTGAATGCAGACCAAAATAGCTACAGCTCTAAAGCTCAGACACAGACAGGTTGTGCTGACTGAGGCTGACTGAGGCTGAATCAAGAGAAACACTTCATAGCAGCCTTCTTTTTGAGTGAGCCTGCATTCAGCTGTATGCAAAAAGTACAGAGAAGGCAAGGGTAAAATTGTCAGTGACTTGAAAGTGAGATTGCACAAAGGAGTACTTCAAAGGCAGTGCAAGGAAATCTGACTGTGTACGTACACAGCTTGACTGCTTGCCACCTCTGCATCTGCAGCATCTCTGTAAATAATTTCCTGCGTGGAGACCCAGGCATTGTTTTGTGTTATTTATTATTCAGTATGCAATTCCTGAACCACTGGGGAGAGTGAGTTTGTTGCTGCATCAGAGGGACTTGACTGAGCAGAAAGTAGAAAGACTGTATGGTTCAACATGTTTGTCATGGATAAACATCAGCACTACATTCATAGTTCCACTGAATTTGTGATTAAAGTGCTATTTGCAACTGGGTGGTAATAGTTTACATACCAAAAAAGTAAGCAGTTTCCTGTTGGCTAAAGCTATATGCAGACTGCAGCATGAATTGCAGTAGCTCTATATGAAGACAATGAAAGTATTAAAAAAATTCTGTTACCTCTTTCTGAAGAAAGGTTTACATTTGTTTACAATTGTAAACAATTTGAAGTTTCAAATAAAACATTTGGACATATGATATATATGAAAATATACGATAAAAAAATGTATTTCAGGTTGCCCATTAAATGCCCATTAAACCAAAACCAAAATGCTTCCAAATCTGTAATGTTTGTGCCACTGGAACATTAATCTGCTGGGAACTGAACTCTGTAGTACACGGGCTTTTGAAGCGGTTATGTCTTTTTCTCTGAGTTTCTCAAAGCTTCTGTTTTTCCCTCCTGGGAACACTTTGCATGTGGCAGAGGTGTGGATATCCAGAGAAGAAAGCTTCTGCAGAGCTATATACAGGGGTTCCTTCAGCCAGAAGCTTTCCTGTATGTTAGGCTTTCCTGTATGTGCATGCTGTAGGACAAGCTGAGCAGGACTCTGCAGCATACAGTGAATATGGCAGGATTTCTTCTGCTCTGTGTCTCTGCCCTTTGTACACACTGGATACACACTTTGTACACACAGAAGGATAATTCTGACCTGGAGCAAAATGGTTTGGGCTGAAGTCCAAGCTGTGAGCCTGGGAATGAGGAGTGAGAGAGGGAATGAAGAAGAAGGGAAGGCATGGGAAGTGAGATGTGATATGAGAGAGCTGGTGAACTATTGCTCTATGGTTATTAAAGGTAGGTTGTAAAGCCAGTTTTGAGGGAAAATACAGAGCTGAGCAGAAAATGAAAGCTGTTCCAGCATACAGCCTTTCTAGGGAAAAGTAGGAACTTAAAACTGAGCTCTTCTCCATCTGCAACCTGAAAGCTTGCTTCCCCCTGTCTTTGTATTACTAAAATGGGGTGGGAAAACTACTAAATACCTTGTCAGCAAAATATTCTAACATGTTAGTGATGGTAGGTAAAGTAGTCCTTGTGTATCGGGAGAAACGATTTTTTCCTTTTTAGTGGAAAAGACAGACAATGGACCTCTCAAAAGACTTCAACGCCCAAAGCTTTAGGAAAACAATACTGACGGAATTCTATCACATTTGCAATAGAAAATGCCATTAAGGGTGGAAAGATGGGTAAATTTAAAGTTTCAGAAGAGCTAATCAAATTAGATTAGATACTTAGCTAAAACACAAATCCTCCCCTGTAAGAAAAAAAGCTTTAGTTTTATACCCTTTCCTGGGAAAATTAGTCAAGGCTTGTCACCTAATGCCTTTCTATTTGTACTACTTACCAAAGACACAGATAGGAGCAGGAACAGTGAAGTTTAACCTTTAGAACCAAAATCTTGTCTTAATTGTATAGTAACGCAACATCTGCATTGATGGAGACTCTGAATATGTGTTATTGTAGACTTTCATTTATTTGTTTTAGAATTTGGGAAGTTGTTAGGCAGTGTCTGCCAGGTATTGCATAAATTGCTATGTATGTAATAAATATTTAGGCTGCATTGTCTACTGGTAATGGCAACAAATTAGGAATATTTTACTCAGTTCTATTAATAGCAGTAGAAGACTTCAATGAGCTAGAAGTAAAAATAGCATACATTTCAACACTGTTCATTTTACAATGCTTTAAACTACCTGCACTGTGTGCATAGTGGCTCAGCATCTAATAAAGGTGCTGTGAATGTTGTTTTTGATCAGAAGGGCACTTTTTTTCTCCTTGGAATTTGGTGTAATTTATCATCCAATGTCCTGAGGATCTCTAAAATACCTTACCTTTCTGTTTGCCTAGGAAAATGCCATGGGAGGTGAATCAGGTGGAACAGCAGATTATAACTTCATGTCTCAGAAGGTTTTCCTGAAACATTTGTCTCATTAGAAAGCTTTAAAGTTGTCAGAGAGGGAGATGTCCATTAACGGGAGAGCAGTAGCCATTAAAATCTGTACAGTTATAGGAGCTTTTGCATTCTTGCTCTCCAGCACTGTGACAAAGATGTAGCCCAGGCTTGAAAGCTTGCAGTCTGAAAACTGCTGTGTGCTGTACTTCAGTGGTGTGGCTCAATCCTAGATTGGACTATCTCTTTTAATGTGTTTCTGGGAATCATCCAAAAGACTTATCTGTTGTCTGTGATAAGCTTCAAGTTGCAAACCTTTAAATTAGACTGTAAAGGAACTAGCCAACATGCTGTAGTAGTAACTTAGAGGAAGTGGGTTATTGTTTTGTTTTGTGATATTTGTACTTGGGAAAGACTGAATGTAGTTTTGGGTGCTTCATAATTTTTGAAAGTATCGGACACCGTAGAATTAGTGTATGTTGAAATGATGTGCTTTACTTAGCCATTAGATCAACTAAGAACGTACACATACTCATTTATGGATCAGTGACCAGCTGATTGGCAGGAACAGGCTAGGTGCCTTAATGTAATCATGTATACTTATTCTCAACCACCTTTTAAATAGTTTGCCTCCAGCTGAGAGTGCTGCAGAGCTGTAATTGCCAGGCACTGTCTGAGCCTTTGGCCACTGCTGTGAAACACAATCTCCCACACAGATAATATTCTGCAAGACTATTCGCAGCAAAGGGTCCTTTTTGGAAATGTAACTGACTAAAGGAAATTACGCTTCTCTGGATCAAAAGCCAATCAAACCGCCTTCTGCTAATGAAAGAAGAGACCAGAATAGCAGAAAACTTATTGTGAAGACTCATCAATTAATTAAGAAAAAATGTCTGATTTGGAGATTGAGCAAGATGTGCTGTGAATGGGGTTGTCAGGCTCAAGTGGTGCTGAATAAAGCTAGTAGGAGAGAAGGGGGAAGCTATACTCATCTCAATCTCTGGTATGTCTTCTAGTGGTCTGATCACAACTGGTTGGCTAAAGATCTGTATGGCCCTGGAAGAAGCTACCTAATGCAGAGTTATCCTTTCAGGTAAAAAGACAGGCAGGTTATGCAATGTTTTGACCAAATTCATTCAGCTGGAGAGGGACTGTCATACTATAAAAAAGAAATACAAGTCAATGCAACAGCAATCAGTTGAAATACCAAGTTTAGGACCATTTTATTTTCTATAATATGAACCTGATAATGAAGTATTAGAAGACCTGGAGAACAGAAGTGTGTCCCAGACATGGTTGCCTGCTAAAGAAACCAGGCATTCTCTACAGTAATTAAAGCTCCTGGTAGACACACATTTGACAGTACTGCTAATTACCCAACCTTATTCACTGAAAGGGAGCTAGTTGCCTGTAAAACAGAGTTAAGTGTAATATAATAGAAATGACAAAGACTCAGAGTTCAAGAGAAAAATAATACGTTTGGGATTAGGAGCGCAAATGTCTTTATACAGTTTCTCCTTGTATTCATGCAGAGCTGAAGTTCATTCAGCAGACAATTGCCATGAAGAAAGAGCTAATGTGACTCATGAACATTACCTTCCTGTTGGCTTGGTGTTGTTTTTCGGAGTACTTCCTTTTTCATTAGTGATCCCAGTGAACCAGTATCGTGTGCTCAGCTCTGCTGCTCCTCATGCCCAAATGATGAGTCAGGCTGCAGGAATCAAGCCTTGCTTAATAATAAAATATCATTTTCTGTAAATCTTTCTGCCAGTTTTGTTTTTTTTTTTTTTTATCAATAATGAAGTATTCATCTCAAGTATCCATTTCCCCAGTTTTTTCTGGTTTTTGTTTGTTTTTTTTTTTTTTTTTTAAATTTATTTATTTTTTTATTACCCTAAGCCAAGAGCAGGCAGAACAAATAATTGGATCAGGGATTCACATGCCAGGCTTGGATTTCTTCAAGCATTCTGTAAGCAACTGATTGTGCCCACACACCCATCTGCATTTTTAAACATTTTTATTTCATGTTCAGTAGAAACAGTATTGTTTATTTCCTAAAGAATGAGCAATTAGGAGTGAGTATAATTAATACATGTGACTTTTTTTCCTGGCCCTTATCACAGTTCCAACAAGCCATCCACATCTATGCTTCAGTAGGTTTTATGAAACCCTTGCAAATGACAGGCAGATGGCCTCTTTGGGTTGCTGTATTAAACAGTGAAGATTAATATTACCACTCTTCATGTAGTATGTTTAGTCATATCTTGTCTGCCAAAAGCTGGTTGTTTTCAGTGCCTCTGCCTAGAAATACTTACGGTCTGCTCTATAGTTGAACAAATAAACACAAACAAGCTTGATTTATATTTTTAAGACACCTGTCCATATTAAGAAATCTATCTATAAATAAATAACCTTTCCCATAAAGTATCAAGAACCTATCCATCCTTACTGAATTTATACATACTGCTTTTCTTTTTTAAGATGACACAGTACCTTTGTACAGTTTCACTGTATGGTTCACGTTGAGGAAGACAATATTTATGGTGAGAGCTTGTCAGTTTAGGGAAAATAGCATATGATCATATGCTAAGGGTATTAATTGACAGTGTAAGAATGACTTTTTATCAGCTCCCTATGTAGAAATGTTTTTATAAAAGGTAGCTCTTTCACCTGAAAGTTTGGCATCCCAGCATTTGAAAGTGAACCTACATTGTCCTTAGGCTGGAAATAGGATGGAATTGGGTATTTCTAGATTTTTAACACTTCAGAGCATACTTGGCTAAGGAGGTCAGCGGTAAGGTGTGGATTTATACCTAACTACTACTCTGCCTTGACTTCCCAAAGTGGAAGAGCTCCAGATGATTCCCATTTAGAAACAGGAATTTCTAAACAGTAAAACAGTCTGTGTGAGATGTTTAGAATACCTTATATAGTGACATATCCTAATCTTTGTTAATCATTGATTAGAAAACTAACTGGAAGTGTAATCTTTTCTGCCACATCTGTGTAGCACTGTGCACAATTAATATAGATTAAATGACAATAATTTCTTTTCCTGCATCCCTTAGGAAAAACTTGCTGGCTGAATAATTTTGATACAGTCATTGACACAATTTTTATCCACTTAATTTTGTTTTTCTGTTTTGAATTAGAGCAAAGATATAATGCTTATGTCTTATTACTTTGAAGGTATTGTATCTCTGTCATTCAGTAAACACCTACCATGCTAAACTGTCCCTTTAGAGATCATAAGAGTATCTGAAAAGCTGTCTCACGCTGTATTCTGCAGCTCATTGTTTTTGTCTTTTATATGTATTCTTGCTCATGCTGATTAGTGGGTTCATTGTCTGTGATACTACAACCATTTTCATCTTTCAACCTCTCTACAGGCAGTCACATGCCTTCCTGGAGCAATAGCTGTTCCTAAAGACCTCACAAACAAAAAGCTGAATTGGCCAAATAAAGTTACCTGTGAAAACTAGGTGTTGGAAAGTGCCAGATATCTTATTTACTTTGGCATTTTATTATAGGTTATTTTTCCTAAGGAGTTATTTATTTGGCTTTGACCAGATAAATGAAGATTCTTGGCAATCTCATTAGTATTCAAGATATGACAACTGCGTCTAACCTCAAAGAAGTAAATTAAAAGAAGAAAAAAACAACAATCAAGTGTTACTAAATGTGTGCTACTGCTTATAACGCTCTGGCAAATCTTTCTACCTTTCTTAGTTGTATTGTTCTGAACTGAAAGAGCAAGATCAGGAAGCCTGTGCTTTAAGAAAATGGAATAGTTTATACTGTACGGTACACGTCCCCCAAACCCTGCTCACAGCATGAGGTCCACTGATACAACAGCCTCCGCAATGGCAGGTGCCCTCCGGCTGCCACCCCTCCCTGCAGTCTGTTGCATGTTACTAAACATGATTAAGATATGAGAGGGAACCACAGCCTAAGTGGATGAGTAAGAATAAAATGGCCAGACACCTAGGAAAATCACAGCTTGGCTTAGACAGATGTAAACTGCTGGACTCTTTATGCGGGGTGTGGCAGGTTGCAGAACCTCAGTTACTGGTGTTATGACCCAGGATTGCGCAGTGGATTTGTCAGTGGGAACAATGATTTCTTCAGCAGGGGGAAGATGAATCTCCTTCTGAAGGTGATGCTAACAGTAAAGGGAGCCTAAGAAATGACACTAGCCTAGACTTTTAGCTTGTAGGCAGCTGACCTTTTTTTCAGTCATTCTAAAAATGAAAGAATAAAAAATAGAGAGTAAGGAAAAGTGATTATCTTTGTGTTTTTCTTTTAAAATAGTACCTTATTTAATATTTTCATCCTGAAATAAAAGAACGCAAAATCTTCAAGCATATTATAATTATTTTGTTTCATTAATAAATTACTCTCACTATTAAGAATGCCTTTATTTCAAAACTGAATGTAGCTTACATCAGCTTTCAGATCTCATTAGATCCCATCTGTTACAGGGCTCTTTGGTTCAACAGACAAATTTCTGTCACACAGATATGTATCTGATGTTTTATGAGATTATTCAATCTAGACTTTACAACCCCTACATCAGGGGCACCACTCTCAGAGCATTTTGGTATGCACATAGGTCCTGTAACTGCAACTTTCTGTCATTGTTAAACAGAAGCCCTGGGAAGGTCTCTTAAGTCTGAATTGTTTGTTTTACTACTGCCTAAAAAATTAGTCTTTCTTCTACTAACATAAACATGACATGAACACAGTTAAGTATACAGCTGGGAAAACAACTTTGAATGAAAGGCTGTAAATCATTCTAATTTCTCTACGGTTAAAAGCAAATGTTGCTGATTTTAATGATTTTTCTTTTTTGTAATTATAATTAGAAAGTAGTTTTCCTAAAGGTAGATGGTTGCATTATCTTTGCTTAAATAGCCTGACTAATTTGATTTCATGCCATATTTAGCAACATATGTTGCTAAAAATAATCATGATAAGAATATAGCAATTTAGCTATGTTTTGGCAGTCTTAAAGTCATATATATATATATACACATATATATATACATGCACATATATATATACATGCACATATATTTTAAGTCCTAAGTGGAGTTCAGTGTCCTTAGGTTAACCATCAGGTTATTAATCATGAACCTGATACAATGGTCACTGTGATCTGTGCATTTCCTTTAGCGAGATATGGATTGTGCACTTGTGTGAAATCCATTTAATTTTCACAGCTTGATCCTGCATTAAAGCTTTATCCATACGGATGTAAATGCCTGTGATGATAAATATTGAAGAAGGAGTGATACTTCAAGCAGTAAAATAAAATAAAAATAGCATTACTAGTTACATTGTAGACATGTAAGGACAAAAGCAACTGAGCTATTTTGTTGTTTTGATTTATCAAGGAAAAGGTATAAGAAAAAGAAAGTATTTTCACTTGCATCTGATAGCCAACCAATACATTTTTTAATGTATATTTGTTGGATTATTTTTTCACCTTTTAAAAATCATCCCATGACCTTTGTGTATGTGAGTGAGTTACAGAAAATTTTATTATAGGGCTTCATTTTATTATAGAGCTTCACCTTTCCAGTAGTTATTCTGACTGTTATTTCTGGGTGTTGTCTGAGAGTGCAGATAAATTAAAGGCTTGCATTCAAGCAACAGTATAGTAATGGGAGCATGCATATCAAATATGCATGTTGTATATCTGAAAGCAAAACACAGCTCTCATAAAGCATCATATTTGTCAGTGTTACTGTAGTCAGTTCACCCTTGGAGCTGCAGGAGCTTGCTTGTTTGATTATGTATCATTGCAGTGGTTAAAACAACTCGGGGGCAAATAGATTTTCACTTTTTTTTTTCCTTAAAAAAAAAAAAAAAGGAGCTGAAAAGAAAAAGAAAATAGAAGAATCCAAAATTGTTCCAAATTTAAGGGTGGTTTCTTTAGCAAAATGGGATGTTCTTGGAAAAATAATGTTCAAAGAAATGTATACTGTGAAGTCTATTCAGACAGGAGAGGGTACACTCAAGATTCCTGCCTACACTTTCTGCCTAACTACTTCTTTTTCTCCTTCTACAAAATATGTCATATAATTTCCAGCCTGTTTATACCCATAATCACAAACTGCATAACATAGTCATCCTTTGATTGATTGTGTGAGCAAAAATGTATTAAACAGCAGTGCAACCAATTTTATTTTGTATTTTTATAAATAAGTAAATCAGATAAGTTTCATAGTGTAAAAATAGTTTATAAAAAAGAAAGGAAATTAAAAAAAGAATTTAAACCCAGTTTGCATACCATTATGTCTTCTAATATTTAGATCAGTATTGATAAGAAGACCTACTGTACTTTTTCAGTGTAGTGTTCTGATTTGAGAAACATCAGCATGCTGCTTTAGATGGCCTGGGCTGCGGCGAATGAAGAGACGGGACGCAGCTTGATGCAAGCAAATGTCAATTTATTGTACAGAAGCACGAGGTTTTATACACTTTCAGAAGCTGCGCGTTTTAAACAGACTGGTCCTTGAAGCTAAGCCCTGCATACTAGGCAATCCCTGATTGGTGGTTAACTATCAGCAATTAACAGCAAATTGTTACCTTTCCTTGGCGCCATCCTTGGCGCCATCCGTCTCCCACTCCCCCGTGCTCTGCAAACATGCCCCATCATGTTAATTGTTGTCTGGACAAGCTTTAGCACATTCCCCTCAGCTAACTGATTGCCACGCATGGTCCTAGTTTCCTGACCGCTCCTGCATCTCCCCCTTCCTGTTGCACAAAAGAACCCCTGAAACCGAGCAAAAACAAGGCACAAGTAATAGAACAAATAAAAAACCAACTAAGACATATTATCAATGTCAAAATAACCCACTGTCTTTGTTCCGTACAATTTTACAATTTCCCCTTTTTGTTTTTGAACAGCTAGTACCAGGTTTGCCATGTTCTGCAGGGCCCTTGCAAACATGACAGCAACCAAGGCAATAGCAAACAAACAATACTGCCAACTGAGTGAATGGATGCCAAAAAGGCTGAAATTTTCTCAGATTTTGATAACATGTTGCTGCAATGGGGCGCCTAAAATCCACGCAGCGCATACCATCAAAATCCTCACAGCCATGCCCTTGAGCCAACAACAAAAAGCAGTGGCAATTTTGACTCACATTCTGAACTGCCTACCAAACAAGGTGATTTAACTCTTTAATGCTTTCCCTGCACTCTGGATAAGAGAAGAACCGAATGACACGTTCCCATCATAGCCTCCTACTACATTAGCATCTACAGAAAGACAATTATTGACATTCAAAGTGTAAAGAATATCAGCTTCTTTTGGATTAACATTATACATGGGTGGAAGGGCACACCAAACAAGAACTGGTTCAGTCAAAAAGTTCGAAACATCGCATGCCTTCTCTGAACATACCTCGGGGTCATTCCCTTCATTCCTTCTCTTTTTTATGCAAAGAGAAACACTTTTACCATAACAGAGAAGCCCCTATTTACATCTCTGAGCCCGGACACAAACCGCAGCTGTATGCGCCACCAGGCTCAGGGCAGGAATCATTCATGTAGTTACGTAGCTATATATCACTACAAGCATGCAGACACCTATTAAACACTAGATAACCATGTTTATCTTTCCTATTCTCCTTCACAATACCCAGCTGTTCTCTCATCTCTTGTTAGGTCAAATATTCTCCAGCTTCTTCTCCTACATCTCTCTTCAGACATTCTCTATACTCCTCTTTTTTGCTTGTTAATTGTGAGGAGGCAAAGGGTGTGTGTAGCTGGGTGACCATGACCTGCTTTAAGTTACAATCAACTAAACACTGAATACAGAGAAAAAAAAGCATGGGAGACATAAGGCAAACATCAATAAGGTGGTTAAAGATAATTATAATAAATCCTGTAATACTTTTTGAGTCATGGCCCAAAGTTTCCGAGCCGTGAGAAGAGACCAAAGGCATCCCGCCCCTGGCTCTGTTGCAGATCTTTGTTTTAAGGCTTTTGAGTTTTGTATACTTTTGTAAATTAATTCACAGTGGTCACTCAGATTCACGTAACACATCCTATCAAAGTCTTCACACTTGTGTCCCTGTGCTAATAATGAAAATCAATAGCAACTCGGTTCTGTAGCAACATATGATGGACAGAATCAACATCTGTTAATAAGCCAGAAAAAAAAAAAAAGAATAGTATTTGTAGTACTACTTTGTTTAGCAAGCTAGCAGCCTAATTTACTAAGCAAGTTAAGAGCGTGTACTATTCTTACAGAAGAGATTAGAGCAGCAAAAATCTGTTATGCTGCATTCCAGAACTCAGCCTGAGAATTACAGTCTGCTGTGAGTTCTGCGTTACAATCATTTGACACATGTTGGGGTTGCGATTGTGAAAGTTGCCCGTTTACAATTTTCATTGGCATTATCACAGCTAGTTGTTTTAAAAGCAACCCTTGAGCTTCCTGATGTTCGACTTGTTGCAAAATATTCTGAAGCCAATCAATCAAGTTAGTATTAAAGTTAGTGACTCTCTAGGACCCTGCAAGACTATGGCAAGACTCCCGCATCCTGACTGCCTTAATAGCCATCTCATTCATTTGCAAACAGTTGTCCCTGGGATACCTTGCCTGAGTCACAGAATCGGCACAGTTATTTGCTCCAGCTAACTGCTCATAGTTAACAGCAATTCCCCGATTAAGGTTTTCAGTCAAGGCCACTACACATAGCTCACAAAAATCAGATAACCACATCATATACTCTCAGTTAGTACCATACAAAGCAATGACTTCCAATCATGCAGTGTGAGTGTATAAGGCTCTGCCATCACTTCAAGAAGGGACATAGCAAATGTATTATGAATCCCCCCTTCCCGCACTGCTTTGCTTAACTCTTTAACAGCCTCGTTTTGCACAGGCTGCCACTCTGCAGGTTGATTTGTCTGACAAAATACTGAACATGCCATAGCGACTCCCAAAACCCATCACTGAAGTGTTTCCCACTTGCATTCCCGTCACCAATCCCTCAGACCCCCTTTCACCCTCCCCCCAAAATACAATCAATGCATCAGGAGAGACAAGGGGATGGGGGAAAGGTCTAGCTCCTTTTCCAGGTCTATAGGACCTGGATCAAAAGGTTTATCAGAGTCAATGAAATCATTGTCCGAGTTGTCCTGTTCCCGTGCTTGATCCTGTGTTGTGAGGGTCGCTGCAATCAGTGACAGAAGCTTTGGGGGCAGAGGAGGTGTGGACAGAATCGCCATCGCTGACTGTGTCTTGAGAAGAGTCGCGCTGTCGGTGGAATTTACAGCTTCCTCTGGTTTAGCACCGATAGTAGAGTTAGTCCACATCTGGCAAAGAGTAGTCAGAATTTGCCACCAAGATGTTAAATGCATTCCCGACACGGAGTTCCCCTCCGCGGCAGCATCATACAATTGGCTGCTGTATGTACACACTTTCATTCTTTCAAAGTCTCTAAAGTTTCTTGGCTGCTCACCTGTCTCGATGCATACAGGTGTTATCCTCGGGGTTTAGGTTGTCCGCCTGGTCCAGACAGCAAGACGATCGTTCAGCCAAGCCGTCTCCTCCGGAACGCAGCCCTCTTCCACGAGCTGTCTTTTTTCCGTCCTTATTCTTCCAAGGCTTCGGAACACCACCATAGGGGTCACCATTTGAGGAGATTGAGGCACGGACTCCCTGATCTGACTAGAAGACCCTTCATGAGTCCATATACGTCTCTTTCTGGGGACGAAGCCTGATTCCCCATTACGGATTTCCCACAGCTCACCTCTCAACTCCGGAGGGATTTCAGGCCGGCTCCTGCTTCCTTTCAGCAGATCATTCAAAGTTCTGTGGGATTCGCTGCATGTCGCTCAGATAGGCGATTCGAGAGCCCTTCACGTCAGATCCTTAAACGTATCACGTCGGGGTCACCAATTTGCGGCGAATGAAGAGACGGGACGCAGCTTGATGCAAGCAAATGTCAATTTATTGTACAGAAGCACGAGGTTTTATACACTTTCAGAAGCTGCGCGTTTTAAACAGACTGGTCCTTGAAGCTAAGCCCTGCATACTAGGCAATCCCTGATTGGTGGTTAACTATCAGCAATTAACAGCAAATTGTTACCTTTCCTTGGCGCCATCCTTGGCGCCATCCGTCTCCCACTCCCCCGTGCTCTGCAAACATGCCCCATCATGTTAATTGTTGTCTGGACAAGCTTTAGCACATTCCCCTCAGCTAACTGATTGCCACGCATGGTCCTAGTTTCCTGACCGCTCCTGCACTGGGCATTACTCCTAAGATTGTGTGAAGTGATTCTGTGGGTAGAATGTGAAAAACAGAGGGATTACTGTGCTTTTACAAGTATTAAGTGCACAAACTTTAATTAAAGAAAAGTCTACCTGAGTTTTGCACAGAAGGTAAAATATATGGTAGCAAAATGTGCTTTGAAATGCATATTTACCTCACTTGCAAGCAATGCAGGCTTATTACAAAACCACGTCTTTTCCAGCAGCTCCTCAGTCGTGCTCTGTGGGCCATCAGTCATCTGCAGAACGTTCTGTGGGATGCTCTCTGCAAAGCGCAGGGGATCGTCTGGTGTTCATTCACTTTGTTTCCGTTCTTTTAATTGCATGAGAAGAAGTTAAAAATCTGTCAGTACTTTCCCAGTGCAGTCTAGCTTCACTGTAACAAACCCCAGGGAGCCATGGAGAATTGTTCCTCCTAACAGGGCTGATCTGGCAATTTGCTGCACTGAAATAGTGAAGAAACATCTGATTTCAACTACCCAGTAATAAGTTGCACTTTTATGGCAATTACATCACACTGTTCAATATTTAAAAGATGCTTTAAAAAGAAAACAATGAGGAAATTAAATAGGAAAAAATGTGCCTTTAGAGGCTAAATCTGGTAGGCTGTGATAAAGACAAGGAAAATAGAGCTTGTATCTAAATCAGCCTTCTGTAAGCATACACTCCAATATGGCTGATAACCAAGGGGCGCATGCCTCCTTTTTGTTGAAATTGTTAAAAATAGGGGGAGGATGTGACTTGCTTTAAATGAAGGGAGCCAGTGTTTGTTTCTCTACATATAATGTAGCTGTGAATGGAGTGGAATTAATTTTCTGTTAAAGAGCTGATGGCTCTGGTTGATCTGGTGATGATCTATAAAGAAGGGGGGGTCCACTGACGACGTTTTTCTTCTGATGTCACCTATGTTACAAAGCTTACAATTCCCTGTTTTTCTCCCCATTGTGCCATCCTACAGCATACACTAACAGGGCAAATTCATGGCCCCCATTTCAAGTCAGCAGAGACAACGTCTATGTCAGAGATCTGCTTAGTTGCTTTTAATCTCAATAGGCTGCTCTAATTGGTTTATTCAGGCAAAACCAACAAGCATAACTTTTTTTTATACTGTCTAGTGATTGTTGCTCCATTTTAATTTAATTTTAGTTAAATGTAATTTCAAGCCATCTCAGCTAAATTACTAAATAATAACATTAAAAGCAAAACAAACCTGAAAAAACAGATACACACTCAGATCTTGTTCTTATTGCAATTCAGGAGAGCTAAAACCAGACAATAAAAGAGGTTGTGATTATTTGAAACAAAGATATATATTTGAATAAACTAGATGTAGGTATTCAATCCTGTATATTAATATTGGACATAGGCAGACAGGCATCTGCTTCCATTTGCTTCAGTCACTTTATCAACATCTAACAGTGGCCACTGGCAACTTTATATAAATTCATTATTTTGGATATCTTTTTAATATCAACATTTACTGTCAAAATAACTGTTACTTCATTAGGCATGCCATGGTTCTATTATCTGCCATATTCTAGTTGAGCAGAGTAACTTTTACTTCTTCATAAGTGTAAATATTTACAATTTCCATTTGCTAGGTCCAGATTTTATGGTTTGCTCAACACTCCAGCCATGATCCACTGAATTCTTTGGTAGGGAGCTTAGAAGCAGCTCGACAGACTGAGAAAATAAAGACAATTTTCTACTCCAGGCATTGATGAAGCGCTGGTGTCACTGGTCATTTCTTTTTCATTGGGCACAGAAAAGCTTGAGGACTGGCTTAATGCTGAGATATGCTGTAAAGATATGTATGGCTCCGATGTTTGCGGCTGACATTTCTAGAAAGCACACAGTGTTGATCTCCTCCTCCTGTCATCTGCCTTGGGAGACATTCCTGGGAGAAATGAAGTGGGAGTGCAGCAGTGGGAGCAGCTTTCTGGGGTTATGACAAACAGATGCAAATCAAAGCAGGTTGATGATGGGGCTCTAACTTGTGCTAGGACCAATCTGGTTTTTGCTCAGGAGAAAGTGCTAGTTAAATAAAAGTTGTTTGGGTAGAAATGACATAGGTAGTGTCCATTCTGGATCCATTCTTATTCAATGATGAGTCCTAGTTATAAAACTTTGGTCCAACTGTAACTTGTTCTCACTTGACATTGTTTAAAGCTTAGACTTTGGGTCTATGATGCCTCTGTTAGACCCCCAAAATCCACCATCAGCATAAAAGGGAAAGTCCTATGCAAAGTTCTGTTTTGATTGGATTTGAGTATTAGCACACAGCAGAAAATTACTGGTAATGTGGCTGCCCTGGCTATGCAAAGAGCGAGAAGAATGGACACTTCTTGTTAATGAGGTCTGACGAAAAGTGTTTATGATTTCTTTTTCTCACCCTAACTCCTCTTTAGGCCTGCTTGGTTCCACAGCTGCTGTCCTTTTGATTTGGAGCATTTTGCTAATGTAGCAATCAGCTGATAAGCAAGGGATCTGTGCTTTCAGTACAGAATGTATTTACCAGGTTCTTGTAGCAAAACCATTCTCAGTGATGAGCTCTATGCAGATACCTGCACATCTTGCTTTGAAAGCAGGTAAAAAGAACTATGTTGGACAAAAGGAGGTCTGTGTGACCTACCATGGGGGACCAAGCATCCAATGTGTGCACACTTTCAGTATCATTTCTCTGACCTCTCTGTAGTACTACAGTTCTTGTTCTGCATGTCTCCGTACGAAAATAATAATAAAAAAATTTGCTCTATCCTTATTGCTTGCAGACAGGAACAGATATAAAGGAAGATTGCAAAGAATGTAGAAGCTTTAGATCTCATGAAGTGTCATGTGATAAATCTGAAGGCAATCATCTGTGGTGGTAAAGACAATTCACAGAACTAAATTGAGCTAGTTGTCAGCAACTAGCATAGACATACAATGCTCACAACTTTCTAGCATTCCCATTTATGTTGGTAGTTCTGATGGTGTTTGTGATGATTTCTTGTCTCGGATCTCATGAGAGAGCTTGCAATGGTGGAGGTATGGCTGTGTAACTTTTAAAAATCAATTGGTGACTGACAGACCCGTTCCAGTATTGCCTTAGCTGCCACCCAGCAAGAAGTCAGGTGTCCTGCTTACAAGGAATGCTCTGCAACAGTTGCAAGACAGCACCTCATTGTTTGCAAACACAAATTTCAATGCAATCACTTGAAATGTGCTTCTGTTACTTACTCACTGATGTTGCTAATAACATCCAAAGAGTAAAAATACTTTCAATCTGTTATACTTTAAAACTGTTGTTGTTCTCTAACAGCTGAAGTTCTGTAGCAAATGTCTTATATTTTCCTAAAGATCTTATTTTCTTTTTTTTTTTTCTTTTTTTTTTGTACATCAATTTGCATACTAAGACATCATTTCTCTGTGGCTTTGCAAGCAAGTACTGATTTGTAGAGACAGAAGCTTGTCAGATGTATAATGCATATGCTACTCTAGCTAAAAACATCTGTTATGTAAGTTGTCCTAGGTCAGTCTGCTTAATCGTGACATTTCTTTATGCATCATTGTACTCTGCAATTGTCAGAGAAATTCTATAAAATTTGCTAAGGTAAAAATTTATATTCAACCATTCTTTCCTCATAAATTTCTTTTGTGAACTTAAAAAGAGCCAAAAAATGAGAAATGGTAATTTCTGGCAGTTGTTTTACATGGAAGAAGAAATATTCATGTTAGGTGTATCCTGCTTAATGTTTAAATGTAATACGTTCTACTACAAATACAGTAAATCTAGAATAACCATACTGAGGTAATAATCTTAGATTTTAGTTATTTAATGTCCCTTTAAACATGCTGCTTTCTAAGAAGCAATTAAGTAAGTTTTCATAGTAGTAATTACCTTTTCTACATCTTGAAAACCGTTGCTCTTGCTTCTCCTTAAATCAATTGTAAAAATACCAATGATTTTAAAAGAAGATTCATGCTTCCACTTTACATATCAGCGATCACATAATGCGTTCAAGATGAAATCCATCTGATCAAATGTAGGCACCTGCTTATGGGCAGGATGAATCATTCCCCAGGATCCACATACCAAACCTTCCATGAACACAACAGATGAGACTAGCTCTGATGAAGACCTAAATTGTAGACAGTTAAAATAAAATTCTTCACTTCCTCCCCCTTCAAAGGTCTTCTGTTCTAGCAGGCTGAAAATTAAAAACCCTTCTTGCAGTCACCATCGGTCAGCTTTCGGCCATCCACCAAGGACCACACATTTTGCCAGAGCTGTTGCAGTATAAACAGCTCGTATTTCAGAGGATGGAAATACTGCCTAAAAAATACAGCTTTGTAAGAATGTGCAGTTGACAATTTTTGGTTTGCATTTTCACAGTCCATCATGCTGGATTTCAGAACATCCAGCTGTATTTGCCTGGGAAGGGTCTGTTACTGATTGTAAGGAGACACTTTGAAGATGTTTGTTTAAATTAAATATTTATGTGAGTCTATAATGGATATGAGGATATTTAAACAGGATAAGCATTCTCAAAATGACTTAGACATACAATAAACTTAGAAGGAAGAAATAAATGATGTCCCTCTAAAGTCAGAACTGTGCTGTCAGCTGGTTTGTTGCTGGTCATGTACAGGAACTACAACAGCAAGAAACAAAAAACCAAAACTTGTTAACAATCTTGTCTCATTAATCTTTCTCTTTTCCAAACATAAGTTTAGGGCAAGGACTGTTGGAATTGCTTCATCAGTTGAGAAAGCAAAGTCTGAACATTTTTAATCCACCAAGAGTTCTGTAAAATAACAAAAAAAGATAATGTATGTTGAGTTCTAAAATAAATTATGAAAGACAGCATTTTTTATGAATTTGGAGCAAAAATTATTTTGAGGAAGACTTGGTTGCTTTTTTTTTTGTTTGTTTGTTTTGCTAGCTGTGGTTTTGCTTTTGTAGTAGGTAGTCTGTAAAAATGCATTAAGAATTGCTATGTGGACTTTTTAATTGGTATTGTCTAAAAGGTCTGTATCTACTACTTATAGCATCTATTGCTTTCTGCCAATCCAAGTGAATCTTTTCCTTCTAGCTAAAATAATGTACTCATTAAACAGAAAAGCAAGGAAAGAGAGATTCCCCAAATGTATTGGTGTTAAAGCAAAATAGTTTTCTTTGAATTGCGTTTAATAACAAAACAATCCCCTACTGTTGCAAAAGTGATTTTAAGAACCATGTCAGTTAAAACCTCAGCAATCTCTGAAAAGAATTCTTACTGGTCATGTAATTATCATTTCCTAAGAAATATCAGTCCACAAAACCAACAGAGCCAATCATTTAATCCTTTTGAAGAGACAACCTGACTAACTAATGATATGAGGTATGCCTGCATGGATGATGGGGTCTTCTTATGAGTTAGTTCCTGCTGAAAAGCCTTGTGATTCTGTTAAAGTACTACCAAATCCAAAGCAGCTGATCTGAACTGGCAAGGTGTGCTACTGTGAGGTTATCCCATGAATATGACCACACGCCTTTTCATCTGCTTGGAAGATGGTCACATCTGCTTGCATCGTATTATATGGGTCCACCTATTGTGAAATACAGTTTTTGAAAAATGCATATAGACTCAGTACAGGGTCAAATAGATCAAACACAGTCCTTGAGTATATCTGGGGTTCATTGGGGTTATTCCCTTTAACAACAAAGTCATTTAGTTCTCTGTCACTTTAGTGACTTGGCAAACCTGCTTGCAAACCAATTGTGGCATATCATCCAAGACTTAGGTAAAACAAGGATAATAGCCTTTCTTCTGCGTAGCTCTTGCTACCATTACAAATGCTCAAATTGTGCTCTTTGTGTGCAAGAAATGGACTGAAACTTCAAAAAACCTGTCAGGACTGTGCTTGCATTTGGATTGCAGTCATTGTTTCAGCAGGTCTGGAGAAGACAGTGAAACAGGCTTTATAAACCCTGTAAGAGACAGACAGCATCACTGATGCTGTCATTGAGATTTCTGTTTTAGAATTCCTGCAACTAGTTTCTAAGTGGAAGAAACATAAAAGGCACTATAAATACTGGATTAGTAGGAAAGCGATAGCAAAGACTAAAACTTGCAGAATCATAGGCATGTCTATATTCTAGAAGGCCAAAGAGCTGGTTCAAATACACTGAAGCCGTGCTTTATGTAGGAAAAGAAGAACTGCTTTCTCAGAACAGTGAAAGTTCATAGCATAAACTCAGTGCAAAGTGAATATCTGTATGTGGTGTGTTGACCTTGGCTAGATGCCAGGGCACCTATCACTCTGCTCTTCAGCAGGACAAGAGGGAAGAAAATAAGATGGAAAACTCTCGTGGGTCAAGATAAAGGCAGTTAAATAAAGCAATAGCAAATGTTGCGCATGGAAGTAAAGGAAAATAAAAGATGCTACTCTCCACTGCCTGTAAGCAGGCAATGTTCACCCGTTTCCCAGGAAGCAGGACTTCAGTACGTGTGGTGGTTGCTCTGGAAGACAAATGTAAATAACAAATGCCTCCCTTTTCTCCTCCTGTCTCTTAGCTTTTATAACTGGGCAAATGTCATATGGTATGGCATATGTTTGGCTCAGCTGTCCTGGCCATGTCCCCTCCCAAGATCTTGCCCACCCCCAGCCTGCTGGTGAGGGGGGATGTTGCAGAGACATCCCTGATGCTGTGCGAGCGCTGCTCAGCAGCAGCCAAAGCGCTGGGGTGTTGTCAACACCTTCTAGCCACCAATGCAAGCACAGCGCTGTGGGGGCTGCTGTGGGGAAAGTTAACTCCATCTGAGCCAGACCCAATACATTATATCAAGCTCTTTAGTGCAGCACTGGAATCTACCCCCTCACTAACCTAGAGGAGGTAATGCAGATGCAGGCCAGTAGCTGAGACAGCAAATTAATTTGGATCTCTCTGCACTGTACTGCTTTATTCACATTGACATCAGTAAAGTAAGAAAGAACAAGGCATGCTCTCCGGCCATGCAGGCAAGTGTTGTGGCATAACCCATAGAAAGTTTCTTTTGCCTTGCCCTTTGCTCATTGGGAGCAGTCCCTCTCTCATGCCAAACCCCTGAGCTGTGTGGCCGGTGCTGCATGTGGGGTGGCTGCTGAGCCTGGCCAGTGCAGACGGCTAGTACAGGCTTAGCAACTGACTTCCCTCTTTACGCTTTAAACTGAGGTAAATGGCACGGAGATAAAACTGAAATGTGAAAACAACTATCTGTCCAGACAGGGGTCTGTGGCTGCTGCTGCTGCCGTCTTGACTGTGTATAGTGGAACCCTGGAAAACTGCCCGCTGGAGACATCGGCTCATGGCTTCAGTGAAATTTTTTGTGTCCTTCAAGCCAAGCATGTGGTTAAGTGTTTTGCTGGAAGGAGACCTCTTTTATACTGATTTGAAATATTATCTTCAAGGCAATGTGACACTCATTTTCTCATTTCTTCTTGAACACTGATTTTCTACTGTTGCCTGTAAAGGAAGGACAGCCCCACTTCTCTTTCCTTATTACTACAGCTGTCATTTCCATCTTACTTCTTTCAGCATACCCCTATCTCTATTTTTTCATTTTTAAATTTCACTCCTTCCTATACATTCCACTTTATATCAGACTAGCCTGTGAGAGACTCACTGTATTGATCCTAAATTGCTGTCATTATTTTGTGTTTTGAGATAACTGCTGTTCATTGTGTAGGCTGCTTCTTTGTACTAAATCTGGAAAGATAAAGAAGATTTTAAATAGCAGAAATCCTATTTTCAATCAGGCCTTCCCTTTTGTGATAGCCGATTAGGGAGAATATTGGGAAAAAAATATTTTTCTGCACTTTTTATTGTTAACTGTTGTGTACCCGAACTCAGAGACAGTAGAATGAGGAAACTGTGTTTATACTGTGGTACATGGCTTAGCTGATCCCAAGAAGTACACTTTGATAGAATTTTTTCAGAATTGATAATTCTGTCCATTCTATTTTCCACATATCTTGGTTGTATCTAGGTAGGCATGCACTTGATATACATTACTGATAATACTGTCTCTAAACAGAGTACCCATAGAATTTCTTCAAATTTGTGTACAATGAGTAGATGTGAGTGGACAAGACCCCTATCCCCACACAAATATGTCACATAAGCTTGAGAATGCTTCTTCCAAATTATTCTGCTGATGGGTAGAAAACAACTGGCAGCCATTAGCAAAACACAATATGTCACAAAATACAGTCTAATATTTTACTGAAGTTACACATGCAAGAAACGCAATGTCTAGCAGTAGAAAATATCTAGCCTTATAACAGTCTGTTGAACACAAACGTTATTAAATGATGCTGTAGGTACCTAGATGATTTAGAGTCTGGTTTAGATGGCAGTTGGGCAATTTAAGATAATTAAAACTCACAAAGTTCCTGCTTTCTCTATCGTCTGGAAAAACTACCAATGAATTTAAGGGGAAAAAGGCAAGACCTTATTTAGGTTATAAAATGCCATGAATGATTTCTGACATGCAGAAGACATTGTGCTTTCCAGTAAAAGAATAATAGGAAGTGTGGCTAATTTTTCACTGCTTAATGAATTGATTTATTTCTTAAAATTTTTAGAAAGTGCACGGGTATCATTTTATTACTTTGCTTTTTAGATGAAACTTTTAGGTCCTTAGGGCAGGGGCTGTCCTCCAGTGACATATATAAAGCTTGACTGGCCCTTGACTGAGATTTCTGGTGCTTCAAATTATAAACATCTACAGTAAAATGATTCATATAAGATGTATTTGGACCTGATTAAAAAATGATTAAGTCACTTCAAAAATTCTGGCAAATAAACTCCAGTCTCGCCTTGTACACATGCTGAACTTCCAATAATCTGCTAATTACTCTTAAAATTAATGCAATCTGCAGCCTGCAGGAAAATATGCAGCAAATCTTTAGACATATGAACTTTTGAACCTAGACCTTTAATAAGTATAATGAGACGGTCAGTTAATAAAGGCTTTCATCAGAGTTTTAATGTACTTCATTGTGCACAAAACTGCAAGAATTTACAAATAAGGAAACTAAATTGCATATGATGCTTTGGGAATAAAATATGGCTGATAACTCCAGATTCAAATGTCTGGAACCGGTGTGTGAAAGAATATCACTTGCCAAAGAGCTTTATACACCCTTCTATATTTCCTTGAAAAAGCTGAACCTCTATTTCTGAAGAAACTTTGTGAGATTAAAACTGTTAGAAACCTCGGTCTTATTCCAGAAATTAACTCAAACAAAAGTGCTGAGAACACCTCAGATCATCCTCTGCTTAAAGTGATTCAAATGCATATATTTAAGAGGGAAAAATAAAGCACATAAAGCAGAAGGGCTTTTTTCCCTCCCCCCCCCCCCCCCCCCCCAAGTTAGAGGAAATGGGAGGCCTCAAGACTGCAAAGAGGCTACAGCATGCAGCAAAACAGCTAGAAGGGGTATCACTCGCTAGGAATGTATGGCCTGACATGCCACTGTCTTAGTGATTTTGTTCTTGTGGTGCCTGAACCTCCTGACCCGATTTTGAAGAGCTCTGCTATGGCACTTCAGATCATACTGACGTTCATATTATGGCCCCTGCGCTACGGCTCCCTTCTCTCTTCTCTTATTCTCATTTCAGAGCTGGTTCTTACGTAGCCTGGGGCTGTAGGGCTACACCGAGTCAAGGGACATATAATGCCAAACTGCTGCTGATGCTGATCTAAACTCGGCCCAGACCTTTTGTACATGGCTGTGAAAAACCAGGCTGGTTCACTGGGCATTCATACTATTAGTGTTTTAGCCTACTAACCTTTTCTCATTGTGGTATTTGGTATTTTAAGGGGAAAACACTAGTAAGTATTTTAAATACTGGGAATTCAAAAACGTGTGTGTTAACCGCCATGTTAGGATCTTGGGTCTGGCTCAGCCAGCACATACTACTTCAATCAAAACAATTTGTAAGCAAAGTCAACTTTGGGCACAATTTCAACTATTTAGCTAGCTGGAACTCAAATACCCTATTTTTATAGCTGTTTCCAAGTGAACGTATGGTTTTGAAGCAAACCTCTTTTTGCTTTATTAACACTGTTTGAAAAGGCATCTTTTGAACCTAAGGTCAGAGTTTTAGCCGGTAACGAACAATAAAGCATTTTCAACTCCATGCTATTACCATGTACAATTTTGCAGGACCAGTGATCTGAAATATAAACCATGTGTGACTTATCATGGCAGTAATCATTTGATCAATGGAAGCCTTCCAGTATTTTTTTCTCAAGCTATCGGTACCTGAAAGATTCCTGTTTTATTATTTTTTTTCTAAAGTACATCTTAAAAATTATTATGTTGTATTTTTTCCCTCTCTTCAGCCACAAATCAAGGGTATTTTTCATCAATGTTGCTAGTGTTCGCTATAGAATTAAACCTGACATAAACACTAAATGTGCTTGTGTTAGAGGAAGTCAACCTTTTAAGCTTTCATTCTTCAAAGCGTTCACTTGACAAAATCAGAAAGAAAAGGGGAGGGAAACCACATATATTATAGTAACAAACAAACAATTAAAGCACAAGGGATTTTTCTTTTCAGAGAATGGCAGGTACTCCAGAATAGTTCTTGCCATGGGAACACTTGATTAATCTCAGCAACTTCCATTTTTCCCAGTTGGGTACTGTCCTGTCACTTCTCCTGGTAATTGCAAATACAAAACTGTTCTACATACAATAACGGGTGAGCGAGTTGGTGTTCCTACTCATTTTGCCGAGCTGCAGAAGCATATTCTCAAGTATGTTGCACATTCCTGGAGAGTACTTTTACCCAAGGGAAAATGTGCCCAAAAATAATTTATGATCAGCGCTGTTCTAGCAAAACACAAGGAACATGTTGTCCTCTGTGGAGCACTGTGACGCAGTTTCACTGACATAAAATTAGACAAGGCTGAGACGGGTTCCTCTGGATGGCTGTATGATGGACACCTGTTTTTGAGTCCTGTACTGTGTTTGTGGTTTCCTTTGGATGCATTGAGCACTGTTAAAAGGGCAAGGACCCAAGCCTGTCATGCATCCCCACGTGGGTTAGTAGGGCCAGGTTCTGCAGATTTTTCCCCTGAAGCAATGGGAGGCTCGTGGCTTCAGTGCGTATTCAATTAGCCCCATAGTTCACTTGATTTAATTGGGATACAAAATGATAATGCTTTTTTTCTCTCTCTTTTTCTTGGTTTTTTTTTTTTCTTTTTTTTCTTAATAATTTGGAGGGAAGGAGAGGAATAAGGAAATTAAAAAGAGAGAAAGGGAGAAGGGAAGAGCAACAGAGAAAAAATCTTTTCATACATTTAGCCTTCAGCAGGGAAGCTGGTGAACCCTTTAGTCAGTCTTTTAATGCTTTACAGCACATCTCTCTGAATTCTTATATAGGTTGAGACCCTGGATAGGAAACCAAACTATAAAGAGATAATTATATGGACAACAGTGTGTGTATGCATATATAATACTTTTATATTTACTTGTATATAAAATTTTCATATGCACTTATAAAATATAAAACAGACATGTAAGAGAACTATCAGATATTTCCAGGATTCTCCCACTCCTGAAGCTACTGCAAATCAGTGGAATGCTACAGAATAGCAGGATAATGAAATGTTAATCATAGGGCTAATCTCCTCTCTGCCTATTGTAGTGCAGTGCTAAGGCTTGACCATGGATAACAGTTTGGAAAACCCACACAGAGTGTGAGAGTTAGCTACCTCAATCTCAGGTCTTCAGTTGCCAGGAAAAGTTGCAAAGAAAAGTATTGAATAGCAAAATGCACAGGGATCCCTCAAGTATGCTTAATTACACTTTCCTGTAATACCTGAACCAGGGAGCTTTCGGTTCTTATACTTAAGAGATACTTAAGAAGGAAGAAGAAAATAATGTTATGCATGTACTGCTACTGACCTGGGAAAATGGAGCTATCAACTACTCATTGTGAAGGGATCCCTACTTGCTGTTTCTTTCCAAACTTCCATGGTGTGGGCTGACATTTCTGAGGCAGGTCCTTGCCTCAGGCTTGAATTATTATTGTTTTTTCACCCTAGCATCCCCATTGTTGTTTGTACACATCTCAATGTGATCTCTAACGGTGCAGTTACACACTCTTCAACTCTCATCTTTGGAGCATGGGATTTTGGGGGTCAGGAGTGGGAGGAGAAAGGGAACAGCACACCACTGTCCTTTACCCGCTGCGGTGCTGGCATTGGTGGTGTTATCTCTTCTCCACAGAACAAGGAAGAAGCAATTGCGCCACAGGGGCTTGGCAGCAGTGCTCGTGGTGCAGCCCACAGCTCAGCTTGGGAAAGTAGTTTCTTTCCAATGGTCATGAAGTCTTTGGGTCAAACCCTCTTGTTCCTGGGCAAATGGGATGTCAGCATCAGTGGGATAACCCAAAGAATGAAGATCTACTGCAGAAGGGCATCAAGGGGAGACAGTATCTGGTAAAAAGAAGTACAGAATTGTGGTTTGCTTATACTTACTACCAAAAACTTATACAATAACAGTGGTCAACACACTGACCAGCAGAACTCATTATCAGCCTGAATTTCAAAGGCACAGTAGTCCTTGAAAACTGTGCATTGACTGTTACTATCTTGTAAAATACTGTGTATAAAATATCGGTCATTAAAAACATCCCCATTTCTGACAGAATACAGTGGAAAATGAAATATGAGTATAGAATTAAACACATTTTTTTCAAAATAAAAGAAGAAGTTTTATTGTTCTTAATGTTTTTTGCCCTACTGACTTTCCACAGGTACAATAATGTTTTGGGGCAAAATTCTGGGTTTGCAGAGACCAGCTCTGCATTTATAAACTTCAACCCACAAAAACACCTCTGAGACTTTGCCTTTTTGCAAAGGTTTTACTTTGTTTTGCCTTTAAAAAAAACAATGATAAATATTAAAATGAAGCTGTTTTTCAGAAGATGTGCCTTCAATACAGATGTTTGGGACTGGTACAAATGAAATTCTGTAGCCTGGTTTGGGGAGGGCTGGTCGTCATGATGCAAGAGCTCTTCCTGATTTTATCTGCAAAATGATCTAATTGAGGTGAAATCACCGCCAACCTGAAGCTCCTTTGAATGGATTAGTGGAGCTGGATTCTGACCCTCCTGCTGGAAAATTCCACTGAAACTGTCATTGGTTTTGAATGAAAATTGTGCTGAGGAAAAAGAGAAACTGATTGATGAAAAGTGAGATGAAATACACTGTTATGTCTGCAGGGATGGGAAAAGTTGTGATGAGGAGTGGGACTAACACAGCTTCACCTCCCGCCTCCCTGTGCAGCCACTCCAGCTCTGAAAAGAAAAATTAAATAAGGTAAGTGCTAACTTGGTGAGGAAAGGAGAATTACAAACTAAAGCTAAAGCTATAGATCTGATAATTTCTGAGTAGCTTGCTTTTTGTAAAAAAACCCCAAAAACCCACATGGTTTCATTTAAAAAAAAAAAAAAGAAAAGAAAAAAGGTGGTGCCTGATTTGTCACTGTTAGTGCGGGCCTCTGCAAATAGGAATATTGGGATCCAGCTGGGATTGACCCCATTCTTGGAGAGTGCAAGTGGTGTTTTACAGTTCTGCCAAGAAAAACAGTTTTCAATAACAGCCTGGCCTCTGTTGGAACTCACAGACAGGGGCTGTCTGGAAGAAATTTCAGTGCCATGCATTTCCTTCCCATCTTGTTCAGGATACCTTTGCTGATTTGCCTGCAGCTGATTTGCTTCTTACAAAGAGCACCTCTTTGCCTGCATTTCAGTGCTTTCCAGTTTGTGTCTGCTTAAAAATGCTAGTCTATAGTTTAGAGCAAAGTGAATAGCCAAAATATTTTTAGTTTTGCTGGAAGAACAGCATTTTTTTTGTTTGTTTGTTTTTTTGTCTTGTGCTTGGCTTAAAATAAACCATTTAAAATAAAAATAAATAAAAGTTTATTTACTTTGGAAATACATGTTTTAAAGTAAGTGTAGCCTTTCTTAAAAACAATAAAGGGAAAGTAAATTTTGGAAGTTTGAAAAAGTGAGAGTGATTTTTTTCATCACAGTGTACTTTTTCAACTTTTTCCAATCAAAGCTATTCAGTACATTCAACATGATTTTGCATATGCTTTAATTTACTAAGTCTTCACTTTTTATGAGTAAATTATCTTTTTTATGAAGGTTTCATGTCACAGAGCTTGACATTAATTCATTTTGATTGCCGTGGTATCTTGCTGTGGTATCTGATCACGTTGAGTAAGATTCCCTCTGGCTGAAGGGAAGTAAAATGTCACGTGTTTCCACAGAGGGACTGAGGACTTGGAGTTTAGATGACAGACCTTCTGGTGTGACCACATGCCATGCTGCAGAACACATGGTTGCTCAGTACTGATTTTCTTGTCATGAGAGTTGTCTAACAGGAAAATCCTTTTGACTTGGGAGGTTTAAACATTGCTTCTAATTTCTTTGCTTATTTTCTATATGCTTTATATCCTGTAGATCTTCTGGATATTCAGGCTTTCTCAGAACTTTGGGTAGATGTATCTTCAGAAAAAGACCAAGCACAAAGCTAAATGACATCTTAGTGTTTCCCTTATTTTTCTGACAAACCACAGCTGCACGTGAACTTGGGAGCTGCTCCATTCTTTAAGAAGCTGGTAGCACAGTTATTGAGTTTATGTTTAGCAAGCAGAGATTACAGGACAGGTCTAAGTTGGTTCCTTGTGTATCACCATCTGTATCTAGAATTCAAATGCCCCATAACTAGGTGGGACTATATTCTGTTCAGATTTAATATTGACCTTCAGAACTATGTGAATAACAAGGACTGTGGATTTAACAAATGATTATTGCAGTATTGTAATGTACTATAATGTAATCATTGGTGATCCTCAAAATTTTGCCGAGGTGGCACCGCATGGATATTTACAACAAGACTCAAAGGCAGTCTAGCCTTCTTTGCAGTTTCACATATCCAGAAGCCATGGTTGTCACTGGTAAAATGTTGCCCACCACCTGATGGATGTTTATGCAGCTCTGTGTTAGAATCCATGGACAGCCCAAATATATACTGCAGACCCATCACATAAGAGGGATGCTTTTGTTATTTGGTGGATACAATTCTTTCCACATGGCAGGAAAAGGAGTGCAAGAAAAAAGGATAACAGAGAGGGTAATGCCAGCTGAATCTCAGTCCATTCTGCTAAAAAAAATTTGGACACTTGTGATGTGAAGTAATTTCAATTCATTGGTCTGTTTCTTATCTAATATATTATCAGTACCAGATTTGATTAGAACTGCTATGCCAGATTCAATCGCTGAGCATCATAAGTGTACTGCCTAGTAAACATAGTATATATTTGAGATATTCAGTTGATCAAATCCAAGTGTATTCGCAACATTAATTTTTATGCTTACAGGAATTCTGCTTAGCCTATTTAATACATTGCATGGAGTTTAATTCTACTAAGATCAAAAATATAATCAATTCATCTTGCAAGCCTAATATTAGTTATTAGAATTTTTTACAGTTCCTCCATAAGTACAGTAAAACACTTCTCTGCTCTGATACCTGAACTGTAATAATCTAATCTTCAATCAATTTTTAATTTAAGATCTATAATCTAATTTAAACTTACTTTGGGTTCTAGTTGCTGTACTTGGAATTGGTGTATAAAAGTGTTGCACATACTGACTGATGTGGAGGAGTTGCCATAATAATCCTTCTAATACTTCTGAATTTTAACCTAGAGGCCTCATTCAGGCTGTTACTATAAACGATCCAAAGGATTGATACTGACGAATGGAGCAAGGCTACAGTGGAGCCCTGGATATGGGGGCATGGGAAGAAGACAAAGGGGCTGCTCCTGAGTAAATCTTGGGACATGGCTCTAGGGAGAGGGAGCAAGGGCTGAGCTTGATGCGATAGTTTCTAACCATTGGTTTGTAAATTTACACTGCTTTCATAGCCACCTCTACTGAATCAGCTTGGACTAACACTAATACAAGCCCTTTCAGTAGTCCCACAAGCAACAAATCCTCGGTGGGACAGAACCTCTTTGAGGCCATGGCACACCACGCAAATTCACCATCTGCTCTCATACAATTTACAGCAGTTTCAAGCTAGTTTGACTCTGGAACTGCACTTAGTCTAGTCTTTGCTGAGCATCATTTATCAGTACTGTAAACACAGAATCCTTGAATAAGCATAGTTAAACTTTCCATGATAGAAGCTTAACTGGAGCTAATTAAACCGGACTAACATGAAATATTAGGAATACAAAAGGTGTATTCTCCAAGCGATACCTCATTCTTCAACATTTCTTGTATTTATTTGCTTGTAGAAATGATGTATGACCACCTATACAGACAAATGAGTTTTTTTAAAGAGTTTTTAAGTATCACATATAGTTAAAAAAAACTCAAGCAGAAGTGCATTCACTGATTTTCTATTTCTCTATCAAAGTGAGCAAGTAAATATGTTTGAAAACAACTAATTTTTTTTTTAAATGAGTGCATTCATAAATGTAGCATTTGGCTACTGATTTCTAAATGCTACAGCTGTTTTGCACAGTAAGTATTCAGCTAATATGTTTTTACTTGCCAAAATCCCTCCAGAATTGTCTACTCAATAACTATTGTTTCGATAGAGATTATGGTATCTGTAGCTGAAAGTATTTAATACACTTACCTTGTTTTGATCCAAATACAGATATATGGTGAAAATGTATGGCTGAAAAATTTTGTGTGGTGGGGAGAGGAACTGAACCTTGTCATGCCCCCTTTTGTGTCAAGACCTCTCTGAGCTCTCTCAGTTTGATGTGTGCAGGGAAGATGCAGCCCAGGGAGGGAAAATCATGAAAGCATGCAGAGCTGTAGGTGGCTAAACAATATAATCGTTCTGCAGAAAGGATTCATGCAATCACAAAATAATTTAGCCTGGAAGGTACCTCTGGAGCCACTCTGCCCAAAACAATGCAAACTGCAAAGTTACATTAGGCTGCTCAGGGCTTTGTTCAATAGTTTTTGGATGTCTGCAAGGGTGAAGATTGCACAGCATTTCTGGGCATCTGTTCCAATATGTGACCACCCTTATTGTAAAGGTTTGGTTTTTTCTTAGTTTGTTATCTAGCTGGATTTTGTTTTGTTTTGCCTAAATGTATTCATTTTAATCAGAATTGTCTAGTTTCCCTCTGTAGTTAACAGAAAGAAAGAAACCCCTTCTGAGGCCTTTCTGGATGGCATTGAACATCTTCGGGGTGTGCCCCAGACACAGGAGCCATTATAACACAGATAAATGATCATAAGGCACTTCTAGATAGTCAAAGTCAGGTGAGGAGGATGCCATCTGGTCTGACAGACACCTCTGCATGGGCTTTGAGTGGACTCTCGTGAAGAGTGTTATTGGATCACCTTCTTACTGGGTCTAAAGGATTTTAGCTAGTACTCTAAACACAGCTGGTTTTGCTGTTTGGGATTGTTTCTGTACATTGCCTTGCATTCCTCAGCTTAGCTCCCACTGCTTGACTCCTGAGCCTTCATGAAATAGCAGCTTCTCTTCTTGGCTGTCTGACTGAAACCTTTAGCTCCTGCAGAGTGAGCAGTTAGTGAGTTTCTTCCACAAAATAAGTCTGCAATTTGGAATTTTTTCCTTTGATCTTTTTTAACCAGACAGCTTTTAATGAGATAATTATTTCATTATGCAGTCCATTTGTTACTCACTGATGCTATAAATGGCTCATTCTTTGGGTAGGTGCCATATATATTAGTATTCTCTTGAAAAACATTTATTGCTATTTTTGGCTATTTCTTAGTGCTTAATTATATACTATAGTCCATATTGCATACATGTTGCAAATGGGATGCTTTTGTTTACCATTTGTTGATTCCTTATACTTTACTGCATATTCATTACTGTTTCATCTCACTGTGAAATTCTTAAGTACTGGCATTTGAGTGGAATGATTCACACCATGGGTCTGGAAAAAATAGTCTGAGTTTAGTATTCTGTCTTCTAATAGTAGAACACTTTTAGTTTTAGCCCAAATAGCCTTTCTTTCAAAAAAAAAAAATTACTTCTTTAATTTTTTACACTAGGAATTTTACTTAGGGAGGTTTCCAATTATAAGAAATTATAAGGTTGGAGGGTTTATGCAGAACTACTGGAGAAAAAGCAGAAAACAACAATCAGAAAGGCAGAGAAGGAAGGAGACAGTAGAACAGATGTTGAGAAGGAACTGGAAGGAGGGGGATGGTTTCAGCTGAAGACTCACAGCCTTGGCAGGAGCACAGCAGCCTTAACGGAGCAGCAGTGATGGCACTGCCTGCATAGTCAGGGGAGCGTCTGTCTGTGAGGAACTTGCTTTAGCCACAGGAGACAGGTATCGTTGGTGCTCCTTTCCAAGTAGGAAAGATAGTCTCAGACTGCTAAGCCTGATTTCACAGTTAAGGAGTTTGGAAGCCACAGTTCATGTCTATTATTATTTATTATTATTATTATTATTAGCACTACTACTACTACTAATAATAATCATCACCATTATTAGCAGCAGCAACAGCATGATAGTAACAATAGCATCCCTGTCCAAATGCCTCCAAAAATCAAGATGGAAAAGATCAGTATGGGACTGAGTCATGAAGTTTGGGTTCATTTATGTTCAAGGGCAATAATCCATGTTTGATTATTCCTTTTCTATAAGGTGTAGAGTTGACAAGGTAGTTTGTAAACTTATTTCAGAGACTAACATTATACAAGAACATACAGGAAATATTTTTGAGGTTGTTTCTTTGGTAATCTGAGTCTATTTGTCCAATGACAGAGGTAGTTTAGATGAAAGCTTTGACACTGAAAATTTTAAGGAAAAGATGTTTGTCTGCCTCCCATTTTTGGGTTAATGTGCTGGCATATAAAGCTTTGCTTAAGAAGTTATTTGGATTTGTTTTGTTTTACGGTGATATGGATTGGAATAATATTTTTTTTACTATTCTTTTCACTAGGAGCTTCATGAAACAGAAACCAAGAAAATTAAAATAAAGTGAGTCTGGACTTGATAGACCAGATGCACTTGTACTGGGAAGAGAAGGATAAATTGCAGCTCTTTCCCAGCACACGCTCTAAGGAAGGTTGCTTGGTGTTTCCACAAACAGCCCTAATTAAAGCTTCCCCTTCTGGAGGCAGCTTCTGTTCCCAGGCTGCTTTCTGTGCTCAGCCTGCCAAATGAACACAACACACACATCCACTGCTCATGGCTGCCATCGCCCTGGCACTGAGTGGGGCAGGCAAGTGGAGGGAGCACAGCTGAAGCCCTAGGCATGCATCATTTCCTCCAGGCATGAGTCCTCATTGCAAGGGGACAGTGGGGAGGGCAGGTGTCTGTCTCCCTCTGTCCTTCCTGCTCAGCCTTTTCAGCCTCAGGATCCTCCCCAGCCTGGACATACATGTCCTCAACCACATGCCCAGGGTCCTTCCATTTACTCCAGGTCCTTCCCCCAGTCTTGCAGTACTACCTTTGTTCAAGCCCTTTCAGTCTTTCCTGAGCCTTCCCTGTTGAATTACCCATCATTCCTACCAAAGTTCCACAAGTGCGTTTTTTGTTGGTCCATGAGCAATTTTTGCCTCATCTACAGCAGTATCCAAACCAATATTTAGTGATGGCAGAACAGAAACTGTCAGAAGCAAAGGCCTTTGGTAATTCTAAATTATCCTTGCAGACAAGCAGGTTATTATCTGCTCACTTAGTCTGGTCTGTTGAAACATAAAACCAGTAGGAACTCCTGTAGGACAAACTTCTCTTTTACATTTTTTGTGGTTTTTATCTGCCCTGGAAAGGTCTCATGTATTGCAGATACAGATCTACCACAGGCTTTCATGTCATCAGATTTTCCAAAGAAAACAGTCAGGTTTCATCAGCATAACAGTACAAAACTTCTGAAGGAAGAGCCTGGCACTGGGGGTTATTGTGTGGCCTTTCCATGTGTGCCAGTTTACAAACACATGAGGAAGCAAAGAAACAAACAAAAAACCCAAATAAAATGAATCCTTCATGAAAAGGTACGCATAAACTGGTCTATTTGGTCTGTGTCCTATTTGGAGCAGTAGATGAAATGTATTTTGATGAAATTTGTGATTAGTATTGCTTTTGTATCATAAGGATTATGAAGAACATCATCAAAGCTTCTGATTTTAGTGACTTTCTGTAACATTCAGCTTTGCATGAAGTCTCACCTCATTCCCCTCAGCTGTTCAGCTGTTTCAGGGTGGCAATAAGAAAAGGATAAGATGACAGATAATATGTTTCTCTCAGGAAAAGGCAGTCATAACCATGATTGAAAGTCATGAGATATTGCACATAGATGCACTTGACACATTTAATAGTCAAGCTTTCAAGTTAATTGTGTATTTTAAAAATGAGGGTAATTTAAAGAATAGCTTGACTTGCATATTAAAGTGACATCCAAAACTTTCCTTCAATTAAAAAAATGACTTAAAAAGACCTGGAGAAATTTCAAAATTCTTTATTTTTCTTAGGGAACAGTTTTGAAGAGCCTAAAGCCTACCTGCCTCTTTCGCATTCAGAGATCTAAGTGCCAGCATGTCTTAGGTTTTTAAAGATCTTACTTTAAAACTTAATAAGCAGGAACTAATAAGCTCTCCCCCCACCTTGTTTTGCTGGTAGAGACAATGTTGAAGTATAGCATCCCTGTACCAAAACACCTCAGAGGAGGGCAGTTGTTTAAAAATCTTTGGCTTAACTTGATTCCTTGTCCTCAAAACCTTGGAGTAGGGGCAGTTACATTTTTTTCATTATATGACCTGTCATTCCAGGGATCAGGGTGAATTATCATAATGATTTTGTGGGACCTTAGCATCTGCTAATCCTGTCCAAAGCCTCCTGGTGTTTGACATTTTCTTATGAGGCTCTTCACTTATGCAGTGGTGTGCACTGTTAGCAGAGACAGAGCTGTAGTGCTGCTCTTTAAATAGAAGCTTTTGCTTGCTTTGGTGTGGAGCTGGTGGCTCATGTCTTCTTTCATCAGTCATTTTGTCATCCTAAACCTTAAGGCAGTTTTATATATAAAGCAGTGATCTGTGCTTGATATTTTAATGGCTTTGTTGGCCATGAATTTGTTCTTGGGCAGAAACAAAACTAATAGCAACTGCTAGAAAGTGATCAGGGCAGTATAGGAACAGCTCAGTAGTCCTTAGGAGTCTGGGAAAAATCCCTGTCAGTCCAACACTAACATTCGGAGATAAGGTTTGTAGGCCCTTGGCTATGGCTTTATGGCACCTTAACCAACAGATGTAACTAAAAAATGAGGGGAGAAAAAATATATACCTATCATTAATGAGAGATATTCTTGGTGCAAATAGCTATTTTTACAACGACCAGCAAGGTTTCTGACTTCCAACACAAAAGTGTGTGCAATGCCTATTGCCATATCCCAACGTAGCCGTGGTATGACCAGTGCAGATGGTAAAGTCTGTGATGATCAGGTTTTAGCAGTCCCTTCACCAAGCTCAAGATACTTTTGCTATCGGGCCAATAAGCAAATCTTGACTACAGAAAAACATCTTGGGTCATATAAATCTAAGTGAGGACGAACTGTGAATAAACACTGAATTTGTATGCATAAATCCCAGGTGGCTATTAACAATTTTCCCATAAAATATTTATATTATGTAAAGTTATGTATTTATCACTTTATTCTATTTCCAATTCCATGCTCTTTTTTTACCCCTGCTGTATTCTACAAAATCTTTTGAATATTGCTCAGTCAATTAAGTAAACAATGTACAGAAATATGCAAAATAATGAAGGGGTTGTGCCTGGCCTAACTTTTTAAGGAATTACGCCTTCTGCCATATGTAATTTTTAATTTTATATCTGTCTTCAAATCACTCTCTTCAGAGCTGAACCTCTCAGAAAATGAGTAATCATTTAAAGAGGAAATTTACTGGAAATATTTAATAGCTATTGGGGCTTTGTGCAAAAGCATCCCACCGACAGCACTGTCTGTGCATTTCTCAGTAATAAAACTCCTCCTTCCACTCATTGTACTTGTTTGTTACAAGTAGTAAATTTGGCAGAAAAAGAAAAAGAGAAAAATCTGTGCTTTAAAAATCCCATCCCATCAGAGGATTTCCCATTGTTAGACATTTTCTTGATGATCTGTTGTGAGCAGCTCTAACAAGCTAGTTTCTTGTGGGAAAACATCTAAAAATCTGTAAATTTCATTACATCACTATACTACTGGGGCAAATTACCAACATGATGTTATTGCTTCAGCAAAAACATAAATTACCCTTCACCTGAGGAGCTGGCAAACCCTGGTACTACTGTCCCTGGTCAGCCGCTGTTGCATCTCCCCTTGTGTCTGTTTGCAAACTTGAGACCCTCTGACTGTGATCAGCCCCTTGCAGCTCCTTAGGAAATTACTGTTGCATCAGTCAGAGGTGTCTGAGCTGGCCCCCAGTGGATCTTGTGCACAGTAGCAGCACCTCCAGAGAGCACTCCCACATGGATATAATCCCAAATTCATAACCCAGAGAGGGAAAACAGCACCTGGCTTAAGAGTAGAAGCTCAATATTTCAGACAGACAAAAAAGAAGGTGGAGATTGAGGGGTGAAGTGTCTCCAGCCTCAGATTGTGGTTCCACTTGGAAGCCTCTGAGGACAGTTGACCCTGTCACCCTAGCCCCCTTACCCTCCCAGAGGCCACTTTCTCATCGCTGCCTACCGTCCCCGCTCCATGGGTCTGTCCTGTGGCACCTTCTGCACAGAAGACCTTGGTTCCTAACTTCTCCTGCTGCTGAGTCCCTGCTCGGCTCTATGTCAGTCCGTTATCCCAAAGCAATGGGGTCTTTCCTATCCTAAATCCCTTCTCCCAAAGGCATTCTGCCCTTCTAAGCCTCATCTCCAGCCTTTCCTCTCCTGCCTCTTCTTCTGCACCTGCATCTTGCATCTCCATCAGCAAAGGAGTGGACACATCTAAGGTGAGAGCAGGGGGTAGCTGTGGCAGTACCGACACACTGATCAGGCTGAGCATTTTCTTGGCTGTTTCTGGTGCTGCTGAAGGGTCTGTGGCTTGTTTGTTGTTCCCTGCACAGCAACCATGGGTCAGATACTATACTTGCAACTACCTGCATCACGAGCTTTTAAATCTGCCCTTGTCTATGTGTATATTGTGTAATGTTCTTCTACTTCCTTTATAACGTTTTTATTTGCAAAGTATAGTCATTTTGATTGTTTGTCTCAGTTATTGAATATCCTTTTATGGTTTGCCAGTAATGCAAAGTAAATGATTGCTTCTTTAAACTTATTTTTGTTTCTTAACCACTGGAAATGTAAACACTTGTAGCTGTAGCAATGCAACTTCAGTATATAAATCAAAGTGTCTCAGGGGGAACTCAGCCCACACCATGGGCTTCTGCATGTCATGAGAAACTGGAGAAACTAACAGTTGAATGATTCTCAGAAGTACTGCAAACTCAACAGTTTATGACAAGGAACTGCCTGTTGGAAATTGAGATTTCTAGATAATGTAGGATTTGGTGGTTGTTGGATTGGGATTTTCCAGTCCAGTTTATTCTAACATTAAATAAGTGGTGGGAACTCCCCAGATCCTGTTCCATTTTAACACAGAGGCACGGCACAGGGAACCTAGGGGCTTGATTTAAGCAGGAGGTCTTTTTCTAGCTTGAGCAGAACACATACCTATTTATGTAGTATAATTGCATCCATCCCTATTCTCCTGTTACCACTGAGTAAATGAATGAAAAATGCTCTTAAACATGGGACATGGGACCTAGTTGAGCAAATGGTTATACATACTATATATTATTTAAGGTCACCTTATGTTGTTAAGAATAAATTCCCTGCAGCGGTCTTTGCAGTCATATTGTAAATTTAAATCATTTGTATGCTTTTTTTTTTTTTCTTTTTTATGTTTCTTGGGAAATAACATTGAATTTTCTTATTCTTATTTGATTGTTGGACAACTAAAATCTGAGAGATTCACAGTTAGATGCAGCCTGAATGACTGACCTTTTCCTTGTACTGATGGCCACAGTTATAATTACCCTGTCCTGAACTAACTTTCATTTGCTTCTTTAGTCGCCCAAACTAAATAAGATAACAGAAGTTTCAGACTATTTATGATTAAAGAGATTAAGTTAGCCAGAAATGAAGCTCATACTTGTCTCCCATAAACTGGATGGAGAAGATGCAAGAAGCTTGTTTAACTAATCATCAATATTTCCTCTTTGGAACTAAGCAGTATAGAAGTTATTAGTGGCCTTTTAGGTAATTTGAAACTTGCTTTGACAACCTCTCAGAGGAATAGATATGTGAATGATATGGTGACTTTATAGAGTTTAGGATCAATAAGAGAAACCCCTAAATGTTAATTACTAATTGATTAATGAAATAAAATATTACAGACTCATTAGACTGTTGAAATTGGGGTTATATGCTGGCACTTTTAAAGGGTATTGCACTCAGTTATTCAGAAGGTTTTTTGCTATCTTCTGTTCTAAATGATGAACCCAGAAGTCAGAGACTGAGAAATCTCTTCTTATGCTGCTGTTATTAAAAGCTTAGAAGTGTGGACATCTAAGAAAATCCTTCAGCTGCTTATGATAATACTTATGAGTATGAAAGATGCCTAAAACATATCCTTATATGTCGAAAATATCTCCTCTTTGACTTTGTAATTCTTGGCTCTCTATGAGAAAACACTTATTCCCCAGCATGATTTAATTTTTTTCAGTATCAAGAATGTTTCTGAAGTATAGTAAGTGTAACAGATTTGAAAAATTAAACTGCTTGTAGTCAGGGCAAGGGATGTCTATGCTGAGGATGGGGAGACTGTACTATCTCCCACAGCATGTTATTTTGAGCACCATCAAGAAGTACTAACGGGAGGTTGCAGCCCTTCTTCTCCCATTTCTGAATAGCATGTAAAACCCCAAATTCAAGGAAAAAAATAGCAGTCACAGGAAGATAAGTTATCATTTGGAAGAGTAGACCGCAGTGAAGATCAGCAGGATCATAGAGATGGTCTGGAAAAGGTGGTTTAGTTGCCACCCTGCAGAGCTCCATCTATGCCACATAATACAAGAGGTGTCTGCACTGCGGGGTTGCAACTGCTGTTCTCCAGGCACTGAAGAGCCTTCAGTGTAGACCTAACAATGCTACAGTTAAGCAATGCTGAACTACTTGATTTCTATCTTTTGAGCAAACTTGATTGGGATGCAGAAAGAAATCATCATTCTGCCTTTTTTCTCCTCCCACTGCTGATAGCTTAAAACTTTTTCAGGACTGACTAGCAGATCAAGCTCCACGCCAAACACAAGAGTAGCCACTGCAGTCTTCCCACAGCAGGAGGGTTGTCTGCATCCCAAGTATGTAGTCTGAGTATGTCTGCAAGAAGAAGGAGACCCCGCTTTGACGCTCTGGTCTGGTCAAAACCATTTTCACAGGAAGGTGCCGCATCAGTAGATTGTAGATGAAATGAGAGGTAAAATCTAGTTTCTTTGAATTAAATATACAGTCAGAAAAGTCTAGGGACTGTAATATTAGGTTGCCTGCAAGACAGATGTCTAAGAACTCTCGCCTCATAACCACCTCGGTTATGGGGCTTGTGCTAGTGGTTATTAGGCTACAGAGGTACATGCTCTTATGAATTGTCTAAAGTCTTTGAGTAATCAAGACAAGGTAAAAAGACCTCTAAGCACAGAGTGGAAAGCATGTTTTCTAGTCTTAGAATAACCTATACAACTGAGAATTCTCCTACAAAGAGGCAAGCTTGGACTTTCTCCAGGAAAAAAACCGAAATTGGGGGCTCCCAGGCTCTGGGTGAGTGCCGAGCTCCTTTTTGCTGCTGCACACAGCACAAAGACAATCAAGTTTCCTACCTCTGGGGGCACTGGAGGGGTCAGCCACTGACGGTGCAAGGGACAAGCCTCATCCTGAGGATACTGCCTTCCAGACCACAGTGCCACCCAGAGAAACACCACCTCAGGTTTAGGCCCCTTTTTGAGTAGTAAGCTTGAGAAAGCCTGGTTAGTTACATCAGTCACATTGTCATATATAGATGGGAAGTGGTTATCTTTAAAACAGGATTTGGGTTATAAATTCACAAAGAGATGCCTAGGCTCTTATACCCTTCTTCTTCAGGGGGGTGCTCTGTTGATTAGGTAGTCAGATCCCTCTGTAGCAAAGTGCTTTGTGTATCTCCTCCGAGACACCCGCTTGTCTTGGGCTTTGGAGGACTGGAAGGCTGTGGCCCCTCCACCAAGGATGGAGGGCTGAAAGTCAGGTACTGCAAAAACTGAGCTTTGGTTTTGGGACTTGTGACTTTGGAGAGGTACTATGGGAGACCACCGACAGAGTAAGGGGGTCTGGGTAAGAACGTTTACCCTTAGCTTGAGCAAACTCAGGGTGAAGGTTTGCTTCCCTTTTGAAAACCAACCAACCTTTCTTCATTAATATTAGCTGGAAAATGCATGTTAAAATATCCCAGTGGAGCATTCAAAGAATTAGCAGGATTACCTTTGGAAATTCTTCAGTGTTTTACAAACAATAAGGTCTAGTAGCTTTTGACTAAAGCATTTAAAAACAGAAGTAGTGCAAGTGGTTGTGTCCAGCCAGTACTCCTGCTGCCTGTGCTCAGGTGAGCAGTTTGAGTCCTCTGAGCTCCTTTGATGGGCAAACCGAGACGCTCCACCCCAGACATCAGAGGGAAGGAGGAAGGAATATCCTCATCCTTTCCCTTGTGACAGGAACAGTGGTTTCCAGCCATGGGCAGTTCTGAGTTATTCAACACACATGGCTGGTACAACTTCTTATTTTTGTAACTGAACCTTACAGAGTCTTCTGTGTAGTAACTGGTTTCATTCACAAATGAAATAATATCAAAATTTCCTTGACACAAATAATTCTGTGTCAACTGCTGCAACAGTCCAGGGGTGCATGCTTCAACTGTTATGGTCATATCACATAAACTTTGTTTTGGAGGGGGCTGTAAGTCCGGAAATCACAGAACAGGGTTTGCAGGACAGATGCATATATGCCTCTCTATGTTTCCACTACATCCTTATGCTTTGCCTTTCTCAAGATTTACTGATTTGTACTGTACAGAAACAAGCTTGATGACAAGGTCCATGAATATGCTTCTCTCAAGAAAATATATTCACCAGCTCCCTGTATTTATAAGAATTATCATAAAGTAGTAATGTTCCCTCCAGGCTGGAAAATCTTTTTGAGTCATATTATTTTTCCTGTTGAGAGCTTTATGCTGTTAATCAGTGCTTTGTTGACCCAGCTCTCTCGCAGTGTAATGGGTAAAGCTAATGGTCTCTGTATATTTATTTTAATATCTTTTTTATTAATTTTATTTTTTGCAATGTTGTTTTAACAAATTCATAAAGGAGCCCCAGAGAACTTTTTTGTGGTGCCTTGTTCACACTTCTGGTATGAAGAAATTATTCCTATTTCTTATCAAAAGGATTTTCACATTTGTGCAAATGTGTGGTGAGAAATAATAAAACACCCAAAGAGATTCTTCTCTATGTTAACAGGTAAGCTGTGGGGGATCAAAAAGGATGATCTGCACCCAGGTGGGAAATAACATGAGTTATAAAGCTTCTTAGTATTTTCCAAAGCCTTATCCCAGGAGGAAGTCAGTGGCTGAGGTACTCACAAAATGCCGTGCTTTGAAAACAGATTCAGAAATCAGAAAAATGCAAAACTGACAAATGTTCTCCTTTGAGATATTCCAAGTTCCAAGTTCTTTGATGTTAGAAAGACCATTTCATTATAAAATCTAAGATAGATAAACATATTTTTTTTAATGTTTCAGTGAAAACAAATTGCTGAATCCCAAGCACATTTTTGAGGTGAAAGGTTCAGTCATAAACTTTTATTTCACTATTTCATTCCAGTTTGGGTTAGGAGGAAGGTTTGAAATCTGTAAAAATTTTTGTAGGATGCAGAAGCCTTTTTGTCTCCAGCTTAGCTGATCCACCATGATTTGGTAGCCTCATTGGTGTCTGTATGCTATCCTTCAATCCTACAGAAGACAGATGAGCTAAATCTTAAAGAATTTGTGGGAAAAAAATTAAAATATCTTTGTAAAAATTAAGATGCTTAAAAATATATGTGATGTTATATAGTTTTGTAGAACCTAACATTTTAAAATGCTCTTAAATGTATTGAAATAAACTTTATGTTCTCAGGGAAACTGAATTTATATGAAGTCCTACTTTAATACATTGGCATTTGAATTGCAAGTCAGTGCAGAATACGATCCATTTACTATGTATGATATTGAACTTTGAAAAATTTTTGACTGTTTTTTTCTGTTACTTTGCTGATAGATCTTACAGGTATTCTGCAAATCTTCACATCCTTAATGATCTAAACGTCTCAAAACCTTGTCCTTCTTTTCTCTTAAGTTCCACTATATTCTTTTCTTTTACTCTTTGAACTCCTGAAAAATCTGAGATGGGTTTTGTTGTTAGTGTTGGGTCTTGACTAGTTATATAGTTCTTCAATTGCTTGAGGCCATAGCAAAAGAAAAACAAGGAGCAAAGCTGTGGATACTCTGACTAAAATAATTTTCTTCTTCATCTTTCTGCTGTCAGCCTCTGCTTTCTTCTGGTGACATAAATCATAAATTTATGGATGGAGAAATATCTCAAATCCTACAAAGCAGGATGTTTGTAAAGCCTTCGAGGATGCCTTCAGTGAGGCAGAAATAAGAAAAGGGTTTCTGCTGGTAATTTAAGATCACTTTAGGACTCATTCTTACCTGGGCAAACAGAAAGTATTGCAGCCTTGGTAGCTAAATGATAAAGCTTGGTGTTGATGGTATTGGATACTGCTGCGTGAACATTGCTCAGGCAGAAGTGGATGGCAGGGCGTAAAACAAAAGCTGAGTAAATATTTGTGCTTTTCTTAGCTTGGCAGCCATACTAGACAAAGGCAGAGGGAGGGGAAGAGGAGAGGTTTGGCTCAAAACATGTTTGAACTTCTTTAGGACTTCTATCCAGAAGGAGAGACTGGAAAGGCAGAAACATTTTGTATTTAAGAATGTGCTGTTTGGAGAGGGCTGGAGGAAAACATCAGTGGCTGCTGTCTCCCATTGCATCCCACAGCCAAGGTGCCCAGCCTGGGGCCAGTGGGCTGAGGGACAGTGGCTGCATCCTTCTTGGCTGTGACTCAGGGGCTTGGTGGCTCTCACTCTCTGAAGAGCACTCAACCCTTCATAGCCCTTCATCTGAAGTCATATTGAAGTTTATCAGTTCATTTATTCTCTTTGCATTTTTCAACTGGGTATAACTATGAAAAGCTCCCCGTATCAGATGCTGTGTCCTACCTACACTCCCCACCAGGCCAGAAAAGGAGGATCACTGTGTTGGTGAAGATGACACTACCTACTACAGAACAGGTCATAGTCTAGAAGACACCAAGAGCACCCAAACACAGAATTATCTTTGTTTAAGCCACTCTCCTCAGACATGTGAGAGGTAGTTTCCAGGTCCTCAAGCACAGACACAGTCTATTAACACTGAACAGGTGGCCTAACTACTTGGCTATTGAGACAATCTTTGGATCAGTCTGAAAAAGTTTTTTCGCTAAAGCTGCTTGATGAATTTGACCCACTCTTGCACACGGCTACAGTATCATCCAAACAGCTCTTTAGCGAGTGTGCTAAGAATAAAGAAATCACTCAGCTTCAGTCTCATGCCTCTTGTTCCTTACTGCCTTCAGCAGTGGGATTGCTTCAGGGCAATGAGCACCACCCCACCTAGCCACAAGACAAAGTGCTCTGTGTACCCTGTGCTGACATAGGTCATAATGTTGTCCTTATAAAATATCCTGTGACAGGGCAGAGCCACACACTACCTAAAAGTACAGCTCCAGAGGAGGAATGAAAGTTGATTTTGCTTCTAGTATATACTGGTGGTGGTCCTTGTGAAACCCACTTCATCACTTCCCTCCTAGACCATAGGTAAAGGTTCAAATGAGTCCTGAACAGACATGAAAGCTACTGTCTTCCTCCTTGGAGTCCCCAGAGAGGATGAGTAATGGCTTTGTTCCGGCAAGATACTGCGCATATCATCTCTCATATATTCTGTTCTTTTGTTTCTGCATCACACAGGCAGAGCAAGGAGCAGTGAGAGTGGGAGGACAACTTAAATGAATGGTTTGGAGACACGAGTCATCATGTCTGAAGTAATGGTAAAATTATCACATTTGCTGCACCAGACTTAAATATTGGGGTCAGGAAAGGATGACAAACTTCCTTCCCATAGTTAGCTTCTTTCCTATGGGTAGATCTGAAGTATGTGTGATGAGGCACAGAAAACCATCACAATACGGTAAAAACATCAGCTAAACTAGTGATTTCAGAACATACATTAACCCTTGATAGCCTGGACATGTTCCCAGACCTGTTGAAGTATTTATGTTAGAGGCAGTAGTACCTCAAAGGTCTCAGTAAAATTCTGCATAATGGGTGTCCTGCTTCCCTGTAATTAAATTACTGCATCAGTCAATATTGCTCAATATCTAGATACAGCACTATAAACAAGAAACATTTATTTTCCGTAGAATATGAACTTTCCAAGTCTGTTGTGCCTTTCTAAAAACCAGAAAAACATTTTTCTAAAATGCAAAAACTCATTAGTATATTGTGAAATGAAAGCTGTCTATTAATACAAAAGACAACTTGCTCCTGCATGTTTAATAAACACTTGTCATAGGTGGTGAAAGTCAGTTGAAAAAACCAAAACTGATACATGAAAAAGAAAAAACCCTGGCAAACTCCAAGATAAGCCAGGCTAGCTGTATGTGTATAAACACATTAGGCTATTTTTTCTGTTTGCCTCAGACTATAAATATTATAATAAGGCATGATTTGTTTTCCCAGCCTTTGTCTGCAGCTCAGAAGATAGAAGCTCTTGTCTACTATGGCAACGGAAAGCTGTGTTTGTACTGGATAATTTCCATGAAAACTCCTGCTGTTGCCTCCATGGGTTCAAGCCCAGTGTGCAAAAAGGCCATTGGCTAATTGTAGCTCTGTCACATCTTGTTCTGCTCAGAGCAAAGCTGTTCCGTGTGCGATGCTGTGCTTTAAAGCCCGGCAGCTGCTGTCATCTCGTGTGTAAGTACTCCGGCCATGGCTGCAGGAAATTGTAGGGTTTTCTCAAGGAAAATTTACTTATTGTAATGTTTTGCCAACTGATTTTCAAAACCAGTCTTGCACTGCTAAGGGCCAGTTTTTGGGCATATTTAGTCTCATTTAATCCAGTGAAGTAAAATTCCCCATATTCCCAAACAGCTTATTAATTAAATAATTAAATTATAGATAACTACATAAGCAGGTTAGACACGAGCCTTACCTGTTCCTGTCTCTGTTCTCCTTCTGCCTCGCACTAGCCTCACAGATGTGATCTTCTTAGAAGCTTCTCCACATATCGCATTATCTATTCCTTTATTTGGTGCCTTCAGAAACCTGACCCAAACCCAAAAGCAAGAAGTGAAGATTTTCCTGCTATTTAAACATGAGTATTCTCTTTCTTCCATTGTGGTTCCATTTCATTCCCTATATTTTCTTTTTTGACAAGTGGGCAAAGCAGTTGCTTTTGTGTTATTTAATAGTCTCATTCATGGAAATAGGGCAGTATTTATAGGATATATAAAAAACCTGCTGTCATGGAAAAGACAAATGGTCCTTGTGAATCTCTTGAATTTGGAAGATGATAGTTTCAGGCAAGCAAATGTCTTTGTTCAAGGCTTTTCTTAGGGAAAAAAAGAAACAACAAAAAATGTCAAAAATTCTGCCTCCCTTTTAGGCTTAGGCACTAGAGTTAGCCCTGAACTTAATTAGGTTTGCCATCCAGGATCTTTGTCTGTCAGAGAGATGCTACAACTGGAAGAAGCAGATTTAACTTAATTTTTAATTTTAAGAAATGGTGGACATGGAAGTTCATTTCCTACCTCTTATGTTTTCTACCTTCTAGTTACAGGTCTCCCCTAGGAAAGTTTCTGACCCACTGAAAGTACTGACCCACTGACCTTAGTCTTTACCTACAGGAGGATTACCTTGTGACCACATTTAGCCTGGTTTGACCTCAGGACACTCTACTTTCTCTCCTCTTGTTTCCATTCCCCAGCCCCTGAGTGATGAATTTGTGCTCTGTGCAGAAAAAATTGTCATTCCTGAAGAAAAAAGGAGAGACTATTTAAACAGCCAATTCAGAGAAATAGATCCTTGGGTTTAGTCTTGGGTTTTGGTGTTGCTTCTGTACTTTATTGACTGAGAAATATGTAGATTAGCCTGAGGTAAAAAGAAGGGGCTATATTTTTTCAGGTTGAATTTCATCTTAAGTCTTGTAACTAATGTACTTTCATTCAGGGACTTGAAGAGAAATTTTGTTTGGGTTGGTCTGAGGAGAAGCAAAAAATTAGTTCTCTTTGTTTAGCTCTCCCCTGACATCAAGAAACATATATTCCCTGCTCTGCTACCCCACAGCTTCAACAGAAAGGCTGGAAAGCTCATACTAGGAGAAAGAGATAAGGGCATTTCACCAGGAGATTTTTTTCACCTGATTTAAGCTGAAAAATGTATTGAATGTAGGCCTACCACATACTAAGTAGCCTTTAAACAAGTCAATGATTGGGTGCCATCAACCCTGCTTAAGTGGTGAACTCAGAAGCCATGGAAGAAGGCAGTGTGAACTGAAAGGATATTCCTAAAGGCAACAAGAAGAGGGGAAATTTCTTAAAGCAAGCGTGGCTGAGACTCTGGGGGTCAAAACATTTTTTTAATGTGATTCTGTCGTTGGTTGTGGGGTGGTTGGTTGCGGTTTTTTTGCTTTAGGAGATGTGAGGAGATGAGTAAGATTCATGGGATGGTAATATGAACTTTATGACAGTTCTTGTGTGTGTGAGGTGGTTCCTTGAGAATTATCACAGACAGCTGTACAGGATATTTTCCTAAGGGTGCTGGTAGTAGCAGGTCCATTCATACTCAGAAGTTGCGAGTTGTAGTTCTGGAGCTGTGTAAGTGTAAGATTAAAAATAACAACTTTTGATAAGAATAGTAGAGTTGGCCTAAGAAAGTGAGGAGCAATTGTAACCTGTACAGCCTTAACTAGTAACCATGGTTAAAAATTGAAGACACAGCAGGAACGTGTGTTGGCAGCTGCGGAAGAGTCTAGATAGGTCATACAGCATGTTCTGTAAAGTTACAAGTATTGATAAGTAAAACTTTGGTAAAGTCTGTATCATCATGTCTTTATTATTGCTGGTAAATCCAAGATGGCTGGATTTTCCTGTGCAGCTAACCTGAAGCAATTAAGAGACTAGAATTTGTAAAGACATTGAAGTATCATACAGCCTGTCAGTCCTTTTCTCATAGCAGGCTCAATGACTTCAGCACTATTCTCGACAGATTTTTATGGAGTCCTGAAGACACCTCTAGGAAATGCAATGACCACCTTAGCTGATCTGCTTCAGCTCCCAACTGTCCCTGCTTTTTCTCTGATGTTTAATACAAGTCTGCTGTGTTGCAATTTCGGACTATTACATTCTCTACGCAAGATGAATATGGAGAACAAATTGCTCTATTCCTCTTTGGAACAGCCTGTAATGTATTTTAAGCTTTTTTTAAAGTATTCATGCATTTGAAGACACTCAGATTTTTACTGCTGTAATAAATAGCCCTAACTCTCTCATTCTTTACTACTTTTCTAGACTTTGATTTCTATTGTTGCACTTCTCTGGACACTCCTGTTTATTGACATGTTTATTGGAAGTGTTGTGCCCCAAATTTGTCACTTTTCTGGTCTTCTTTCACATTAAGTAAAGCAAAATGGTTATTTAATCTCTATTAAATTTTTAAAAAATCTCTAGTAAAAAAAAAATTAAAAAAACTTGCGTGTAAAACTGAAAGGGCAACGTTTAAGAATGTACGCAGTCTGTCCTAACACTTAAAATAATCTGCTGTATTTATTTACTTCCTAAGAATGGAAACCTTATTAAATATATAATTTTCCTCATTGTGCTAAGGCATTTACCTCTGAATATCACTAAATTCTGTAACTTATTTTGTTGTAAATTAGTTATGAGAGAATGGAATAAGCTTTTTGTCCAAACAACTCTAAGCAATTTATCTTGTTCAGTATATTCTATTAAGTATTCAAAGCAAGTTGTAACTGTGACTGTTGCTCTCAGGAAAGATTAACAATGGACTAATACAATGAGAAAATTGCATGCTGACCCTAAACAAGGTTTATGAGTTTCCTTTGAAAGGATAACAGCCTTTATAGCTCAAACCTATGTTATAGTTGAAAACTTGAAACTTGCTGAAGTCTTCTCCTTTTATGAAGTTGGACACTGAAATTTGATTAGCTGAATTTTTCTTTTTCGTATTGAATATGCTAGAAAATCACTAATGTGACTTGTTACCATCACACATTAAACAAAAAGGAAACAAAGTATTGCTCAAGGTAAGAAAACATAACTGTCGCTTTCGTGTAAAATGGACCAACTACTGCTGAATTTTCACACGTGCCCGCTTTTAAAAATAAACACTTTCCTAAACAATATAATGAAGATCTAAAAATTAATACCAGTACATGGCATTGTGACTTAACTAATAACAAGGTGGTATTCAATTCTATCCAGAATGACCAGTAGGATCTGTTACAGCTAACACCAAACTTTCAATTTCATAGGCTAGATACAAGAGCAGTGATGCAGTGTTTAGGTTCTCTGTGACATTGATTTGACTCCTCTCTGATGTCTGTGGGTGTAGGTAGCTATTGTTAAAAAAAGGAAAAAAAATATTAATCAAGATTCAGGCATTGTCCAAAGCCCAAATTAATACATACTTAGTGTGATGATGTATAAATAAAACCTATAAATGCATATAAAACTGTACTCTTCCTCTACATATATAATTAAAAGTTTACTTACCAATGCCCTGTGCACTAAGGAGAGATATGATGGTAAAACAATCTTTGCAGCAGAATGATGGGGTTCTTATGCGACTTTACGCAGGTTCTTCACAAAACAAGCTTTTTGCTTTAAATACAAAATCACTGAAGTCTGAGGAGTATGATGGCCTCATAGTCTCAGGGTGGGAGATCTCTTCTTTGGTGAGGATTTGTTTTAAGGGAATTGCTTCAAAGATCTGTTCCATGGCATGGCCTCAAAACCAAGGCAAGCTCAGGAAAGAGAGCTGGCAAACTCCAGAAGATGTAGCCAGGGTTGAGGGATCACTTCAGTTGGCTTTAATGCTGAAATAAATGTGATGTGGAGCTGCACCCCACCATAAACATTCCTCAGGAAGGAGGACAGAGGCAACTGTGTTAATTGCAAAGGGTTCACAGTAGGATGTAATTTATTATTTTCTCAGAGAGTAAGTGTGAATCTCAGGAAATTATAGCATGTGGGAACATACTTTGAGCAAGAGAGGAATAAAGGGCCGCCATAGTAAAAATTGAATTTACTGCAGATATAAGACAGCTAAGGCATATTAAATAATTAAGCTATGATTTGCACTATGTCAATGGCTTTCCTGGCTAAAGAAATTGATTTTGACCTATACTATCTTATCCTGGAAACACTGATATACATAACCACTAGTAATCGCATGTAGCCCAGAATCCATCACAGTATTTATGGATAAAGGAAAAGTGTCAATAAGTTTGTGAGTATATGAAATCTCTTATCAAGTTCAACTGAGAAAGTCAGTCCTGCTAATGCCTCTCAGTTTAAATCAAGTAGAAAAAAGATGTAAGCATCAATCGTTTGTGGCCCAGGTTAAGTGCTCTGATCGCTCAGGAGTGAGCTCTTCAGTGATATGCATCTACCCATATGAAAGTCTTCCTTTGCCTCAGATTGAGAAATCTTATGACTTAAGAGGAGAAATTTCACATTTGATGCATCATCATTTTCTGATTTAACATTTTATTAAACAGTTCTTAATTGGACCTAAACATTCTTCCATTTCTCTAACTCAGTTTCATGCTTAGCTCCCAGCTCTGCAAGCTTGTCATCTACTTGTTCCTGTCTGCATCAGAGTAGCCCAAGTGAAGTCAGCGGGAATACTCTTTGGCTTAAAATTATTAATGATTTATAATGTTTGCAGTGCTTGCAACAGGAAAAAAAGAAAAAGGATATACATAAAGTAATCTAAACATTATATATGTGCATAATTTAGATGGGTGCTCTTTTGTTAAAGATAAATGAATGATGAATAACAGTTTAAAGCCCTTAGAGGACTTCATTTTTTAATGTTTTCCTTCTACTCGTTCAAGCATCATGCTGCCCTGTTTCAAATAGCAGATACAATTAAAAAGCCTTGGTAACCAGATGATAGAGGAACTAGGAAACACCATTTCATGTGAAACAATAGGGGCTGTCCGCATGGGTGATATAATACGGCTACAGGATTTCTGCTCTGAAACTGCCTTTGGAATCAGTACTGACAATTCTTAAATTAGCAGCAGTAATTTATTGCTCATTGAATTATTTTACATACTACCTACTTATTTGCCTTTGCAAATAAATGCATTAGGAGTGTAGCATCATGAAGGAAGTGAAGGAAAAATATGTAGAAAAAGTTAAATGGAAATAATAATAAATTCTATATCCTAAATTTATATGTTTTCCTCTTTCATCCAGCAAGTATTTTCTTCCAAGAAAAGCCTCAGCCACTTTTCAGTTGCCTTGGAAGCTCAGTGTGCTTCAGCTTTGCCATATATCCAGCAGGTAAGAGGACCCTGCATCTTTGGATGGTTTTCTGATGCTTACAGAACTTTACCTGGACTCACCGCTCCAAGAAGATGGACTCAGCTTTTTGTGTTCCATGTGAAATAATTTATAACTTCAGAAAGAGGATCGATTTCAGCAAGGTCTTGATTAGGCTTCAGTTCTAAGATTGAAAACAGGGGCTTGAGAAGAACAGAATATGAATGTGTCTACCATCAATATTTAATAATAAGTACCTTTCTCATACTCAGAATAGCTTAGCTAAGATCCTCAGTGATTGTCTTACCATTAAAGGTATGAATTTAACCCAAGCAGCAGCCCTTATTTTCTGAATGCAGACTTCACATTTTCTCATCTTTCATCTTGCTTTCCTTGAAAGTGGGGTGAAGTGACAGTGTTTTGCTGCTTCTTGTATTAATAACATTTTCTGGAGCACTCATTCCTCACTCACTTTCTTGCCAGGATGTCCTTTGTGTTTCAGGTTTAGCCAGTTCCTCTAGCTTCAGGTAGCGTTCTACAAAGACCAAAATCTTCTTTCTACATTTCACACATCACAAATCACAACACACACCCCTCACCCCCCCACCCCCCCAAGTGCTGGGAAAAAGTTCTGATAGGCAAATAGTGCGTTGCTGTCTTTTGATCAAGACCACATATGACACATTAACTAGATAAAATACAGGCTGAGTAAGTAGGCACTCAGAGCAAACCACCTTCCCTCAAACTATCAGTTTGTTGGATTGTTTTTGTTTTCCAATGTTTTTATGCTGGCAGCAGGGCAAGTGGTCACAATGTGACACTTGTAATCTAGAAGTTATCAGAGCCTCGCCTCAGCCCTCAGCCAGCTGCTGTGTGAGCTGCTGTTTACTGCTGCCACTGACTGATAGTATTGAATCATTACTCCACCTGTGCATTTAAACCAGGTACCTAATCAGCATGCTGAACCAAGGACCTGTGCCAACCTGCTCTTTGAAGACAGGGTACTCCTTTAAGGCAATACTCTTTCAGTATTAATGGGCCACCTGCAAATTGTTGAGATAAAAGCATTATTTCCACAGTGAAGGAGATAGAGGAAGTTTCCTTTGCTTCTGGCACGAGCAGAGCACCTCTGGACAATATTCATATCACAATGACAGGAGTAGTTTCTCTCCTAGCTTCTTCCTTTCTGATTCCTCTCTCGTATATCTGAAGCCAGCACAGAAACTTTGAGGAGAAATAGAAGAAAGGGTGTTTAATTTGCAGTCTTCTAAAAAAGACAGACAAAGAGTATTATGTGCCCTCCCTGGTGAGATCATTAAAAGCTGTCTGATGTAACATCTCAGAGCATATGAAACTGAGTAACTTTATTTGTCTTCTCAGGCTGGACTTTCTTACCTCTTCCACAAAAAAATTTGAACTTTGATATCTAGCCTTTATAAAGAAAAACTACATTTTACTTTTATTAGAATGCACTTAATACAAAACTGCTTCTAAAACCACTGTTAATAACCCCCTTAAAAATTTTGCCTTCAGCTGTCTGTGACATTGGAAATTGAAAGCATTTTCTTTAGAGTGCCTTTTTTAAATTTGGAAAATAGTTTGAGTATATACCTACCTTTTTTTCAGTTTTTTTTTGTTTTTTTTTTAATCTGAGCAAAGCTGCTCTTCATTGAAATAGAGGTTATTGTCATGACAATGCTTCTGCAAATCTGTAGCCCCTGTTACGAGAAACTGCCACCAGGAAACTGAAAGGATCCAACACAGATTTCTGGAGATCATAGGCTTGCAAAATGAAGCTGGTACTATCTATGCACTTTTGTATGAAATATGTGACAGTGTTTCTCATAAACAAAGCTAATCTTGCTAATTCATTTAGTACTTTTAATATACCTTATTTATCCAGGACTGCATCACAAATCCCACATTATTTTGTAACTGCAAAATGTAAACATATCTGGGCTTGTGCATTTTTAAGATTCTGCCTGTATATTAATTGGATACATATGAAATAGAACAAACCAATATAAAGAAGTGTAAAGAATCTGGTTGAGGATTAGCTGGCTTTTATTAGGCGCAAGATGAATAGTAAAGTTTCTGTCCCTATTCATTCAGAGGAATGCAATTTTAGGCTTAGGTTTCTGATGCAAATTTGTAATATTAGGACTTTTTCAGCAATATTCTTTTAAAATCAGCTCTTATGATGGTGATCTCACTGTTTAGCCCTTTTAGTCAGAAGCGTATTTCTATGCATGCTCTGTGGGAAGGGGCAGTGGGATGGAAGACAGACCTGTGAGAACATGGGAAACAGATCTGTTCAGGACATTTGAGACAGGATTCTTGTGATATTTTTCCTCCTGGTTTTAATCCAGCTTTACCAGAAACAAACAATGTCAATAATAGAGTCTAACTCTATTGCTTTTTTTTGGTATAATTTCTTCCAAAATTGTTAGTATTATTAATAATAAGTTTATGTATTAGGATTTTCTCTGACATTCTGGAGGACTCTCAGATGTTTAGGTCTATTACTCTCAATAAAAACAGTCACTGAATATATAGTAGATGTGTCCTTTCTTCTGATTTGTCTGGCTTTGGAACTGAATAGCAATTTTAATGATGAACAGCTACGCCCTCGAGTTTCTTCAATTTTATGTGGAAGGTATGTGACTACAGGGGAGTCGCTTTATTCCTAAGAGTTTTTGTAATTTCCCTTCTCAAGCAAACACTAGCTACATCTAAACTGTGGAATGGGGATGCCTCAGGACTATTTCTCATCTTCATGATCTGTACAAATATCCTGGTTAAATTTGGGCTCTTTTATTTTTTTATCTCTGCTTCACACTTTGTCCTTGATAAGCTTTAATTTCCTTAGGAAGCAAATTCATTTATTTTGCGTAAGAAGAAGCCAAGTTGTACTCTAGCTAAACTGAGACTTCAAGACAAACTTTGGAGTTTAATCATTCAATATTGTAATGGTTAAATGTAAACATAACCTTCCAGGATAATGAAGACTTTGAGCTTGTAATACCAAAAAATATCAATAAACCAAACGCAAACCAAGTTATATTCTATATTTCGTTGTTAAAAATCTGCTAGATTCTTTTAGCAAAGACAATAAAACCCATAAAAATCACCCTCTCCTTTAATTCTCACTTTTCTTCCCTGTGTCCTTAAGTCTGTCTGGGAGTTACAGTTGTATTGTATTCTTAGATGCAATTTCAGGTTGTTCACAGAAACTGTGTTAAGGTTGTCACAGCAACCTAAGGCAAGAATTACCTTGCTTTTGCAGATTCTAGCTTCAAATCAAAGTACTATTGCCAAATGAGGGGAGGCTAAACTTCGTGGAACTTTATAAAAGCCACATGCCTATTAATTCTTCCTGTTGCTATTGACCTTCTCCACTCTAAGTGCTCAAAATCAGCAGTTTCACTATAGCTAATCTAACAGCTTACTCAGTTGGCTGCAAATAATATTTACCCAGCTGGATGAAACACACAGCTCAAAGACCAAATTAGTTTGTGAAATGTTATCCAAAGATGCTTTCCTGTTCCCTAGATGTTTGATACACATAATGAGTCCCAAAGGCCACACTCCCAGTCTGTTGTTCTTCTCTCCTAGCTCAATTAATAACTTTTTCTTCTGGTTTATTTTTAGGGCTTATAAAATTCAGCAATGCACATGTTTGTTCACATTCCACAGAGACCAGAAGAATGAAAAGTATTACAACTCCGTGTGTTTATTTTCTAATAAAACAAAGCAAAATAAAAAACCCAACTATCTTGAAGTTCTTCATTCAGCAAGCACAAAGTTAACACCTCCGGGCTTAGGTCTCATACTCTTTCTAAGTTATCTTTCCTTCAGTCCACGTGTCTGGGTTTCCCCCATATAGCTCTAGTCCCTATGTGTATACAGAGCCTGATACTAACTGAGTTTCAGCTAGATTTGTTCACACATCTATGGCGGCATAGAAAGATCTTAAAGTGAAAGGGAAAGCAGTGTAAAGGAGCTTAGTTGTAAAGGAGAACGTGATCCTCTGTTATGGTACGGATGACTTTGTCTCACCATGATAATCCATATAAAGAAATCCAAAGTACTACAGAAGGCAGATTTTTTTGAATGAAATCTGATTTTCTCTCAGAAAGAGGTCATAGTGCTTGTGGCCCTGTTAGTTTAAAAGCAGAAACTGACTCCACCACATTTCTTTCCCCTGAAAAACACTTACATTTCCTTTTTCATCTAGTTTGGGTTTTGGTTGTTTTTTTTTTTTTGGGGGGGGTGTACAGTGACATTCTGCTAGGCAGTTGAGTCACTAACACATATGCAAGAGGAAAACGTTACATCTATACTCATGCATATACATATACACTTGCTTTACCTTAAAGATGGCACTTCAACGTTTATTTCAGTTTTAGTAAGTTAGCTTATAGCCTGTATTGAACTCTTTCCCCCGATGCTCCAAGGATTGCATTGGGTCCTCTACCATTCTACCATTCAGAGTCACTTGCTGATTTGAAAAAGCTTAAAGTCTTTCATCTTGCAGACACATTAGCAGAAAAGAGCTATTAGATGACAGATGGTGAGTCTTTCCATAAAAAAGAATATATTTTTTTGTTTTAATTCTAGAATTTCCTTTTGCAGTTTTATTGTAGTAGGGAGTAAGAAATCAAATTTTCCTCCGGAAGTGTGAAAGTTGTTACATAAATACATAAATACTCTGGTTTGCAGGTAAAGTCTGTGTTCTGCAGCTGCTTTCCCACGTTAAGAGACACAAAAGTTTTCTATTTCTTGATCAATGAAACTTACATTAAAATAGGGTAACAATGGTATCTGGAGATATACTGAGCAGGGATCCTAACGTGTTGTCAGAATTTGTGGTAAGTAAGAAAGAATTATTCTGGTTTCTTCTCTTTAGAACAGCAGAATATTTTTTAAATAAAATGTTTCTGCACAGACTGAAAGGGAATGAATACAAATTTACATTCTTTAGTCTTCTTAATTTGAATGAGAAACGAAGTTATAATTGTTGAACATTTTCATTTGTATCATGTAATTTACAAAGTTTTAAAGAGAAAATGAATTATTCTATAGGCACCCAAAATCTTGATCATAAGGATTCATCGGTTTGAGATCATGAAAGGAACAGACTAGCAACAAGGTACAGGGTTCATCTCACCCTTGATGTAAAAAAGAGAGAAATGGTTTCTCATCTAAAGACAGACAAAGTAAGTACTACACAATATTGCAATCTATACATATATTCAACCATAACAGTATATGAAACTTTCTTGATTACAGTCATTGAAAGCAATCTTATAATTAAATCCTATTCTTAATCTAATCAAAGTCTGTGTTAAAAATAGCTAGGTTTTAGACCCATAGTTCTGATTGAAAGCCTGTTCTAACATCTCACTGTTTGCTTGATTAGAAACCTTTTCTCATTTCCAGACTAAATATATTCGTGGACACTTAACATCTATTTATTTTTCTGGGATAGTCTAGTAGGCTAAATAGCTCCTAGTGGCAAGCTCTCCTCCTGATGCTTTTGGTATTGCTTGAGAGCAATTTTATCTCCTCCCAGTTTTATTCTTGTTTATATTTGTATTCATATTTTTTTACTAAGCTAATAAACTAGGCTGCTTTAGGTTGTCACAATAAATGATAGTCTTATGCAAAAATTACTGTCTATCCTTCTTGTTACTGCTGTTGTGACCAGCGTGAAAAGCAGAGCTATGTGAGCAGCTTTTAATCAGGTAGCTTGAGTGTGGGTTTAGCCCACATTGAACTATTTATTGTTGGAATTGGACTGTTGACAGTACCCAAGCTTGATAGGTTAAAGCTAGTATTCCTGCACAGCACTCTGTCATCTGCTGTGACTGCAGTTCAGAGGTAATTTTGACCACCTCTCATTCAGCAAGGTGTTCCTCTGAGCATCCTAATAGCCCTTCCTGGAAACCAGTACAACCTGAATGAATCTTTCTTGAATATAACTGTCTGGAATGTCAAAAAATATTCCTGAGAAGCACAGTGAAGATGGCATTAATGGTTCCCACTTCCATTGAAGATGTTTCTGCTATAATAACATCTACATTTTTATGGCTGCAACCTTTTGAGTCTTTGTGTTTGTCATTTTCTAGTATCAAGCTATTGTTTAAAGCAAAAATCCTTAGCAAAATATTAATGAGTTTTCATTCTTGTGTTAATAAGTATGATGATGCTTCTGTTGCTGCCGTCCTCGAGGTTACCCAGATCTTTCTTATTTGTTAGTCCATTCTTGCTCTTCATTGGCAGGCAGCTTTGTTTTACTGGCAGATTTCATTAGCACTTTTCAAAACTTCATGTTGCAGTCAGTAATGAAAAATTAAGCAGCTGCAAGACAAGAATACTGTACTGAATCAGACTAGTGATCTATCTAGCCCAGTGTTACACCTCCAGCAGTGGCAGTAGGGTATAGCATTTAGGGAGTACATGTGCACCTCAACACTGCCTGTGGTCCATGCCGGAACTACAATAAATTTCTCAAGGTGGTCGCACTCCAGGTTGACCCTGTTCCTGTCTAATCCAGCAGATACCTTCCAACTTTTAATTCTTCTCTACATTCTTAATTTTTTTCTGTCTGACTAGTAATTTCCCATGTGATACTAACAGTCATCGGTGCAATTTGAATACATGCTTCTATATTCCCATTCATTTGCATGTGCTAACATATGTGCTTCTAATGCCACACAGCTCATTTTACTGTCAGGTTCCATGAAGAATATTATTATAAATGACCATCTTGCTTTTACTCTTCACATGGGGCAAACACCATACAACCATGTTCCACTTCAACTCATTCAATAAGGAGGAAGTCCCCCTCTCTCTAAGAGAGCTGTAACAGTAAAGATGCAATGAGACCTGAGAGCAGAACCTTAGGATAACACAGTACATGTCTTGTGGGCTTCAGCCCAGGTTTTTAGGTGCTTAAACTAGAACTGCAGTTTGTTTTCCAGTGTCTCTGTTTTTCCTGAGTACTCTTTCCTGTTGCAGGACCTTTTAATAAATTTCAATTTATAGGAAAATAACTGATGATCTGGTTTGTGTTTAAAAATCACAGCTAGTCCTTAGAGATGACCAAACAACATAGACCCTCTGGAGAAGACTTCCCTTGTCACTGGGGAATCTGTGATTGTATGAGTCACAGTGATCACTCAAAGAATGAAGTTTATTTCCATTTGCTTCATGCTTTCCTCCAGTTTATTTGGTTCAACACCAAAAGCCTTAGAAAATTGTAAGATATCACTACAGGTATTCAAAAATATTTTCTACTTTATTCACAATATTTTATGATTAAAATTGAATAGAAGTTTCATAGCAGTATAGTTTTTAAGCTTCTGCAAGACCAGGGCAAATGCCTGTGTCATGCATGGGGCTGATCAGCACACAGGCCAGTAGAAGAAATCCTGCTTGTATAGCTCAAGCTCATTAACACAGTAAGTTTACCCTCATCATTTTTTCTTCCATCAATTTTACTGTCATGTACAATCCTCCTACTCCAAAATATATTAAAAACTCAATAAAGTCAGTCCATTTGTGGTACATTTCATCTAGACTGTTACATAAACTTTTAGTTCCAAAATACTTAATTTATGAAGAATTATCTTGCTAACTTTTATCCAAGTTGTCTTAGCTTGGCTGCAACTCACAGGAGGACTCAATCCAAACTGTTTCGTAGCAAATAGTTGCCCAGTTCCCCCAAGTAAGTGTCATGCAGCAGGTAACAGGCCTTTTTTTCCCCATTTTATGAATTATATAGTTTGTTGAAAATTGAAACTGATTGCAAATATTCAATTCCCAGATGCCTCCAACAAATGGTCAGCGAGTGCCTTTACCCAGCCCTGACAAAAACAAGACAGACTTCAATTCCCCCATGTTGTAGGCATGACTGTCACCTGATTCAAGACCACCTGAGGACCCCAAATATGCACAAGTCCATGTCACCCAATGAGAAGCACCCCAGGTCACTAAGGGATTTTGCTGATGTAGTTACCAAGCCATTCTCCACCATACCTGAGAAGTTGTGGCTGTCAACCAAAGACCCCAGTGACTAGGAAAAAGGGAAACAACACCCATTTTGAAAAATGGTAAAAAGGATGGCCCTGGAGATCTATTGACCAGTCAGCCTCGCCCCCATGCCTGGTAAGACCTCCTTGAAGACATGGAAGTCAGAGAGGTGATTAAAGACAGCCAACATGGTTTCACTAAGGGAAAACCATGCCTGACCAATCTAGTGGTCAATCTCAATGTCTGCATCAGGGGACAGGGGAAGAGCTACAATGTCATCTACTTAGACTTCTGTAAGGCCTTTAGTATGCCCCCCCCCCCCCCAACTTCCTTGCTGCTAAATTGGAAAGAGATAAGTTTGATGGATGGACAGTTAGATGGATAAGGAACTATACAGATGGCTGCATCCAAAGAGTTATGATTAATGACTCAATATCCAAGTGGAAACCAGTGGTGTCTTTCAAGGGTCTGTACTGGGACCAACGCTACTTCATATCTTCATGAGTGACATAGACAGTTGTCATGATTTAACCTCAGCCAGCAACTAAGCACCAGGTAGCCACTTGCTCACTCCCCCCCCCACTCAGAGGGATGGAAAGGAGAATTGGAAAGGAATGTAAAATTCAAGGGTTGAGATAAAGAACAATTTAATAGATAAAGCAAAAGCCGTCCACAAAAGCAAAGCAAGGAATTCACTCACCACTTCCCATGGGCCGGCAGGTGTTCAGCCATCCACAGGAGAACCGGGCTCCGTCATGTGTAATGGTTACTTGGGAAGACAAATGCCATATTGCCAAATGTCCCTCCCTTCCTTCTTCTTTCCCCCAGTTTATATACTCAGCATGACGTCATATGGAATGGAATATCACTTTGGCCAGTTCGGGTCACCTGTCCTGGCTGTGTCCCCTCCCAGTTTCCTTGTACCCCGCCAGCCCTCTGGCTGGCAGGGCCCAAAGAACTGAAAAGTCCTTGATTTAGTATAAACGTCACCCAGCAACAACCAAAAACATCAGTGTCCTATCAACATTATGCTCACATCACAGCCAAAACACAGCACTGTACCAACTACTAAGAAGAAAATTAACTCCATCCCAGCTGAAACCAGTGGGAAGATGACACCAAGCTGTGTGGTGCAGTTGATTCGCTGAAAGGAAGGGATGCTATTCAGAGGGACATTGGCAGGCTTGGGGAGTGGGCCTGTGTGAGCCTTATGAAGTTCAAGAAGCTCAAGCGCAAGGTCCTGCACGTGGGTCATTCATATGAACTCATGCTGGTGGTGTGCTGTCATCTGCCTAGACTGAGACACTTACAGGGGGATCATCAATGCTATGCTCTTCATTGGACAAGACGTTCACCACGTCCACTTTAAGAGCAGGATGAAAAGTGTGATTTGTCCTTCACTTGAGCCCCTTGTTTTTCTAGCAGTTCTTAAAGCACTGCAGGGAGTTTGTGCATAAGTGTTTAGATTTGCAATAAACTCATCCAGAAGTCCATATAACTCTTCAGCTTTGCATAGTACTCCCTGAAACAACTGGCTTCAAAAAGTCAATAAATATCAAGACACTTCTTGATTCTATTCTTGTTTTTACGCCATTAACTGTCAGCTTTAGACTGTGTAGCTTTAGCATATTGGAGTGCAAGTTTTCCTTTACTGTGTTTCCTTTAAAAATGCCTTTAATCTGATGATTATTACTTCCGTCATGATTTTTCTTATTACAAACCATAAGCTTCTGTGTCTATACTTATTTGGTCATCAGGGCTCCTTTGTTACAGTATTGTCTCAATGACCGCATTTACCTGTCATCAGATACTTGTGATTAATTTTTTTTTTTCTAATGCTCTGGTAGAATTTGTCTTTCTGGTTTTAGCATCTCTACTGATCTGATGTCTTTCCTTTCAGGTTTCATACTTAGAATAGCTTCTGTTCTCTATTTTTTTCTGATCATGATCCAAAACTAGCATCCATTTTGCATCTTATCTTACTCCTCCAGTGCCTGGAACATTCACATCAGGATCGACTGTGGGCCTCAGTGCTTTCTCAAAATGCTACATCTGTACTCTAAGCACCTTTTAAATACTTCTGTTCAGATTACTGGTCTCTTTTTCTCTAATTAACTTAAAATTTCTGTGCACTGTTTCCATGGAACAACCTCGTATTGGAATGTGAGGAAATTGGGATGCTCTGCTCCCAGACTGATGTCAGAATCTTATATTCAGGATATTGGAAAGACTGAAATCAGTCCTATGAAATACAGTGCTGTGACTCAGTAGCATCTGGGAGAAAGAATACATTAACTGCAAGAAAGGACAGAGTTTGTAATGTAGTTTCAGTGATGAATGCTGAGAGGAAATGCTTGATTACAAACCTGAGCAGCCCTAGTTTGTGAGCCTTAAAAAGGAGGTGGGTGGGAACCAGGACTGGTGCTTTTGCGTTTTGTGCATTTGATTGAGTTGGTCATCTGGGTAAGACTCCATCCACCACGTTTGGCACAGAAACAGCTAATCAAATAAAAGTGTCTGCATCTAAATGTCCCTTAATCTCACTCCTACTCCTGCTTCAGAGTGGCTGTGTGTAGTCCTCTTTTTTCTTTTATTATCCGCTTATTATGCAAATGCCTGGACACGTGAGACAATATTTTTCCTAAACCAGTTGTGATCTATTTGTTCCCAGTGCTCCAGTTGGAAAGTTGTAACAGTTAAACTCACTACTTAGATGGTTAGAAACAATTTTTAATGACAGACATTGAGAATTTATAATATTTAATCTTTAAACATTTTTTGAAACAACATTGCCCTTTGAATTATATAGGTCTTTTCTCCTATTTTATATCTTCTAGTGTATTTATAAACAACCATCATCTTTTTTCTGGTCTTTGTTCTGTTAAACAAGACAAGTCAAACTCTTTTGGTGTCCTCCTAAGACCCTCTTTTAATTCCTTAGTTAGTTTCATAACCTTGCTCTTTTTTTGTTCTACTTCAAGTATTTTTAATTTATTTTTTTTACAATGGCCAATCAGAAACATACACAGTCTTCTGAATCAATTTTTTTGCAAAATGCTAACAAATATTGCTTTCCTCTGGTAGAAATACCAAACTGGATGCATTGTAGGATCGAATTTGCTTCATGGTATGGGTAGTTCAATGTTATTTCACAGTCAGCTTCTACATTTAGGTGTCAATCTTCTTTCATTTCCAGCAGAATGGAAGAAACTTCAGTTCAGTTAAATTTTTGCAAATCTGTGCTAATATGCACTTAACATTAGTCCCTGATTTTGGCTCTGTCATTGTGACACAGAGTGCTGTCCAGAGTCCTTAGGTGTGCAGCTTTTTTTAAAAGAAATTCAGCAAAATATTTCATTCAGCTTGGTAGCTGTCCATCATCACTACCTGTTTTCACCTTGTTTTGAACCAGTTCCTTATTGACCTCACAATTTTCCTCATTTTCTCTAGTGTAAGTGATAATTCATTGTATGAAATCCTATGTTATGTCTGGCTAAAAGCCAAATGGGTGCAATTTTCTGTCTTTCACTTGTCTAGACATTCAGCTCTCTCTTTAAAGACAGATAGCAGACTAGTCTGGAGTGAATGCTCTCAGTAAACCCATGTTGCATTTAGACATCCCAGATCTGATGTTCAGATTTCTGACTGAGATAAAAGATTGTCATGCATTGAATGACAGCGACAAATCAGTGCACATGCAGCTGATTTATGAGACATCGTGCTAGTGGTGCTACCCCTACACTTCCAAAAATCTTAATTCTGGGAGGATTACTTGATGAAAAGGCAAAAATTACTCTCTCATTTTCCTTTGAGTATAATGTTTATCATAGAGATAATGAGCTTAGAAATATATTTACATGGGTTTATACCTGCAGATTTTGCCCTATTGGTGGAGATACATATATATAATAATATATACATGTTATTAGATATGAATGTATGTTATATATTAATATTATATATTAATATGAGTTACATCCTCATGTTATGTACATATATGTTAGCTTATATGTTTAGCTTACATAAATTATGTATGTTTAGCTTATGTTTATATGTTAACTTGTATGTTTAGTTTACATAACTTATATGTTATGTCCTTAAATGTTATAATTGATATAGCTATTAATACATGTATATTCATATACATGAATTAGATTAATATATATTAATACACCGTGATGGGGTAGGACTGACACAGTGTTACTTGAGAGAAGTTACACAACCTTCAGAGTCCTCATTATTTGATGCATTTCTTTGTAGGGGCAAGTTCTAGAAACTGGCTGAATATTTCTGAGGTTTGGTTTATAGCATAACTGGTATGCAACGGTTTCATAGCTTTTGTGAAAACAATTTCTTCAACATACCCACAGAAAAAATGTGTCTTTTTTTATTCCTCTGTAGTCTCTCCAAATTTTAGAATTTAAACTTCATAATATCTGGATGTGGCATAAAATAGATCTGTAACAGTTTCTTTAAATCTCAGTTAATGTTTTCTTCCTCTGTTCCTCCATCATTTGATTTCACTTAGCTCAGATTATCCAGCAGTTTTGTACCATTTTTATTACTAATAACCCTATTTAAAGTAAGAGTTAAAGCTGGCATTTGGTTAACTTGTCTGATCTGCCTGGAAAAAGATAATGTTCATCAGTTCATATTACAGTTAGTTATTGTATACGACTTTCTCCAATGGAATGGCATTTTGTGATAGTTACTAGAATCGTATTTACACAAAGCAACTTTTTGCTGTTGTTGTTGTTGAGTCTTATTTTCCTTAATTAGTCTTCATTAATTTTAAAAAGGAGATTAATGCTGTGTATGTGAGGGCTCAGCTGTGGCTATAGGAGACAGTTAGAAATGGATATGGTAATTGCCTGCTTTTTCTGTCTCACTGCTGCTGAAGGGGAAAAGAAATGAAACCGTAACTTCTACTATCCGATTACAGGAAGTTCTAAACGCATACATTTGCTTTTGCTGCATGAATCTTCGTTAACCTAGTATCTGCTTACATATTGTGGGTCTGGCATAGAAAAATTTGAATATACTTGTTTATTAGGCAACGTGCTTAAAATCCTTCCAGAGACAGACTGAATCTTTCCTCTTTCTATTAGCTTCCATTTGGATTCTGATTCCTAGAGTAACCTACCCAGGTGAGGCATTTATAGTACCTATACACATTTGAAGAGCTGAAGTGTGGGCTGGGGGTATATATGTATAGATGTAAGGTAAAATGTAATTGATTCCAAGCACTACATCTCATGAACTAGCAATGTTAGCACTAATGCTACAGTTCGAGCTAGAACACTCAGTGCTTATCATCTTGATTAGCCACCCTCTTGCACCTATTTATACTTTATCAGCTGCTGAAATACTACGTTAGCCTTGCAGCTTTTCACTGAATGTCTCTGTTTCATCCGTCTCATTGTATGGTTACCTCTATGTAAGGTCTGCTGTATACATCTGTTTGTCACTATGTGGTTTCTTCTTATGTCATAGCAGATTTTCTATCTCCATTGCACCTAAATTGGTGGAATACATAACAAGGAACAACCAAAACCAGTTTATAAATTAATTAACTGTCAGCTGAAAGCTGAAACTGTGCAATAAACCCAGTTGAAATGTAAATTGTGATACAGTCTCTCTCTGCTTTCTAGACCAGAATTCTTTGTTAGGGACTTCTAATTCCTCTGATTTTCTCCTGGAAGGGGGAGGGAAGTGGGAGGTTGCACTTCAGTTTCTGTTTTGCCATGGGGCTCAGCATACTAAAATCAAGTGGGTGATTTTAGCACAAAGCTCTTTGATTATGCAACATGAAATCATGTAACAGCACAATTGCTTCAAATTCATGGAATTATTTTAATTAACTCACAGTAATGCTTGCCTTTAGTGTGTCCAACAAACAGCAAAGAATTTATGCAAATTAGGAAAATGACATTGAAATTCTTATATATATTATCTCATTTTTCTCCCTAGGCATTCTGGAGTCCATTGTTGCCTGAAATGGCTGTGGCTACAGCACTAGCATGAAGGAGAAATGAGGTTCAGGGTATTCATAAGGCTCAGTCAAGGAATACAAAAGAAATGGTATTGCAATTAAACTAAGAACAAGTCAAAAAGTGTGAAAGGGCTGTACAGAAACTGGTTGCAACTAGTAGAGGTTTACCAATAATGTTTATGATATTTGCTAACTGGAGCGAGGGTGGAGATATAGCCGCTCCGTGCAAAGCTGAAATTTCAGGGTGAAATAATAAGATCCATTTTTTTCTGTGAAAACAGTCAAAAAGACAAGGAGATTCCAGTAAATTAAATAAACCAGTTGTGATACACATCCTGGGGTGAGAAAGAGCCAATTCAGCATGCAGACAGCTATATTTCTTTGATTTCCATGGGAAATTCCATTCTGATGTGCAGATAAGTTCACAGAAGGCATTTACGTTCAAACAGGCATGTTCTTGTGAAAAGCTTTGATTTTGAAGAGTCATTTTCTTTCCCATCAGCTATCTCCCTTCCCAAAAAACTCCTCTCCTTTAAAAAACATCCTTCAACGTCTTCAGCTGTGAGCAGGTTTGTCAGAAAGTGAAGGACTCAGACCCTAAAGATCTTTTCCTTTCTGGAAAGGAAGTGGTGCCGCTGCTTGAACTGGCAGAGTGTCATGACCATTTTTTTTAGAGCTCCTTGGAGCAACTGCATTAAAAAATATTTATATAGGTAATGTTACTTCTGTGTCAGAGGTGTCATATTATACAGCTGCATGCTGACATGTTATATGAGACCTTTATGAACAGCAATGTACAGAGTGAAAACTATCAGCCATTTCTAATTTGTGTTAATATGAAAAAGCCAGAATATTTGATAGAAGCCAACTGAAACTACTTAGTACCCATGAGCACCACTATTTATTAAGCTAACGCTTTTCTCATTCATTGCCATGTGTGAAAAAATGCATATTATAATGGCAAAAAACATTCCATCTGTTATCAGGGATTTTTTTCCAAGTATTTGAAAGCCTGTGACACTACAAAAATGTATCATATTTTATCAACACTATTACTGTTTCTTGCAGATGACTGTGGGAAGGCCACTGTTTCGCCAGAGGCTACCAAATATTGCTTTCCGTATCATAAGTCAAGCAATTCAAAGTAATGATGACATTTAACTTTAGAATATGTTTTTCTTTAGGTGACCAGAATTTTTATGGCGTACTTGGCAGATGCTAATTTAAGAAAAGCACAAGCAATGATCACCATCTGATTTATTTTTGCTACAGGTGAACCCTGCAATTTTAGTCTCGTCAGCATGCAAATTAAAATTGTCTTATGCTATTTAGCTTAGTTAAATAGCATTAATGTGATTGCTTATGCACCTTCTGTCTCGTGGACTTGAAATGCTCATTTGAGGCTTATCAGCAATGAGCTATCTTTGGTGACAGCTACTGTAAATGTACTCTGGGGAAACTGATTTAAGAAACTAAGGCTTTTCAAGGTAAATGTTTTGTGGTGTTTCATTCCAACCCTCTGTGGAATCATCAGAATCCTATTTAAAGATCACTATCTGCAAAGTCTGTGGGCTGCTACCTTGCAAGTTAATGCTCATCTAGCTGCAAATAAATATGGCCTTGGGAAGACAAAGCACTTGCCAGAGATTCAACCTCCAGTGAATAAAAACCCCAAGTCTGTGTTAGAGGAGCTTGTTTAGACCATAGCAGAAAGAATCAGAACTTTGTGCTGTGGAATTCCTGACACTCAGAAAAGTTAAAAAAAGGAGAGAAGGGTTGATTTTGGATATCGTTAGGGTTTTCTTACTGAAAGGCAATGAGTGTCACGCAAGCTTCAGACATTGACCCTTCTACTCAAGTAAAAATCTTTTTATTCCCCATGAAGATTGTTATCTCTGTCTTCTTTGTTTTCCCTTTATTTTTAGTTTTATGACAGAGGCTACAAAAGGGCCAGAATACCTGTTGGCTTAGCCCCGGTCTCTGGGAGGGATGGTGTTCCCCTTCCTCCTCTACATGTTGCTGGTAGAATGAGTAATGCTGAACTGCCATTCATTTTGGTCCAATGTTACTCAGTAATCAGAAGATCATGTCCTTCAGGAAATTCTAAAATTCTGAGTATTTCCTGCTTTCTTGGGGGGAAAAAGCGTGTATTTTGAAGGTTTTTTTAAATTACTGACAATATTAATTCAAATCTTTAAAAGATGAAATCATATCTTTAAGCTTGCTGCGTGGAGTTTCAGGGCCAAATGTGGCACCTGGTTGGTGCCATCAGGAGCTGGGAGTCCTGAAGCCATGGGGAGTGCCAGACTGAGTGAGGTGCTTTGCAGCCCACCAGCTGAACCCCAAAGTCATCCAGCCTTCCACTGCTTCCTCCAGATGGGAGGTCAAGCCAGCCTGGTCTGGGGTTTGTGGGTCTTCCAGACACCTCGCTACACAGCTTTTCTTAGACCAGAGCTTCCAAACCCTGTGGCAGATGGGGTTTGGCACAAAACTGGTAAAAACTTGCATTTTCCCACACAAGGGCATGGTACCCAGCAGGAATGCCCTGGAACCAGGGGAAGCCAGGCCAGCCAGTATCTGTGAGATTATGCACTGGCAGAAGCTGTGACAAATTTCTAGCAGAACTCTGCATGTAGTTCAGTGAGATTTTTTTGGGAAACATTGTTTTCCACAAATTAGTCTCTTCCATGCATCTCAGAAGTAGTCTGGAAATTGTCCACCAGCTGTAGATCAGAGGCCTCTGTGAGGTTTCCCAGGCTTGCACTTGTCATTGCTTTTGCTTGACATTCACATGATACCCCCATGTGCTTGGATGAGCTGGAAGATCATCAATCTGTGGAAAATAAGTGGGTTTATGAGGACAAAAATATCAGCTTCACCTAAGCGAGACTGGAAAAGATACAAGTGATTGAGCACTTGGAAGTTTGGGACTCCTGCATTTTGAAAATGCTGCCTTCTGCTTCATTCATATCAGACCCAGATGGTGTGGCTAATGTTTTCCAGTTTCTAGCCAAGTCAGGAGCTTAGACAGTAGCAAACTGCCTGATGTTTAAGCTGTAAGGAGAGCAAGTGATAAATCATGTGAAGGGAGCAGCACACTGAACACTTGGCAGGTATTCCTCCATCTCTTTTATTCTGGAATTTACCCACACTGTTTTCCAAGAAAATCATGGCTTATGGTGAAGTCAGGCCTTTCCCTTCTTGGAGCTGTAGAAGCTCAGGAGCCAAGAGTGCCTCTTATCTGAGGCACATAACCAAGTATGTACTTGAACTCTCCTTTGGATGCAGCCAAAACCAGAGTGATGCTTTTCTTGGATGTTCCACTGTGTTATGGCAGCAGAAAAGCATGTTTGCAGAGTATCCAAAGACTGTGGATTTTTTATTTCTCTACATTTCTTAAAGAAGTATATATTTTATTTATTTCTTCCCTCATGTATAGGAAAATTCTTATGATAACATCCTTGGTATCTTAATTTCTCCTGATGGTAGACCCTATCTCACTCCCTATCCATCAGAAGGTCAAAGGGAGTGCACAAGATAGGTCTAATCATCAAATTAATTAATTAGTAGGTTTGGGACACAATATTCTCGTATACTTTTTAAATACAAGGATAGAATGCAATTTCTCATATTAAATGATCAAAACTGTCTTTCCTGTTTCATTGGGGACATTTCTCACAGACTGTGGGGCTTGTTAGCTTGGCTCCAACAGTTAATGCCAGCTTTATGCCTTTATGAAAGCTATGGGACAGAAGGCAATATTTGGTCTGAAATAATTTTTATATGGTTTATAACTAAGAAAAACATGGTTCTTTGCCTCTGTCAAATCCAAACCACATTTGTCTTCCTAAGTATGTTGGTAGCAGAAAAATCCAATATCAATGGCCATGGGAGCTTGACTTCAGTTTAAGTAGTATGAAAACCTAGTTGTTTTAATTTAGCCAGTCCAGTGACTGACAATGTTTTGGACATTTCCTGTTTCTGCAGTGAGGAATTCTGATAAAATCTTGCTGCTTTCATTCAATTAAACGACAAATGTCTACGTGGTTAACTTCAGATTAGCTGCTTCAATACATCCCCACAAAGAGGTTTCCAAATAAATCATGATTGTTCAAATGGTGAATGCAGTGAAAACATCATGTAAAAGGTATCCAGAGTGATTTAACATGTTTTCTTCATTTTTTTGATAGGAGAGTGTGACAATCATACTGCCACATAATTAATAAACAAATTTCTTAAGCTTTAGCTTTAGCAAATGGCAGTTACAGTGAAACCAATAACACAGAAATACTTAAAGTCATTCATAGAGTAATTTAAGGCCAGAAATACAGGCAGTGGAAGTGACTATTTGAACATGTGTTAAAGACTCATAAATAGCACTTCAGACTTAGTTTGACTTAAATATTAAATCTTTGTTCAAATCTTATTTAAAACTGGCTAAAATAATGTTTGGGTTTGGGTTTGGGTTTTTTTTTTTACATGCTCTTTGCCTCTGGTTGCATACATTTGTAGCACTAGCAAAAAAACAGTTTTAAAAAAAATTCAAGTCCACTATTAATCAAGAACCCAAACTATTCACCATTGAGTGCTTCTGGGAAGATTTCCCTGTGATGTGTGGTTTTTGTTGTTGGTTTGTTGTTGGCTGTTTTTTGGGGGGGAGCTATACTTGAAGAAACTTTTAAAAATATTAATGTTGCTGTGAGTTTTAAAGGGATGACCTATATTGGCAGTGACGGTTCCCCGTCAATCACATTGAGGAACATGATGTTTATTCACTCCCCGACGGCTTGCACTCTGCTGAAAGCTCGGCAGATGCCTTGTTAGGGGAAGACACTGCTTTCTGACCACAGGGTGGGGGCAGCGAGGTTACAACACATCACATATGCCATTCCTGTCTGTGTCAGCCCAGTGGGAAAACAGAAGACAACCATAAAGATGTATATATTACAAAAATGTATTTCAAAGTCAGGCAGACAATAAGCAGCCACCCTGCCTAAGATTTTTGGGGTCTGAAGTATGTGCGATTCAGAAGAAAAGGGCCATCCTCTAACAGCTGTAACTCCTCAGGAATACAAAACAAAATTGGTTTGTCATCACTAGTCATGAGAAACTGAAAAGACATGAAGCCTCAGCAAGCAGAGCCTTTTGTCCTCTCTGCTGCACACAATTGATCGTGGCCAGACCGCTTGGGCATGCACATCTGGGGGCTTGCAGGTGTATGGACATGAGAGCGTGAGCGAAAGGAGGCTGTGAGCAAATGAGCCTGAGTGAGTAAAATTAACCTGCCTAGGGAATGCGTAAAATGAAATCACCCCTCACTTCCCCAATCTTGTCCTTGTATTTTATTACACTAATTCCCTCCAGAACAGTTTTACAGCTATGCTGTATGATGTTGATGAAGAGTGAAGCCAGTATAGGTGAGAGAAAGCACTGAAAGCTCCCACTTTTCTGCAGCAGCTTCTCTAATCTGAGGCAACAGATGAGGATGCTCTATGAACACACCCTCTGAAGCTCTCCTTTGGCTGCAGAATGTGCTGTCGAGCAGAGATGAGTGCAGTCAGAGAGACTGATGGCTGTCACTGAAGAGTCCCTTTAAAGCACCTTCCCACACACATATTCCTGGTTATATCACAGTGAATTTAGCTTTCGAATCCATATAAGTAACTTAGAATAATAGAGTCTGATTTACTGCTGTATTGCTTTAACTCTGGATTCAATTGAGTTACAGAGGCATAAAATTCAATAGTGAATAAATCCATAATATGTGCCCTCCCATATAAGTAATTTCCCAAGAAAATGTAAGCATCCTCAATAAGATCTCCTCCATAAATAATAAAACCATAAAATGAGCTCTGCTTATGGCCATTGTTATACATCCAGAGACACATTTGAAATCGTTTCTTTCCTGCTACATAGATCCTACTATACACAGTCCATCAAGTAACTCCTGTGGATGGCTATTGTCTCACAAAGAGTGATTGCAGAACTATTTCCAATACTTATCTGTTTAAAGATTTCCACCCAGGATAAAGCAAATGTAACCCAGCTGCCTCTCCTGGCTGTGCTCATCATACTGACTGTAAGAAGATTATGGTAATTATGATGGAAATTGCAGGAACTTGCCTTCTAATTAAAATGGAAATGGAATTTATAAAACAAATATGTAACAAACTGTACTTTCTTCTATAGTAAACTAAACGAAAACAAAATCTGCAACAGTGCTGCCAGATGTTATTTAGTGCTGACATCACAAGCAGGAAGGGTAGGCTCCTGCCTGCTGTGAATCAGCAATGGACAGGCCAAAGAGCACCAGGCAGCTCTCCACCTGGAAGAGTGCCTGGCTGGGGAGTAACGGCTTTTGCCTTTCTTTGAAACTCACGCTGTGCAGCATTTCTATTGGAAAAATATTAATGCTGTCTGGCTGATAGGAATTGAATGGGAGATAAAGCAATTGGCATTTATCCTGGAAGAGTATTTTAAGCAATTGGAACAGTATGGAAGGAATCAATAAAACTGGAAGAAAGGAATACCGGAGCAGCAGGAAATGGCATAGAAAAGAAAGCGAGGAATAAGCTGGAGCAAAGCTGTGAGCTAGGAAGGATACTTGGTGTACTAATAAAATATGTGTCATAGCAGAAAGCTCACTTTTTGTGGAGACAGTGAATTCTATTACGAAACGATGTAAGAAAGTTCTGACAAACAAATGGCAAAACAAGGGTTTCATCAACAGTTTCAACTAGGAGTTTCATTCCAAAAAAGCCCAAACCCCCAAACCCCAAAAACAGAAGATACCTGCAGCCTATATTCAGTGGTGCAGGGAAAGGAAAGAAGCTTCTTCAGTCACAGACTTTGAGGCTCACAACAGGACTGCCATCAAATACAGCTGTGGAGTTCACTCTTCCAGCATATCTCCTGCTGCTGCAGATGCCATACCTTGTCCTTGTCTTCCTTTGTTGCTTGAAAAAGCCTGTATTACCGGGCTGTGAACAGAGAGAATCTTTGCTTTATGTTTCCTGCTACAAAAGAAGCAGATAACTGGCTCTGACCCATCATAGCTGCTTGCCGAGTGTACAGGAGACATGATAAAAGGGGGAGCAACCATACACCCTCTTTGGGAAAGTAGGAAGAGGAAGGAAAACTGAAAAACAGGGCCTGTGAATGCTAACAAATGAGCGCAGCCCTGCCTCTGGGCCAGGTGTATTACCAGTCATTACACTGATTTGAACTGCCATCTGTCAGGCAACCTAAGCCTTGTCTATTTGTTCCACTAAAGAAGATACATAAAAGGTTCAGAGTGCACCACTACAAAACTTCCTTTCAATTCGGAATTAAACTGAGGAGCCTGTCTCTTGGATTGAGAGACCTTGGATCACACTGTGTGAGAACCTGGTTCACCCACCCACAGATTTATTCACCAGCCTTCACCTCAGGCAAGCCTTCTGTACCAGTGTGAACTCCTGTTACACAGAATAGGTGGTGAAGGGGTGTTGATTTTATTTGAACTGCCTGAAGTATGAACTCGCTGGGGGTTTTCTTCTGGCAAAATATTTTTCCTTCATGATCTCCAGATGCCTCTGAAGCCACCCTGATTTAGCTCACCTTCTACACTTGTATTCTGCACTGTGACCCAACATTGATAGGAATAAGGATGTTTCCAGGCGGGGTAGACTAGCCTTCTCCCAGCCAGAGAGGTGAGAGAGGGGCTTGAATTCTCTCAGTGGAGAGGGGAGGATTTTGGAAGTACTGAAGGCTAACGTAGAAAAATGAAGCACACTGTCACAACCAGAAAAGACTGACAATTTGTGCCCAAGATACAACCAAAGAACGGATTTCTTAGGAAACTGTGAACATTTTGAATCTCTCCTTCATAAAGGGCTCATAAAGGGTACGGTCTGCCCTGTTTACCGGCCAACAGCATCGGTACTTCCTCTGCCACTGAAGCCCAGAATCAGCGTTAGCAATGAAAAATTGCTTTCTGCCTTGAAAGCAAGCACAGCGAAGCACTGAGCGCATTCATAAATTGTCTCAGCTTGTAACAGAACAAGAAAACCTTGATTGTACTAAATTGTGGTCTTTTTGGCTGACTGCCATGCACCACAATTTGCCTAAGATCACTGTGACACAAATCAAATTATGATTTAAAACTTACTTTTATGAACATCTATTACTTAGCAAAGTAAATTCAGATCCATACTGACCCCACCAGCTTCTTACTAGACACAAGTGTTTAACTCTCTAATACTTGTAATTTTTAGGACAAACCAACCTGATTATATGAAATATATGAATCCAGACTTTTTAGATCCAAATACTTTACAGATTCTAGCTCTGAAACTCTTTTGAGATGCATATAAAAATAAGGCTTCATTCAGAAACTCTGTGTTCAAAATTAAAGACCAATGGACCAATTTAGTGTTGTTTGTTTCATGCTTCCTATGTTGCCTGGAAAATTACCTGCTTTGCTGGGGAAAGGTGAAAAACTATGCTTTTAATTATGCTAATAATAGTAATTAGTAGCTGGTTAGCAGTGGACCAGTCGAAGTACTGTCAAGCTACATATTTCTTGTGTAATCTTTTATTTGCTGCAGTCATTTTCTCTTCTTTTCCCTTTTTTTTCTGAGATTCTTCTACTTTTCACATTTTGACTTTTTACCTTAAGGTTTAGGCAGGCGATCACTCAGCACAGCAGTTGACAGCTTCAACTTTCTTCAATTTGCTTAGCACCTGATGTCCCTTTTAGAACCTTTACTTTATTCTCATTGTTGAAATATTAATAGTTCTCTACTCTGTGTAGATATTTCCTCTGTCCATCTGTTTCAGTGAATATACCTTTAAATTCTAATTTAAAAAGCTGTATTTTATATGTCATGTACTGCTTGAGTGTCCTCAATCAAAGAAGAAAATAAATATGGACTGGCAGTTGTTTTTAAATGACTATTAATAGATATTGACTTCTTACCATCATCTTGTTCACCAAGTATTGATATGGAATACCTGGAAATGGTAAAATTATTTCTGAAGGTATCTTTCACTATCATAGAGTCATAAAATCACAGAATGGCTTGGGTTGGAAGGGACCTTTAAAGATTTTCTACTCCAAAATGCCTGCCATGGGCAGGCACTTCTTTCTTAGGTTAGGTTGCTCGAAGACCCATTCAACCTGATCTCGAACACTTCCAACAACGGGGCATCCACAACTTCTCTGGGCAACCCATCCCAGTGTTGCAACACCTCATCACAGAAAGTTTATTCCTTATGTCCAACCTAAACTTACACTTTCAGTTTCAAACCACTTCCCCTTATCTTGTCACTACAGACCTTGGTAGAAAGTCTCTATCTTTCTTGTAAGCCCCTTTTATATATTGAAAGGCCACAATAATGTCTCCGTAGAGACTTCTCCAGGCTGAACAACCCCAAGTCTCTCAGCCTGTCTTCATGGGAGAGCTATGCCATCCCTCTGTTTTTGTGACCTTCCTCTAGACCTGCTTCAACGGTTCCCTGTCTTTCTTGTACTGGGAATCCTGGAACAGGATGCAGTCACTCCATCGTAGAAGGCCACTACATTGGTCAGGCACTATGGTCTGCTCAAACATAACACCTCAAGCTAAATGCTTTTGTGGTGGGTTGGGCTTGGCTGGCTGCCAGATGCTCACCAAACAACTCTGTCACTCTCTTCTTCTCAGCAGGACAGGGGGAGAAAATACATGGGGTGGTTAGATAAAAGCTTTTGTAGAGCAGCTATCAGTTTCTTCTTCATTTTATATACCACAAAATTATGTCAGAGTCTTTTTGTAGCTAGCTGTCAAACTTAATCATCTCCAGATCACTTTATATATTATTTCAGGTAGCACTTCAGATTTTGCCTGAAAGACCTAATAAAAGTCATGTTATTATAATCAGTAAACTAAGAAATCTTGTTTCTCAGTATTTTGAACTATTATTAAATAGACCATTTTTTACTGTATTAATGCCTAGATTATTCAGCTGTAGTCCAAAACTGGATTGTGCATGATATAGTTCTGGACATTATCAGCTTTTAGAAATAGAGAAGAATAAAAGAAAAGTAATTATTAAGAACTTATACTTGCACTCAGCAAAAGGATAATGGGCAATATCTTTAAATATGGATCACTGGCTACCAGAACTACAGCCTCAGGAGAAAGAGCCATTAAATGCCCCTCTGGGAAATCTGGGACGAACAGACAGCTCCTCAAGGCATGGGTCTTCCTGAGAGCCCTAAAAGCTTTCCAGAAAATTTTTCCTGTGACAATTTGATGAGGCTCCATCTAATCAAACTAGTTAAACATTTAAGTGCTGTCAGACTACATGTAGCTATTCCTGTGCAGGTACCTGACACTAATAATTCCTCTGCTGCTCAGTACTGAGAATTTCTGAGCATCCTGTCAATTGCAGAGAACCTCAAGCCACTTCTGTAACAGTTTGGAGGGACCACTGACCACTTCTACAGCAGCTGTTCTGCTCCTTAAGAACCAGGTCCTTCATCATTGCCCCTCCCTGCTATCCACTTTAAAGCTTGTTTTCTCCAACATCAGAAGACACTGACATATAAAGCTGTAAACATCAAGTCATGAAGTGCTGCTTTGTTTATTTTAATATTTATTTTTCTTGGATAAAACAGTGTGAAAAGTAATTTAACTCTATTGCACCTCTACGAGATTCTGATTTCAATAGACATCTCCACAGCTATCCAGAGCTGGTTGCAACTGCTGAAGATGTACCAGGGACAATTTGGGTGCAACAGCAGCGAAGCTCTGGCCCATTAGATATTCAGGTGTAAGCCTCAGCTCCACTGTTACTGCGATGTGCTCAGGTAGCTAGAATGCCTTTGCCCATCCCCATGCTGATCGTTTCTGACTGGATATACCATCTATGGCTACACGAGTAGCAGTGTGAATTGCAATAGGAAGATATTTGGAATGAAGAATGTGAAGCCAAAATCCTCACTCTGTTAATATTATTGTCATTTTTTATGTCTCTTTTGGGAACTAAGGAATTACTTAGCCTTGAAATTGCCTGTATGCCATCATATTCTGGCCTTAGATTTCTAAAGTCTGTGAAAGCAATGGCTTATGGTCTGAATGCCCACCCTCATTCACATGAGGAAGCGTGTGTCCTATACCTCGTCAGCTTCTTCTCCTATGGAGTTAGACCCACAACAGTGGTTTTGTACCTGTGCCAAGCCCTCAGTTGGAAAATGAGGGCACTCACAGGATCCTGTAGCACACAGAAAGGGAATGAGGAGGGATAACATGCAGCTGCCATACATATAACATCTGAAGTACACAAGATTGTACCTGTAAGAAATACTGTTTCTGGAGATGCCAAGAGGTGTCTGTTGAATTGCCAGTCTTCTCTGCTTTCCCTTATTGCCTCAACTCCATCCCACAGGCCCAACCAGGCAGCCCTGGCCTGGGTTCCCAGCACCAGTAATACAAAGGGATTTCTTTCATCCTTGCTTCTAAAAGTGGAAGTTGGGAACACACCTGGGCTCTGGGAAGCTGTTTGGTTGGGGTTTATTTTCTTTCCCCTTGGAAACAGCCTTACGGTAAAGTAACGAAATGTCAGTGGAAAGTCCTGCATCCAAGAAATACCAGGAGCACAGGGAGGTCTGGAAATGCCCCTCACAAAATCCCTTCCCAGAAGTGCATTCTGGTAGACAATTGTATGAAAAAACCTCACTTTGGCAAATAAACTGCTGAAATGGCTGTGGTTTTGCCACCTTAAACAATTGAATAGTTGTGTCTGTATAAAGCAAACATGAAAATTTTTTTTTTCATTCTGCAAATACACCAGATTGGTTTTTTTCATAAGGAAATCTTAATGATGCTTTTTGATTTTTATGATTTTTGAATGGATCTACAGCCACCCAGTCTTGTGAATTCATGTTCCTCCCACTGCAGTGATAACACAGTCTGTAGATACAGTTAGCATATCATTTAATTTTAATAATTGTCTCAAGGACAATTTCTGCTTTCGTTAGAGTCAAAGTCTAGAATTTAAATAACTGAAGTTACTGCCGCATCAGGCCCCCAGTGCAGATTTTTAAAAATACGTTCTTGTTTTGGCCATTGAACAAAAAGAGTATAAACTATCACCCAACTATTAAATCCCTCATGACTTTCCTGAAAAATCCTCATAGTCAAAATATGTGTCTTAGCTGAGTTAGAGTTGAAAATGCAGCATGACACCAATGCGTACAATGGAGAGAGTTCCAGCTTCTTGTCTTGTCTTTATTTTTAGTTTATGCCACAATGTTTAAAGGAAAATTATTCTAAAAAATATACATTTTTCTCTAAACTGTCTTGGACCTGGGTCTTCACTCAGACTTCTGTGAAGCCTCTCAGCTCTCTTCTTACACCCTTCTTATTTCAGAGAATGTCCTGAACTTTCACACTGATGGTTCTGGCTGACTGGGACCTGCCTCCACTCATCATCAAGGTGGCTCCATAGAAAATCTCCTCCCTCACTGCTGGTTTCTAGGAGCAGAGTCAGCCAAAGTCGCCTTCTTTTGTGTTTAGACAAGATGAAGAAAAATTAGGTTGATTGGAACATTTTCAGAGAAATGTATTTTTGATGGAACACTGCTTATCTAAAGCTCTTCATAAGGACACAATAAATTCACTTTTTTTTTTTTCTTTGAGACTTCTCACAGCAGTGTTCTGTTATCAATTTTTATTTGAAAGCGGGAAAGAAAGAGGCAGAGGCTGGGAGAGAGAAGGAGAATAATACAAAGACTTCACCTTTTAAATCCAGAGATGGATATTTCACAAAAGCGCTGGAAAGTATCTGGGTTTTGTTCTGATGTAGAAACTACCCAGGAAATGAAATGGCATTCTGCCAGGTTCTACCCTGTTGTGAGGAATACAGTTGATTAAGAAAAGAGCCAGACTGCTCTCAGGGCATTTCTTTGGTTACTGTTAATCTCAGAACTGTTTTAATTCAGCTCCTTGCCTTCATGCCCCTGTTTATGCATTTTTCTGCAGGCCTCTCTATGGTGTGCTTTTTCCCTTTAGAGTAAGTGAAAATTGGTCATTTAATGAAGCTCATCAATCTCTACTTTGCTTACTAGATGGAATGCCTAAAGGCTTTGTGCTTGGCCATTACTTGTATTTCCCATTATCCAACTTATCACTCATTACTGGTACAATTTACTCACAACTGGAACATGCTGGCTCTTTATCAGCTATACAAACAGTGAGACCCCACTCACCACTGTGCAAGGTGCCCCATGCTGAGATCACTACCGCTACCACCTGCAGTCCGCAGAGGACTTTTGCTTTTCCATTGCAGGCTAGATTTTACTGTCTATTTCTGATCCTAACAGACTGGGAGCTGAATTTTGACGTTTAACTTCTGTTTCCTTTGCTTTGTACCAGTACATTTTCAGGCCCCAATTTTACATTTTCTCTACTAAAAAAATAAAGCTAGATTTGTATTTACATGGATTAGCAGCCAGGAAAAGATCTGCTTTCACAGATTTACAAATCTCCCTTGCACTATTACTCTGCAGTTTTCTCGGGGTCTTCCCAAATGATCTGCTGTACAGGGAATAGCAGATAATGTGCAAAATGCCCCAGCTTGGTGCTCCATGACAGCTGTAAAACCAAGAACTCCACAGAGCTGTAAAACCATCTCAAAGAGATGAATGAGCTGTGCTGGTGAAAGTTTTTGCCTTCTGCTCAAGAAGGTCAGAAAGGAAAAGTCTAAAAATGGAATGTCTATTTTTCACCTGTCCTGTCTCCTAACATTTTGGGATTACAAAAAAACATTTTAGGTTTTATGTCGTAGGAGGTGATTAAATAAGCACTGATGTAGGTAATTAATAGCAACACTTCACCCTGGTTGCAGAGAGTTGTTGTACTCATTGAACAAATATTGGCATGAAAACCCCCTCAAAGCGTGGTGTGCAACTGGGTTTTATTCATAGTCTGGTTTCCTAAGAAAGTGAGACTAAAATAAAGTCTGTTTGTGTGTCCAGTCATCCATCTGTCTCTCAGTCTTCCCCTAATGGTTTCTGAGCCAGTTAATTAAATGTTTGCAATCTTGTTTGAAAAGAGGATTAGGATTTTGAAGGTCCTTTAAGTTTTAGTTGAAAACCAGTATCTGGGTAATGACTGAGGGGGATGTCCCTGCCTCCCTGAGGGAAAGGCTGGCAAAAATGCTGCGTTTAGGCATGGTGGGCAGTAGCATGTCCCAGACAGCTGCTCCCTGTGGATGAAGTCCTACGTCAACCTCAGCCCAGCTGTTTCCAGTAGCTTAAGTGACACGTCTATATGCCAGCAGGGAGCAAACTGAGGTGTTTGTGCTGGGGGAGTATGAGGCAGAAGAAATGCTGATTCAGGTATGGTTCAGTGCTGCTTTCTGGACATCCTAAGTCAGAACATGGGGCTTTTGATCTAAACAGTTGATCTAAAACACTCCCTTATGTTTTCTCTCCCAGAGATTAAGTCTAAATCATGAAATCTAAGCTTCTGCTTTAAGGTTTTCATTTACTATTTCCCTCAAACAGGTACTGCCTCACAAAAGTGTAGTGTGTTATATTTAGAGTGGGGGTTTTAGGTTTGTTGCCTTGAAGACATAGAATTTGCCAGAAATTGGCCTGGTGTCACTAAATAGCTTTCTAAAGTTAATGACTGCATTTAAAATAACTACACTGCTAGTCCTTCAGGTCTGTACAGCGTTTCTATAAAACTGCAATGCTGCCATCATTATGAAACAGTCATCCTCAGGAAATGCAACTGCTGTCTTCACAACAGTGGGATGCCACCTAGCTAAATACTGGCAACATGTTGAGGTTGGTTAACTCCTTAATTGTTGATCAGTTCAGCATGAATGTTATGGAAACACATTTGTTTGATAATTTGTGGTTCCTGAAGTTTCTGTATGGCTTCTCTGGGGTTGTCAAAATATTTATCCTACCATATACACTCAGCATGCATACTTGTGTTACACACTTTCAACAATAAAGGCTGCAGTGCACCCCTCCAAAAAAACCCCCACCCAAACCAAGCAGAAAATATGCTATACAATTAATTTACTTGTAAATTATGTAACCGGAGAAATATCCCAGATTTCATTTATTGATTGGACTGTCATAGAGTCCTGGGTACTTGTCTTGGAATTTCAGCAATGCCCTCCTCTCTGTATGATGACCCAGAACTTGATTGCAGTAGACATCCAACAATTTCTTCCAAGTACAATTATAAGGTATGTAACATCTTGTAAAGGAAATTTATTTGGTTTATAAATAGAAAAGGTATCAGAGTTGGATTGTAAATCTTTAGTTTTCAAATTCTCTTGCTCTTATGTGTTGCTCCTATTCTGAACTAGCACTTGCAATGTCATTCAGGTAGTTACTGTAGCAATTTGGGACTAGTGGTATGTAGCAAACTGACATAAAAATGTTAATTCTGTGGCACCATACAGCTTTTCTTTTTTCAGGAGTATTGGAAATTGATCTGAAAAGAGATGATAAAGCATATATTCATCTTTATAACCATATTGAAGAAACCCTCTAGGTATTGCTACCACTCTCACTGGATCCTGTAGCAGAATGCAACTAGGCTTCCCATTAAAAAAAAAAAAAAAAAAAAAAGCAAACAAACAACAAAAACAACAACAACACACCCACACCCCAGCACTTAGGGATAAAAACATCAGACTTCTCTACAAAACATTTCCTTATAACAAGAAATCTGAAGAAAGTACTAGAGCAGTAACAATAAAAATGATTGATTAAAACATTCATTTAGTGCCCAAGCTATTGAAAAGAAGAAATTATCATATTTTGAATGTATGATTACATTTTAGAAAAGATATAAGTAAAACCGCAACACTGATCCCTCAGTCAGTGCATGAACATGTGCCCATCTTGAATGAAGAATATTGATCAGAGTTGAAGTCAAGCATGGTTAGAGCTTTTAAGAGGTGTACTCTCCCAGTGCATTGCCTGTGCATTCAGCAAGTTTACATATTGTTGTAAATACAGAAAACTAATAGTTACTTGCAAGTACTTATGAAAACCAGACCATTAATCTCAACTACACATCATTATCACAGATGAAATAACTGCTAATTTGTATAGAAATGTATGAAATTAATGAAAAGGTTAGCTTAATCTTTGAGTACAAAGGCAATCAACACTGACAGTGAGGATGCCTAGCTAGGATGGATGCAACTGTTTGCATAGGTACTGTGTGTGGTGGAGACATGTTCAGGCTGGCTATCTGAAGATCCCTGGCTACATCATGGTCCCTAATTTTTGTGGCATGAGAGCTGGGGGTGCAGTGTCACTGGAGGTAGCTTTGTGTGCTACATTTCCCAATATGATTAACTCGGGCTTTTCTGCTATCCCTAAAGTAGCTAAAATGCTGACAGTCCAAATCTGGTCCCCCAGTTTTGATGGCCTCCAGAGAATGATGCAAAAAGCCAAGAGCACTCAGAGCCCCAGAGCAGAATCCCTACCTGCTTACAATAAACTCTTCAGAGTTTATTGAGAGCTAACTGTGAGCATCAGATTATTACTGAGGCTATCTGACCAGCAACTGCATTTTAGAGTGGTGGTGCTTGAATTCACTGCTCTGTGAAACCACGTCGATGGAGGAGGAAAACAATGGATATTCTGTTGCAAAGGATGAGGGGTTTGCTAATTTAAGCTAATGCTATGCCATTGCCTCCTAAACAGCCCATCATGGGCTGCATTCTCTCAGGAAGGGGCATAATGTTTCAGGAGTGTTTCAAGCACCCTGGACATCCCCAGTGTCAAAGGATACTTCAGGGACAGCTGAGGTCTGCTGAACTTTCCTAGCAAACTGAAGTACCTTCTGGTGGTTCCCAGGGCTGGCAGACAGCTAAGTGACATCTGAAGTCCCTGTCCTGGAGGTGCTGTGCTGATTGCTAGAAGATACGTCATTGTGAGCTCATGTGGAAATCAAGGACACTGAAGTAGGTGTTTGAGAGCGAAGCATTAGTTTTCTTTTATAGCAGGGGACTAGAGTCTAATGAATTTTGTAAAACATGGGGGAGACTGTGGTGACTCACACTAGGAATGTGTATTTGTGCCTAAATTACATAAACACAGTAGGATGTCCATATGGCTGTGTTGAAAGAGCTGTTTAATAACTGAATACACAAATGAGGTGCCCATGATGCCAATCTTTACAGATTATTGTACTGATCTGCTGCCTAATGACTTGGCTGGATCTTTCCTATTGCAGCAAGATCAAAAGGGAAAAGTTACATTCAGTCCTTTCTTTCCTATAGCTCCAAGATGCAGCCTTAACAATGTGAACATTTTCTTTAGAAACAGCACTATTTTCCAGGGGTTTGCCCTTTCTGCAACACGTTCCCTGGCCAGTGGATGTGCTTCTCATTCATTTCTTGCAGTGTCTGAAGCTGGGATCAGAAGGTATTCAGAGGGCTAACTTTGGCAGGGAAATCAATGCTGGGTACCTGTGAAACTTCCAGGTCTTGGGTAAAGGTTGTCTGGTGGACATTGAGCTTGCTCCCTTGAACAATTCTGTTTTCTAGTCTGATTTTTGATGCATGCAAAGCATTACATACTAAATGTTTATCATCCTAATGAACACAAGACTATCGTTAGGACCATTAGACCTGATGCTTGAAGGCATTACCTCCTCACCTTCCTGTCTCATGCACTGCTGAGCATCAGTGTTTACATAGCACTAAGGTATCATATTTATGTTGCACGTGATTAGTAATTTATTCTAATGATCTCTTTGTTCTTTAGAAAGTCTGTTTAAAGTAGACTACCCTTTACTTTTGCCATTAAAAAAAATTATCTTGAACTTGCTGTAAAAGTATCATGAGAATTTCAAGCTCCAAATAGTTCACCTTTCTTTTCAAAATGAGTATTCTTCATCTGAGGAGTCTGCCCACATGCTAATGTTTACAGATGTAGGTGCATATCTGTATGTGTAAAATAGGCATTCTGTACCTTTACTTCAGTGTAAGCCTTTTTTTTTTTTTAAGTAGAAATAGAAGTTAATCTCTGACTTTAATCTTTACTCCCCTACAAAACACTGTTTGTATTGACTGTCCCCACCCAGTCCCCCCATGTCATGTCCATCCCCCCTCCCCGAAGTTGGAATTTCAAAGGGAATTTTTTTTTTTCATTATGTTGGTAGTTGGAGACTAGGTAGAGAGCTGCTTACAGGGTTAATTTGGTGTTGCCTTTCTGTGGTAAATGAATTTGCAGGATTCAACTACCATAGCACATACCAGTTATTGGGAGATAGTACAGCCCTTTCAGCTTATCAGTGTCACAACCAAGTCTTTTCTGGTGAAAATATGGCTGGGTGGACTTCTGTGCTGAATGGTAGGATTGGTAGTAAAGCACACTCAGAAGAGACTTAGAAAAGAATGTACTTGTACTTCCTGACTTTCCAGCTACAAAAATGCTTTTAAAAAGGATTTTTTCCAAATTTCACATAGTTTGGACTGCAACAATGTTCACCATATCACTTCCTCAACTTCTCTGAAGTCACTGCAGTAAATGATCATGTGGAAAAGTGTCCTTGAAGGCAATTTAACAGCTGGAAACACAGAGGAAGAGCCAGTCCCTTGTGAGCAATAAACTCTCAGCAAAGAGAATTTAAAGCAATTTGCCAGTTCCTCAGTGCTTCAGCTATGAGCATGTTCTACGGGAGTAATGGGATAGTTATATTTGTATTATATAAATGACACTCATAACACCAGAGAAAACAGCTTCTACAGCTGCAAGGAGCTTTGCTGGTCACCATGTTGGTCACTTCATGCTGCCACTCAGCTCTCCCTGTGGGGCACAATGTCTGTCACAGGCTGGGCTTTCTCCTTGGGGACAGGACGGCTGGGCACTACCTCTCCTTATGGAAACCTATCAATTCCTAAATCAGCACCAGATATTTGCCGCATAAGGTGAGGAGTCAGAAATAATGTTACCTGTTAATCTGAGCTCCATTTTACTTTGCTTGAAAAAGCCTGTCAAATTTTGCCAAATAACATTCCCCCTCCAAATTTTTGTAAGAGTGTTTATAACCTCGTCTTTGATCTAGCAGTTCCCAAGTAGCAAAATGGTTGTTGTTGTTGTTGTTTTGGTCTAGAAGAACTTGCACTTTCTTTTAAAGAGATATTTGTATTTTCATAAATAATAGGCTTTTATTTTTAAAGACTGAACATGAAATCAATTCCAGGTAGGTATAAGCCTATGTTTTAATTCTCTATATGCAATTAAAATGTTGAATTTGCCAGTACAACACAGCCAGAGAAGGAGTTCAGCTGCCAAAATAAGGAGCATGGCAGAATTGCAATGTAAGAAGTCTTGCTAGGCTTGGTATTTTTCTGTTGAATGTAAGGAGTCATTGCTAATGTGTCTTGATTTACCCAGCAATTAGTGAAGCCTTTCAGAGTTGCCTTGTCTTGATGGGGAAAGCTCTGTATGCCCCACCCACGCCCTGGTTAATTGCTGTCTCTAACAAAGCTACTCCAAAGGAGTTGCATTGCTGATATGAAGCCTTAGACAGTAGAAATCATTATAGCTATACTCCTCTCCATGGAACAACACCAATTTATATCATTTGAAGATCTGACATATAGTGATACTGGTTTGTGTGTCCTCTGTGGTTCAGAAAGTCTGAATAAAGGAACAGGTCTAAAAGAAAGACTTCATGCTCTGCAGTAGAATTTACAATATTTTCTCAGTTGACTGAGTGTCAAGCAGGACAATGACAAGACCTGTGCCTAATTCAGGGGAGGAACAAAGAGAATGTACCCGAAACCCATTCGCTGAGAGGATTTACTGCCTTACTTGGTTTTCTGATTAAGTGAACTGGCAATGCCAGGTTGTCACCTGATTAAGGTCAACAAGGAAACCATGTGCTGACAGCCAGATTACCTTTTCTACCTAGAACGTGGATGAAGGAGGTCACACTGGCACTTATTCTCTTTTTGAGATGCTTGAGATGCTTGGTTGACAAGCAAGAAATTAGATCCCAATTCAGTCCTAGAAGGGAGGAGAAGTGATGAACGTATAGATCCCACTCAATCTGAAGCTGGGGGTCCTTGCAGTGTTCTCACAGGAGGCACCTTCTGCCCCTCTGTGCAAATCTTGCTTGGTGTAAACAGGAAGAGGAGTCCTGGGGAGAGTGAGAAAGAGAAGGACTGGGGAGTGAGAGGCTCTACTACTTGCACTGTGGGGTTTTGTGGTTAAAGTTAGATAGCCATTGGGAAAACCAACGAAGCACCAGGGAGGGCAGGAGCCATTCCTGTGTGAGAGAGCCCATTTGCCAAGGTACAAAATTCTGCTTCTGCTGAGACCTGCTCTCTGGTTTTGAGTTACTCTGCATCTCTGTCTGTAGAGCGCTGCAGCTGCAACAACGAGTATTAGAAAGGTCTCCCTCTGCCTGATGTGTCACTGGGTGATTAGGACAGGCTCCTGCAAAGTGACTGGGGGTAGTGGAACTTCCCACTTCGTGTCTGGGACCACTAAACATGACCCGTCACCTGCTGTTTCCTTTAAATGATGGTGAGCAGGACTGCTAAGTCCTGTGCTTCAGCATCAGTACTCAGAATACACCGAATGATTTGGGGTTTTCCAGGGACATAACTGTAAGAATCACCTAGTTCTTGAATCACAAAACTTTAAGCAAGAGGTAGGTTTCATCAGCCTAAAGAACGGATTATTTCAATATATGCAAAAGCACACACAGCTTTACAGACAGAAAGCAGTTTTCACTGAAAAATGCAGATACATGTATTGAATCAAGAATCCAAAAGAGCGAAGTAGCAATTTTCTAGTTTGCTTCTCTGAATTTAGAAATCTAGCTGGAGATTAGGCACATAAGAAATATTTTGGATTTTGTAAGGTATCTGAGTTCTTTAAAAAAAAATAAAAATATATGATTTAAAAAGGTTATCTACCCGCTGTGAATCATTTTTGTTACTTAATTCTCAAGCTGCCCACAAGATGAACAAGCAGTTGACAGCTTTCTATTGTCAATAAATAAGCATTGCATATTATTGTTTGATGTAAATGCAAATAGAAAGTAAATTGATTATGGCAAACCCACTAGGTAGAGACAATCTGAGATGGGCTTCTGGCATCAGTAACTGCAGGTTTTAAAATTATGTCCAAACAGGTAACAGCTCAGACAATAATTCACAGTACGGAGTGTACTTTGTACAGAACACTCATTTCTTACTTGCTCCTGAGACCTTAATAGTTAGAACTAGGTAAGAAATGATACTGTCATTCATTGTAAGGTACTTTTGTTAAGGGGCAGGCACGAGAAGGATAGCATTTTAAAATTCTAGGTTAAAAATAGTCAAGGGCATTTTTTAATAACATATCTTTTATGATTATAAGTAGGAACCATAATGAAGTGACAGAAATATCTCGGTTTTGATTAGATAATGATAACAAATTCATATTTAATTTGGCATGTACCTTAGACACCCAAATCCTTTTTCTGGGAACAAAACTTTTTTTATAGTTTTGTACTAATTTTAGGGGTTTAAAGGTGATTAAGTACTTTAAAAATAAACATTCATGGTTACTAAGCAGCAGCTGAGAAAAAATAATTGGTGGTGTAGTTGTGTGCTTTGCTTTGCTGAATCATGTTAGTGTGACATGGATTGAAAGATAAATCGTAGATTTGTTGGAAAGGAACAAATATGAAGGGAAATAATATTTTAGGCACCATACTTTAAAGATATGCCTTATAAAAAAAGAATTCTGCATGCAGAAGATAGTTTAATGAGTGCATATTCTTCTTTAAATCCACAACTTGTTTTGTGGTCATATAGAAAAGATTGTGTTCAAACTTGTCACCATTGTTGAAATTTCAGATTATATTTTAGCATTCTATAAATTCAACAACAAATCTAGTGACATCTTTTGCAAGTTATAAAAAAGGTTCATTGTTAACTAAGCAGAACATGGTTTAAAGAAGGAATTGAGCAACTCTTATGTTTTACTAAGATTAGTGATGTTGTGGCTTAAAAACTATGAAGGAAATAAAAGAACCTCCAAAATAATAACTATAAAAATCTTTGTATGTTCCCAGAAACAAGTGAGATGAAGCTATGCCCTGGATTTTAGACAGCCATGCTATCTTCCTTTCATGGTTACTTTAGGGTTTTGGAATTTTTTTCCATGACAGTTAAGCAATGACAATTTAGGATTATATAAAATTAAGACACTTTTGGTATTATCATAAAATAGTATTTTTGGAAACACTCATGAATTCCCTGGCACAGAAAGAGCTGCCCTAATTTCTTATATGATCCTAGAATACAGAAAAAAGTGACCAAAATGGAATAAAGGAACAACTGCACAGGAAAAGTCCTGCAAAAGGAAAATGTTTGTATCCCCTTAAACATTGGGATATATATTACAACCATATATTAAAAATAAACCATAATTAATATATAAGCAAAAAGAGCTTCTCTTAAAACGTACAGCTAATGAACAAACCAGAATGAAGTAAAATAGTACTGAAAAGAAAAACAATGAAAGACAATGTTCTGCCTTTCCTTTTCCTTTTTCTCCTCCTTCTCTAGTAGATATATAATGTAGATGCTTTATACTTTGTTTTTAATTTCTCAGCTTCCTGGTGCAGCTGAATGGGGAAACAGACCTAGAAAGCTGTATTTCAGCTCTCCATCGAGGGCCGGACAGAGCCCATGTTTGTCATTTAAATATCTACAGTACATGCTGCCGGTGGGAAGAAATTAATCTTTTAGAAAGTATTGTGCAGCTCAACTAGGCACTGGAAGGAGAGGCAAGGACTTCACTGGGAAGAAGTTTATTATTTATATAGCATCGCATGTCCACATGGTCTTATGCACTAAATCAGCAGCACTGGTCAAATATGTGTCTTGCTTCAAAGAGCTGCTGAGGCTGTGTGTGTCTCCAAATAGCCACTGGTTCAGGGAAGAGAAATTTATCACTGCCCAGACAGGGGCAGGAAAGCTCCTAGTGGGGTGACAGGGAAGCCAGGATGGAGGGCACAGGAGGTGCTGAACACTGAAAAATGCCCAAACACAGCTCCTCCTCCTGCTGCTGCTTTTAAGGGACAGGATTACACATCTCTGATGAACTCTGGGGGAAGCTTGAGAGGGAGAGGGTATCTAACTCGCATCAGATTACCCCCCTGCAACTATTGTTAGTTTGGTATTAATTCACTTCAACAATGACGGCAGCCTGGCTTGAAGGGTGGGTTAAAAATGTTCACCTACAGTGAGGTAAGGGAGCAGCTAAGTACTAAGTAATTCACTCATCGTGCTGTGGCCTTCTGAATAGCAAGGATAAGGTCAATACAGCTGTGCTCCAGGGAGCAGCTGGGGTACCCATATGCTTCCAGCAGATTCCCAGCCTCTGTGAGTGGTGATACCATCTTGATCCTTCATCCTTTACATAGGTCCTCCACATTTAATAGATGTTGATTAACCACAGGTTCTGCTTCTCACAGTGAATTTGGAGAATACGCCCTCCATCTGCAAATTTTTGCTAGGCCAAATGTCATAGAGTGATGATGGGTGTAAGTAGGTAAATACAACTGGTGGGGATCTAGTGGTAGGTGTCCCCATATTAAGATGAAGTGTGCAGACCCGCATTGCTTAGCTGTATTGTGGTCCATCTGTAGTCATTCAAGCCAATCTTTCAAGGCAGTAATTTAAAATCGTCAATAACCTGAGAAGCCAGGGATATCTGACTGTTAAACCTGACTTGGTGGCTGATTTTCTGCAAGGTACCTGTAAAACCGCTAGACATTCTAGAGGTGTTTAGCTGCCTAAAAGCCTCAAAAGTCTGACTGCATGGTACTGATTTTGCCAAAGTGGAAGCTTTCTTCCACTTCGTATACAGTGACTGAAGTGGGCCACTGTGCAGCAGGATGCTGTATGGGTGTTCCTCAGACCATGGTAAGAGACCAGATGGGCTCCCTAACAGGAACTTATCTTTCATCCGTCATTTGAAGTCGTAAGTATAGGTGCATGCATGTGATTTTAGAAGGGCTGATGACCAACACCTTCACTGGATTCAGGAAGAACTCCAGATGCTTGCACCTTCTGAAACAGGGTCAAGTGTGTCAATCAAGGAAAACCAACCACTCTGAAAACACATTTTTAGAGCTTTTTTATTCTCCATAAATAAACATATCTCCATTATCTCACACATGTGCTGCAGGGATTAGTTATCCACTGCACAGAAATCTCTCTGAAAACCTCCTACAAATCTCAATACAAGTGTTGCAAGCGTTTTTGTGCCATGTTTGCACTGATAGCTCAATTGGCTATAAATACCTGTAATCTGGGATCATTTAGCACAGTGAAGGTAACCCCCTCCATTATTTACCACCCTGAGCACTACTTTGGCCGCTGCGGGCATGCTTGGTAGCTGTGGTGGCTCCTGCACTGCTCATGGGCGTTACACCACTTTCCCCTGTGATGAATGCTGAATCTTTTGTGACACCCACTGTACTCAGTTACAAAGTTATAGTTGTACTTAGTTATAAAGTTACTTCAATTTTCTGCAGTTACTGCTACTGTAACTGCTCTGTTTTCAGGTTTTGTAAAGTAATGTGTTTGGGACTAATTCAAAGACTCTTAAATTACCAATCCCTCTATGAGGCTCAATTTTCATTTCTTTCACTTGACAAAAAAAGCAGAAAGTATGTCATTTTCCTTCAAATATACCTTTGAAAAGTCAAGCAGCTTGAGATCTCTGTAGTATTATACCATGGTGTGGGCAAATGAGCAAGCAACTAATTTCTCTCCCAAATAAGGAAACATTTTTGTAACAGTTAGCTTTTACAGACAAAATGTAATTAGAGACTTGCTATCCGTTATATAGTGCAGAAAGCTGTCGTTACTTGAGTGTTTGCAATTCTATAAATTAGTTGCAGAAATCTGCTGGAAAATAAAGAACAGTAAATGTTTTATCTTGCTATGAGTGTTCAAGATGATTACTTTGACTCCATAGCGAGTCCTTAATAATCCAGGATTTTGTTCACAAGTGGAATTAAATGGAGGGCAGAGAGAAGCAGTGCACAGAAGCAAGACCTTGGCCTTGCATCATGTGCTGGTGCTTAGTTTTCCAACATAGTCTGCTATACTCCACATGATTAAGTCCCTGTCAACTCTTTCTGTGGTTCAGTTATTTCTTTCTGTCCAAAACAGCAGTACAGCTATGCTCTGTTACATTACCATGATGCATTTACCACTCTTGGGGTTCAGTGGAATGATTGCCATACCATATATTATGGAAATGAGGCTAAGGACAGAACCAAGATTTGTCAGCAACATGTATTTTAATAATACTTAATTTTAATAATAATTAAAGTATTAACCAGACAATAGGAAAATACCTCTATGTTCAAAGGGAGGTGAAAAAATAAAATAAAATAAAAAATTAAAAAACCCCAACCTCTATGTTCAAAGGGAGGTGAAAGATGTTTGAAGCCCAAGTCGCACCTGTTGCTTAAACCAGAAGGAAGACACACTAATTGGCACTACCGTGGCTCTGAACAAAACACCACTTCCAGATCCTGTTAGATTGCTCTTAGGGAGGGAAGCTATGGCCCAAGTAGAGAGAATGTTTAGCCAGCAACCTGCTCTCTGAGCTCCTATAGGAAGCAGCACCTTGCTTTTGTGCAGGAAAGCAGCACGCTCTGAGTTGCTTCAGGCGCGTTAAATTGCATGCCAGCTTTCATATTTTCCCCCTTCACCAGAGACTGATTAGGTACAAGGCAAGGACTCCTGAATATGTGCCAACAAGGCACGTATACCCTATAAGGGATCTGTTTATTTATTTGAACTTGGTGGGAGGTTTTAGCCATGTACTTGCATTCCAGAAGTAATAAAGCAAGGAAAATAAATCTTTTGCACTTTCAAAGAGTAAAGACACACGCCACATTTTGGATTTTGGAAAGGGAAATACAGAATTTGTACAACCATATTCCCAAGAGAGGATTTGTTACTCAGGGGTCTACTATTACATGTGGAAGTGGTCAGTAGAGTCTGCAGCCTAGAGTTTAGAGAACAAAGTATGAAGGGCAGCAAATCAACATCTGCTCCACGATTAGTTCAGTATTACTAGAAGAGAGCCCTGGTGCTATCTGTCTTCCAACTGCCAAGAGCACATTTACTCTTCTGGGATGGAATTTCCAAGCTGTGCAAATATGCTCATCAAAGGTTGGGGCAAATTTGTTTGCCATCCCCATTAATCTGAAATCAGTTAGATGTGTTTTTGTAAAGTGAAGCTGCTCATTATCATTTCCACTGGTGGTGACTGACAGTGTGTGACAGTTTGTTGTGATTAAGAGATACAATTTGGAGAGAAACCAAGGCTGTAAAACATTTCAAGTCAGTGCTAGAAATGTGAAAAAGCCTTTAAGCGATTGTCAAGGAATAACATTGGAGTCTCAAACTTTCTTTGGGATTTCAGCATCTGGAGGGCATTTCACTGTTTACATTTCCAGGGGAGAATATAAACTTGGGCTCTCTGCTACTGTGCTGAAGATTAATGCTAAATAGTTCAAGACATTTAGCAGCTCTTTACATCTTACATTTTGTAGTAGCACAGGCTGTGTTGCTCATTTGCTTTTGCTTCTTTTTTTAAAAAATCATCCTTGGAAGAAAATTACCAGTATGATCTAATGCTTTGGACTGTAAATGGACACAGTTTCCAAGGCTCCCAGGTTCTGCCAAGTATGCTATAGAAAGGACAGAGAAAATTTTTTGTGTGAACTTCAGAGTGCAGAGCTGTGTCTTGTCTTGACACTGTGTGTCAGATTCATACTGATTTAGAAAATCAAATTATTTGACACTATATTAATATCACATTAAAAATACTGCCTGATACTTGTTTGGGATCAAGCACAGGGATTTTCCTGGTCTTTGTCATAAAATATCTATTATTTAATTGAAAAAAAAATTTAAATATCAATATTTTTATTTTATAATTGCTTTTCTTCATTTACCTGCTTTGTCAGCTAAAAAGCTCGAAAAAAGTCCCTTTCACTGTTTCTTAAAGGTAAAGGACAGTTCAAGTCTTTGATTCTCTTTTCAGAGCTCTTCGTTGCCCTGATGCTCTGCTATCTGACCTTCCATTTCACTGAAATAATGTCAATCTTCTGTGTGTTTGACTTCATGAATTTGTAATCTAGCCCTGAAGACATCGTAACTGCATTATACATCAGAGCCCTCAGTCATTTGGGTTGACATGAGAAGAGGCAAAGCTGGGTACAGTCACAAGACTCAATTTCAAGCAAATCAGAGCTTCTTTTCTAGGTGATGTAATCTTAATTTTCCCCTAATTCCCCCCTGTCTTTCTGGTAAGTTATTTCAGGCCCCTTGAGGGAAGCTTTCAGGCAGTCCTGTCTGCTTGATGTTGGCCGTGTGTCATCACTGCAGTGCGAACGGGCTACTTGGGGCAGCCAGTGCTGGAAAGGAAAACCTGGTTTCATTCACATTGGCATAAAATTATTTTTAAATGTTAGCTAAAGCTGACAAAATTAAGGAAGGGATTCTTCTTGGCACTCAGCTGTTTGCCCTAAACAGGGCCCTGAATAAACTCCTGAGGGTAATAGGCGTGATTGAGTTTAGATCCAAAGCCACTGGTAATCACTCATTCAGGGTAGTGCTAATAATGCTTCTGTCTGTTGAACCAGGATCTGTGAAATGAACTAATAGGCTTGAACCCAGTTCCTTTGGGAGTATTTGCATTCTCTCCCAGTCTCTTTGTTTAGCCTTCAATATTAAAATCTATATGAAACTGAGAAATGGTGCGAAGAAAAGATATGGAAACACTTTAGAAGGGAAAACTTGTATTTTTGAAAGGACATGCTGTTAAGTTTTGGAATAAACTATTTAGGATCCTGCAGCTGAATCATGATCCCCAGAGAGTTTCAAAGATAGCTGATATCTTTAGTCCCCAGTTTATCTCACTTAATTAATCCCACTCCATTTAACCCATATGGGAGCTTAGTCATCATAGGTTCTCTGCAAAGTCAGTGGAGAGGGACGGAGATTTTCTGAAGATTTTCAGCCAACCTGAACAGAACTTTGTAAATTCAGGGGATAAGGCCTTGTTGAAATAGCAGTTTTTAGCTATAATGTGTAATTATTATGCTATTAAAAATAATTCACACTGCAAGTGATCTGAGACAAGAACAAGAGGTCACTTTAGTTTTTGATTAACACATCTGGGTTTATATTTTCAAATCAATCAATGGGTACTCAAGTATGAATTAAAGACATCATTCGACATTAATTTAAGACCAGATGTTCAGAGGTGTTTAAATGGCTCACTCCTGTTAAAATCAATAAATTCTGAGGTTCTGGACCTTTGTGATTAACAAGTTCTACAAAAACCAGCCTTTATTTGGTGGCCTGCTATGTTATGCTCATATAGGATATTGTATGAATAATAAAAGTCTTAGTCATATCATTTGTATCCTTCCTCTGTAACCATAAATCAAATCTAATCAGCACAAAAATGTTTCTTACCCTTCCAAAACCTATTAGGGAAAGGGTTATTGCTCTACATGATGCCAGCTGGACAGTCAAGTTATCATCACACAGTATATTTCACCTTGAGAAGGCTCTTGTGAAAGCCTCAGCAGATCATTTGGATGCAAGCAAACTATTAAATTCAGTTCCAGTTTGTATGGCATCTCTTTGGTTTTTGGGTTACTTTATTCAGCATCAGCTTAACTTCTTTATTTTTTTGATTAATCTCCCCACTTTTCTGGTTGAAGAGATCACCAACAAACCCTGTGCCTGACAGCTTGACCATCTTAAGAAAGGAGTGACACTGGGAATTTGCCCAGTGTGTAGAGCTTTTCTGTTAAGAAGTTTAATGTGAAAGGAGAAGGATCGGTGTTTATAATTTGCAGACAAACCCATTTGCTGTATATTTCTTTACAATGCAAAACCAGTTCTCATCATGCTTAGTTAAAAGGTATAGAAAAAAAGCAAGAAAACTAATCTTAATGAAATAAACAACTATTCCTTATGTCTTTAGTATACAACATCAGTAACATTCCTCAAGAAGCAAATCACTCTACAGAACCAGCGTTTTACTGGCAAGCGCACAGCTTTATTTTCAAGCTTCATAGCTCTTTTGCTCATACTGTTCCTTTAAGTCACCTTACACATATCTTCATTGCTTTACCTCAAGGCCGCTACAATAAAACTCCCGAGCTACTGTTGGGAGAGATGTAAGGAATAGCAGAAAAAACCTATGATTTTTTTTTTTCACTTTACCATTTTACCAGTACCAGAATTTGCCAAAAAATCCTAAGAATGGAGAAGATTCTTTTCGTTTTGTTCAAAAGTTAAAAAGAAGACTTTACATGTACACTTCTAAGCTACAAAATGAGGAGGGGTGGCACAGAGCCAGCAGCATCAGTTCTCTACTTTTCTGTGTATGACTTTCATTCATACTTCTGTTCCTTGTTCTCCACCATAAATCTTCTGCAAAGTTCTTAGACAAAAAGGCATCCTATTAATTCTGGGGTTAAACTTGGAGTCACCCAAATATCTACCAAAAACCCAGTCTCCCTTTCAATCATTTATCCAAATCTAATTTAGTGTTTCCTACATATTCATTATGTTTATTGTGGTCATAGTGGTTGGTTTTTATACCTGTTCTCATCACGTATTAACAACTGCCTTTGTTATACCATTTCTATACTCATGCAAATAATGCCTACGTACTGTATTTTCTTTGCACACTCTGCCCCAGCCATGAAAGATGGCTATTCAAGAAATAACTTTATGAGGAAATAATTTTTTTTTGTTTCATTGATTTGTGTGTCTTTCCACAAGATTTATTTCGTATTAGGTTCTGGGCTGCCTATGTGTTATTCAGATTTCTAGACCTATCAGTAAATCTACACTCCGCAGCGACTGCAAGCCTCATTTTGCCTCAGCTGAGTTGTTAACCTACAGTTCTGTCATATGTATTCTGCAGCTTCACCAACTTAATGAAAGGCAGCTTGACTACTTAGTAGGAACTATTGCAAATGTGTCTTGTCCAGAAATCCTCTGACAACAGAAAATGTTTGAGCTGTAATATTAAAATTTAGTAAAGATGAATAATTTAGCTTGCATCTGGTTTGATTGCAAAAGCTGTCCTCACTTTTCAGAAGTCTTCTGTAAAGGAAAGACCTTCATGTTTTATAAAACTGTAACCTAAATATGCTCTTGGAATGTGAAAAATGTATGTCACACAGATGTGTTCATTTATTTTTTTTGTACACCCTAGCCTTTCTGCAACTGTATTGTAATAAAAAGTGACCTTGTGTAACAGGAGTGAATGTAACTAGCAATTCAAATCCCCTGTGTGTTATCTAAGTAATGTTAAATGGCCTCAGAATATTTAAGATTCAAACTCAATAATTTTTGTAAAAACTGAAGCAGGATTTCTTTATTCTTTTAGCTTTCATAGAAGGTGGTATTTCAGCAGTTGATGCTATTTGTAGTGATTATTATTTTAAATAAGAGCAGCTAATTTGTCTGTTAAAGTAATCCCTTGTGGAGCAATGACTGCATAAATGAGACTGTACATTGTAGATTTCATCTCTTTTATTTATTTTTTTTACATTTTGATTTAACACCTTCTAAAGATGCATAGAGAACTGGACACACGGTGAGTCCCCAGTGGAGTGGAAAACTGCAACCATTTGGATGTCTTCTGTTTCAAAACAGAAAGAAAAATTATTTTTCAATACTTCTTACCATCAGAATTCTGATACACTTACAAAATCTCAATTTCACAGTTGAAAAGCTGTGCCAACTTTGAGATTATTATCTAATATGAAACATGCTCTTTTTTATTATAATTTCTTCAAGAAAACAGTATTTTTTTCTTCCTGACTCATATTCACAAAAGCTTATTCTGCTCCTGTCTGAATATAATGTTTAAATAATATTCACATGGAATGAAAGTCATGCTCTAAGATGAACAAGATTGAAGGCTCAAATGAGTTAATGTAAAATCAAAACATTTGCAGGGAAGTTGCAATAACTCTCGTACACAGCATGTGATTTATTTATTTTTGCTTTTTTCTGGAGACCTACCACAGAAAATGAAGATTAACAAAGTGCTTGTTTTTTGATAAAAGAAAGTGACTTCTTACAAAACACACTAGTAAGGCTCAGATGAACGTAACCTGCCAGCTTCAGAATAAAACTTGATTCAGCCAATTAAGTATCCTAATTTCATCCCTTAGAGGTGCCTGCAATAGGCCTACACAGAACCACAGACGGAAAAAGACATTTTAGACTAACAGAGACGGGAGACACAGCTACTTGCCTTAGATTGTGTCTCCTTCTGTCTTGTCTCTTTCTGCCTTATCAGGCAAAGTTTTGTTAAGCTGAAATTTGACCAAATTTGTCGAGCCGTAGTTCTATGCTGTCATTGGTTATGTTCATGTTATCCTTGTCGTGAAAAGGTTTAACCCAAGAAAATGGGAAGGGAATCGGGGGGTGGGGGGGGTGGGGTGTGTAAATTGAGTGATTACAGCAATTGTTCCTTTACAACATATTCTACAAATAGAGGTTTTGTGTTGTAAAAAATTAGATTGCCTCCCATAACAGAAACTCTTAGTGTAAACCTGAAGGTGTCCCCAGCATGCATTTTGTCATTGTGGAGGTTCTATCCTGTATCAAGAAGTTTCCTTTCATTTGTGTCAAGTGCTGAAGTACCCAGGATTTGAAGTACTCTAAGTACTAATAGGTTCCTCAGATATCAGGGGGTTTCCATGTACTCCTTGTCAGGAAATGTATTACAGCAGATCCAGATCTCATACCTACTTGAGGACACACAAGGAAGTGAGTTCAGGTAGACTCTTCTTCTCTTCATTGTCTCACAAATGTAACCCAAAGAGGAAAAAAAGCTTTAAGATGTATCTGAAGAAACACATTCACACACATGCATCAATGTGTGCTTTTTTTTTTTTTTTTTTTTTTTTACTTAGTCTTAAGGCTCAGTCTTAAGGAAAGAAAAAATGTGAAACACCGACTATGTTAAAGCCTGTGTCTGTTTGAATGAGCCACACCATGCAGCATGGAAGAACAGAGGTGCTGGGGGGACACCTGGGGCTGTACCTCTGGGGATCACCTTGCAGGGTCACAATGCTCCTCCTTCAGGCTGGTCCCACTCTGGCTCCACGTACTGTGCTCCTGTCAACAGCCGGAGCACAGGAGAGGGTGATAACTCCTGGTACATGTACCCCCATCTTGTCCAGGAGTCCCACTCCTGCGCTCTCAGAGCACCCCACACTGAATCCACGCACAGTAAGTGGGGACAAACCGAGGGTCCTGCGCTACAGACACACCCAAAGACTACCACAGCAGTAGACAAGGGTTTACTTATCAAACTAGCAGACAGAAACATTACATGAAAAATGTGATACTTTTGCTATGAACCTTTTTGCATCAAACAGTAGCCACAATATTTCATTTCAAGAGAAATCTGCATTTTCACTCTGGCTATAGAACAGCTTAAGCAGCTTTAACTTGAGTTTACAACCCTGCTTTAAATTGCTCTGTATGCTTGTACTGAGCCCTTAAATACATTGTATTAACTTCCTGACATTTTGGCACTGGGGAGGAGGCTTCCAATGATTCTGCCTGCTTAACCACAGAGCAAATATTTCCTTTTACAGAGATTAACAGAAAAAACCCCTATCATTTCATGAAGTTGCAGGAGTCCAATTAAATAATTACTTTCAAATTCCAGTGCGTTTCAAGAGTGTTTTTCTCATCCTCTCTTGGCATTAATCATTTCTTTAAAATGTGAAGTATCACAATCTGGCCAATGCTGTCTCTGCTAGGGATGGATAAACAGGAAGGATGATTGGGTTTTTTTGTAAAATGCAGAACCGTTAAAATGTGCTTTATCTTCTGTTTGGTTTGCTGGAATATTTTCTGATGCATGCCAACAAAAGTCTAATCAGATTACAAAAAAAGTCAAGTCCTACTGATTTCTGTGGGAAAGTTTCACTTTGGTTTTGAAAACTTAGGAAAGAAAATTTCTCTTCTTGATATAAAGCCTTAAGGAATGCCTCTCTCCCTTCCTTTCTGCCTTTCTCCCTGAACTAGACAGATTTCCTGCAGTCAGTATCTTTTCTTCAAACACCCAGTGCACCATAACTAATAAGGGAAGAAGAACTTTTTCTAGAATTCGTTATTTGTAGAGTTCTACTTATAAAGTCTGCAGATATCCTGCTAAATTATAGAGTTTTATCCTTTTTCTTATTCACTTTACTAACATTCTGACTTTTAACTACCATATACTTTACAGTAACCACAAGATGCCTGAAAAAAAGATAGTGAAGTCTAAAAAATGTTTAATGATAGCCAGACACAGAGTATTGCATTAAGTAGTTACAGAAAGAATTTCTGAAATTAAAAGTAGCTTCTTTAATTTTACAACAGATTTTATTTTTTCAGCAAAACAGATTTTCCAGTCCTTCATAAACCAATGCTTTTATTAGGACCTGAAAGAAAAATAATTTCTATTGAAGTTTCAATTATGTGATATTTTTAGGATTTTTCCCATTACAAAAATTGTTTTCTGCTGGCTCTAATAATCTGCCTACTATGTATGCTCTAAAAAAATACAGTTGTACTGATGGTTTTTGCTTAAAACAGCCATAAGTCTTTTCTAAGCTATTTCCTAAAAAGCCTTTTTTTTTTTTTTTAATTTCTTATCATATTAATTTAGGAAGATTTTCCTTGGATTGAATTTTTCCTTATTTTAAATATTTTAAAACTTTGAATTATTTCTTATTTCAAATCTTCTTTCTACCTTTAAGAAGCTTGGCACTTTTAGGACACTGTATTGTCTCTTAACCTGTAATGCTTTTCTTTTTTTCCTTTCTACTCATGTACTCATATTTCTTGTTTTATAATCTCTCTTTCAGTCCAAAACACAGCTGCATGAATTTAGCCCTTGGTCAATCTCTGTATATAGGTTAAAATGACAGACAACAAACCTTAACTACCAAAGAATGATACTTCTTGCTTTGGGCAAAATGATATTCTTGTATGTCTTTGGTTATGTTCTATTATTTCAGTGTTCAGTAAGCCCAGCCAAACTAGATGTAAATTACCTAATTTGAGCATGAATAACATGACATTAGTGGTTCCCAATACTTCCTGATTTTTAGAATCTTTTCAGTTCTCAGGCTGAGGCATTGGTGCCTCTGTAATATATTTAGTCTCCTGACAACAGTTTTCCTTTTTCTACATGTCTCCTACTGAACATCCACAGATTTTCCATTGCTCATGGATTACAATTTGAAAATCACTGATTGTGGTGGTGCTAATTTTCACTTCTTAAAATAGCGAGCTCTGGGCTGCACGTAGATGTGGTTTCATTTTTTTCTACAAATGTAACAATGTTGGTGTAGAAAGGGATTTTGATAAATTACAATTGATGAGAGATCTGATAAAGACTTCAATATTCCAAAACTACTCTAAAGAGGGTAAAAACTACTGATCTTCTCCAATATCATTAGGTTGAGAAGTAATGGACTTTAATAAGAGACCTTTTGGTTAGATATTAGGAAAAGCTTTCTAAGAGGAGATTATGAAGCACTGGCAGTAGGTAGGTTCATAGAATCATAGAATGGTTTGGGTTGGAAGGCACTTTAAAGATCACTTAATTCCAACCCCCTGCCATGGGCAGGGACACCTTCCACTAGACCAGGTTGCTCAAAGCCCTATCCAGCCTGGCCCTGAACACTTCCAGGGATGGGGCATCCACAGCTTCTCTGGACAACCTGTTCCTGAGTCTCACCTCAACACCCTCATAGTGAATAATTTATTTCTTATATCTAATCTAAATCTACCCTTTTTCATCTTAAAGCCATTCCCCCTTATCCTGTTGCTACATGCCCTTGTAAAAGGTCCTTCTCCAGCTTTCCTGTAGGTTCCTTTTAGGTACTGCAAGGCTGCAGTAAGGTCTCCCCGGAGCCTTCTCTACTGCAGGCTGAACAACCCCAACTCTCTCAGCCTGTCTTCAGAGGAGAGGTGCTCCAGCCCTCTGATCATCTTTGTCGCCCTCCTGTGGACTTGCAAAAAGAACAGAATGCTGTCACAGGAGACCTGGGGAACAATTCAGGCAGATGTCTGTTAGAAATGGTAAGGGTACTGTTGATCCTGTCTTGCGATAAGAATGTACACTTGATGATCTACATCTTTCTTTAGTGATTTCAGTTGTTGCAACTTTCTCTCTAGGTAGGAGACGTGAAGAGCTTTATGATGATAGTGGTTCTTTCCACAAGCAGAAGAGTGCCCTCACTAAAGATCTAAAAAGAGCTCTATTTTTTTCCAAGTGGTATTTATAACTCTGCAACTAGGAGAGCTTGCTGGCATTGGTATATCCTCATAGAGATGTAGTTTATGTATCAGAGAATCATTCAAATGTTGGTTGGAAAAGTACCACTGAATTACAATATGGCATTTTTTACAGCTTAGAGCAATTCTTCTAGTGAAACTGGGTATTACACTGGAGTAATTATGTAAGGTGAAGTAATGTTTTGCTAGTAGACTTCGTGTATGAGATATTTTGCTTGTACGTGTCTTTCTGGAGCTTGGGGTTTGCATTTTTTTAATACCTAACTGATATAGACATGCCAGTAAGACATATAAATACAGGCCCAGTCTGTCACATCAATACAAAATTCTGTGTGTAGAGAAACTCTCCAGCTGGCAAAGACCATGCATAGGCCCTTTAAGGTTACTGGTGTAACTAAAAGGACAATCCAGGCATTATTTCTGAACTTGTCTGAAAAGTCAGATTTGTCAAAGAAGAGCTCTTGTGACACCTGGACAGAGTGCAATTTTAGAAATCCCTGGTCTCATCCCTAAAAGCATCACTACACCCATCCTCATGAGCCCTCCTGAGTGCCTTGACAGGTAGAAGCTAATGAGCTTGATGTTGTGCCACCTGCAGCTTTCAACTTCTCCCTGAACCCATCCTACCGTGTTCGCAGGGTGCTGCTTCAAAGCCGTGCCGTGAGAGCTGACTTTATATCCCACCTTGTACCCTGTGGACATGCCCTTGGATAATCCATTCACCATTCTTCACAGGAGGTTTCCTAGCCTCAAACCATGAGAGAAATAAATGAAATCACAAAGTTTTATGAATTAATCTTTGCAAAATTTCACACACAGCATACAGTGGCTATTTTCTGCCATGTCCGTAAAGTAAGAACAGTAAACCTAGCAAAATTATGTCAAATTGGTAAGTATAAGGATTTTTTGGTACATTCCATTGTGCTAAACACAAATAAATTGCAAAATTATTTACAAATTCAGTCTTCAGAACTTTACAGCTCAATGTTTTATTTTCTGCTAGCATGGAAAGGAAAGTTAGTAGAACTATTCACAGTATTAGTATATATGTGTATACATGTAATGTGTATACATATATTTTTATATATGCACATACAAGGTCATGTGCATATATACATATATGTATATATTTGCATGGGGAATTTTAAATAAATAAATTTGTTCATTTAGGGAGGGAGCATCTGAAGTGTCAGTGCCCAAAAGGCACACTGATAATGTTTGCAATGCCAAGAATTTGGGTGGTCTAGAAGCAGGTAAAACTAAATGATAAGCAAATGAAACAACTAATGCAGATTGGAAGGAATATCCATGAGCCACTATTTACACTTGATCTTGTGCTGAATGTAACCCATCAGATAAAATGCCTTGAAATCATTATGAAAATCTCTGCTTTACTGACAAAAGCAAAACTTCAATTTCCTAATGTTCCCTTGTAGCAGATACAGATGATCTTTTTTTGTTCTTCTTTCTGAGACATTCTAACATTACTGTTTGCAGCAAGGCTTTGAGATTTTGCAGAAAGGATAAAAATGAAAAGTCTTTTCTTTGTCCCAGGAAATTCTTAGTGAAGCTATCACTGTTAATTAAATCACTGGCTCCTGTAGAACAGTCTGTACTAGGTACCACTCAAAAGTGTAGCATAGGAGAAGGGTTAGGCCATAGCTTCCCTTCTTATTCCTGCCCCCATTGCACTTACATATTGTGATACAGACTTCAGCTGCATGGGTTTTGTTGGTTTGGTTTGGTGGTGGTTTTTTTGTTTGGTTTTTGTTTTTTGTTTTTTGGTTTTTTTTTTCCCCAAGTGACTTGAGCACAAAGTTCACAAAGTGACTTTACAGAGCAAGATGCACACAAGCTGGAGTCAAATTAATGCTGCCCCTACATGTTATATAACTTCAGTTTACCCTAACTTCTGAATGCCTGACTTTTCAATACACATATTTTTTTAATTCTGTTTGCCTGTGGACCTATGTAAATATGAGGATACAACAAAATACGAAAAAAAAATCTTCTGTTATCTATATTAATTTTGCTGAATGACTGTATAAGACACCAGAGATGTTCAGTTTTCATTCTATCTCAAAAACAACAAAAAACCCTGCAGAAGCAGATGTTCTGAAAGGCACCTTGTTAAAATCTGATGCTTTCCTTCTGCTCCCAAGTCTCTGAACTAGCAGCAGTTTATTTTGTATTTGTATACTCTGGAAATTCTTTGACTTTCTCCCAGTTGTGAACAGTTGTCAAGGCTGGTCTCAGGACTGGAGGGACAACTGCACTTTCTAGGTTTCTTTTATCCCTGTTTAAAAAAGTCATTTGCTATTCAAGAGCATTTGATAAAACACACTGACATGGTTGATTATAATGTTACAGTTTAATAGGATCATTTTCAATAATATAACTAAAACCTGTATGATTCATGACATAAATCTGCTGAAAAAGTTTAATCAGTTTAGACTTTCCACTGTTGGCTGATTCAGAGGTCCTGGGCCGCCTGCACAGTTTGCTGTAATGCAGTAGGTTAGAAATCTGTACACACTTGCTGCAGTTGCCAATGGACTTAGACTTATTACTTTTCTCCTAGATATTTGAGTGCTTGGGTAATCCTTCTTGTGGAATGGGGTTCAGAGGTTTTACTTCAGAAGAGAGATGCACACAGCTTAGAGTTGTAGAGATTCAGAGAACCAGGATGACACCCCAGAGGATGTGAAAGCCCATAAAACAAACTTCTAACTGATGCAAAGGTAAAGATATCTGGAGTGATAATTGGTAAATTCTCCTTCACTGCTTATTCATCCTACAATCTTGCATCTTTCTAAAAGAGCTGGCATAGGCATTTGAAGACATTTTTACACAGGTATTTGTGCAGAATAATGGTGCATACCATTCTCTTATGGCTACTGACTAGATTTATGAGAGGATTTTGGTGTGTAAAGCAAGGTGTAAGTGAGCTGTAGGCACCTAAATCCTAAGCTGGAAACCAAACACACTCCAGCCTACCTTTCAGCTGCGATTCTACGAGGGAAACATCTAGGTGCCTGATGTCCTGAGCATCCCACTTCCCACATGCTGCCCCAGCCTGAATGTCTTGGGGATGCCATTGAAAACACTCGACCTCCAAGAGGGCAACAGATCCTGCCCTATTGAGAGCTGAAATTCTGTGAACATTAGATCCCTTGGAAAGGAATTTATAACAGCAACTGGATGATGGGGGACACCATATGCTCATCACCAGGAAAAGTTGGTGACCTTTGTCTGTTTCCTGGGTATAGGCAGAAATACAGATAGATAGATAGATAGATAGATAGATAGATAGATAGATAGATAGATAGATAGATAGATAGATAGATAGATAGATAGATAGATAGATAGATAGATAGATGGATAGATGGATAGATAGATAGATATTCTGGACTTAAGTACAAAGCCAGGTGTTTCAAGAAATACAGAAGTGGTGCAGAAAACCTTAAGTGCCTGTGCTTGGCTTTCATGCATGAACAACTAGACATGCTTGTGCTACTGAAGATTCTCAATTCCTTTTCCTCCCTCAAATTCAACTTGAGAATATCTAGATCTGACAGTTTATTTGCAACACATCTTTAAGAACAGATCAGGAACTCAGTCTGCATTCAGCAGCAACAAGTTGGAGATGCTGATGTCTAACCACACGTGTGGGGCTTATATCTGCCTCTTCCATAGTCCTCAGTTGTTTTTTACCATCGTAAATAAAAGGAAAACCTGAGATTTGGGTGTCAGGATTTCCAATCTGGCCTTAACATTCTTGGCCTCATTTCATAAGAGGTTTGGGTGTGTGTGTGTGTGTGTGTGTGCTTCAGCATATGCTTGATCTCATTGGCTTTAATAGGATAAAACACTGACATATTTAATTTACCACCTTGCGAAACTGGGGTTGCAGTCAGGTGTATTTTTATTGATTTCCGCTGGCTTCCTTCTGTCCAGTGATTTTCCTTCACTACCTTCTGCTGAAGCAAATTACCTCAATCCATATAAAGACTGTCACATTTTTGTCTGAAGCCTAATGGAAGAGAAGACAGAAATGCTCGTTTCAAGAGAGTTGGGGTCAGTTCATTTGCCAGCCTTCAGATCTTTGGGAAACAGATTGCTACTGCAGATTCCCTGCAAGAGGATTATTCTTTGGAGGTATTTCTCATCCAGCTGCAAAAACATTCACTTTTGGTTTCTTTAGGTAAGATAGTGCTTATCTGAGCTCAACAAATAACAGTGTAATAAAATAAACCACATAGGGTACGTAAATTCCTTCCTTCCTGGGGAAAGAGGGAGATTGCAGAATATGTGCATGCAAGTCTGAGCACCAGTGAACCATCTAGATCCATCCAGCACTTTCCACTACGTTTGCAGTAGGTTTGCAAAAATCAGGCAGATATAACAAAAAGTTTTAAGGCTGATTTTTCAGAAATTATGAGTGTTTAGAAGTCCAGGTGATGTCAGTGGAAAGTGATTATTTCTCAAATTATTGAAAATCAATCCTGTAATGAACAGATTGTTTCCTGCTAATTTGCCCTATTAACAATGTGTCTGTAAGTTGTTTATTGAATGTGAATGGATTTTTGGGTGTGCTTTCTCATTTATGTCCACCTTGCACTACTGCAAATCCCTTGACTTTCATTGGGTAACTCTTGACTTACATCAATTTGATGAAACAACAAAATTCAATATATGCCTGTTACTTGCACAAGGCCTTCAAAAGTGATGGTTGTCTCTCCTGCTATCTTAGTTGATACACAAGAGGCAAAAAACAACAACAGCAAGGACTATTTTTTGTGGTTTCAGTTATTCCATGAAAATTGTCCTTGTCTCAATTTGTGGGTAACACAATGGAGTTAATTCTCCTCCACCACAAACTTTCCTACAAGTGAAGATGACATGAATACAGTGAGGGACATGGGCACACCCCCACAACAGCTTCTCATGTGTCTGCTCTCTCAGAAAATCACACTTTCTTCCCAAGGAGAAAAAAAATCTAAATATTTTGTGTCAAAGCTGTCAGAACATTTCAACAAAATAAAAGCATTCCATTGTGGTGTTGACACTGGCAACCCTTAAACAGACATACTTTTAAAGTAGCAGAATAAAAAGTTATTTCTAGCTAAGAAGTTGAAGCAGGCTGAAAAAAAATGGGTTTTGTTTTGTTTTTCACAAGGAAGAATATTGACATAATTTCTAGATGTCACCTGATTTTGAATGAGCCACATCTTCTGATAGAGAAAAGTTCTGCATTTCTTTTTCTATCACTCACTCTGAGATTTTTTCTTTTCATTGACAAGCACTAATAGTCTGTTTATGTTTGTAGTATCAAATTGGTCTGAGTGTGATCTTAAAATTGTATTTCACTATACTATCCTTTTTAAGTCTGAAATGAATATTTTTTTATTTAATCTTGATCAGAATTCATGCTATAAGGGGAAAAAAATAGTTTTAAAGAGATCCTGTAAAATCACATACTGGTGTTAAATTGACAAAGAGCAAAGTCCACGGAAGTCATAAATGGATATCGGTTTGACTCTTTAGATACCTTCTGCAATGGCATAGATTAAGTACAGAGTGTACAGAGGAACCTCCCCAGCAGGCAACAAATACATGCACTTTCTACCTAGCTACATTCATCAGAAAAACAATATGGAGTTTCACACTATTTTCTTTTGCTTACTAGTCAAAGTACACCTATACCCTGGAATTCTCATTTGATTTATTTCAAAGAGGCTGACAAAAGTTAACAGTGACATTGCAATTTGAGTACTTATTGCATGGTACCATAAGCACAATGAATTTATGTTGTTGCAAACAAATGGAGAAAAAGTAACATATTGCAAAAGCTCTCAAACACTGAACTATTTGCAACTTAGATTCTTTCAGCCAGAAAGGAAGAAGGAAAAAGGGAAAATCTGGGGAAGTCAAAAGATCAGACAGTCTTTGGGAATCTCCTGAACAGATGAAGAAAAATAGGCTTACTAGCACTGGGTGCTGAGCCAGGATGAACTTGCTCATAAGTGCCCTCACGCAGCAGTGTACCGGTACTTCCCCTGCTTGACCTTAAAAGGGTTGCTGGGATGTAAAGCATTTCATTATCTTTAAGCTCCAGTTCCTTGCAATGAAATTCAGGGGTGGATGATGTCACAATCATCTGTCACAAAGATTTATATTCTAAATTAGAGTTAGCTACAATATATGTATGATTTAACAGATTGTCTTTACTATATTATAATGTCAATGCTGGACATTCCATGCTTCATTTGCCTCTAGCTGGAAGATTTAAGGGGTAATAATCAGTGGCTCGAGAGGACTATAAGTCACCCACTTTTTTAATCTGCTTTTTTTTTAAAAAAAAAAAAAAACAAACGAAACAACAGAGGTAAAATGGAGCTTGAAAATGTACTGTGGCTGACCTGGCCTGACTGCATTCCCACTTTAAATAACAAATACTCCTCTCCCCTTACTATGGTCTAATGCAAGTGAAAAATGTAGTTGGACATTATGAATTGAATATATTTCGGTAATCATGGGACCAAAATCTTTCATGGGAGACTTCACTCATTTCTCAGTGTCATTTATAATGAGAATGCATCAATAACTGTTATTGATGGTTATTGAGCAGATACATCAATAACTGAAGTAATCATTAGATTCTGGTAAATATAATTTTGTTTGCAAGATGCTCAGAAACTGTACAAAGTCTGGCACAAAATAGGCTGCTCTACTAAGGAACTTAAAATTATCTCCCACCTCTATGTGACACACAGATCACATCAGTCTTGGCTTAGCTGGTTTTCATTGCTTCCATCTGAGCCACTATATGAATAACAGGTTTCTTAATCAGCAGTTTTCTATCTAAGAAAATGGACCAACTCTTCAGAGGGAGAGAGAGGTGTTACTGAAAATGTTTTATGTTGTGATGTGGTATACAGCGTCTGTAAAGAAGAATGCAGAAGCTGCAGTGTGTCTGTACACCAGAAAAACCTTCACTGAAGAAATTAATTAATTTGAACTCTTTGACAGAAACATTGAAACACAGGCAAAGAAGTTTCTTTTGGAATATAAATGGCAGGCAAAAGTCAGCACTTTGAGGTGTGGAGGGACATGTGAAAGAAATTGGGTATGCCTGGGTTAATTTAAACTTTTTTGTAAGTGATCTGGCAGAGTCAATTACTGCATAAATTGCGTCAACCTTATAGCAGTTGTCATGTCCATGAAACTGTCTGGTGGTACTTACTCAAGTCACTGCTATAAAACACTGGTGAATTTCCAAGATTTCAGGAAGAATGGAGCCAAGAAAGTGTCCCAAAATTTTGGGACACTGACCAGTTATTATAGAATTAACTTTCCTCCAGGGGGAGTTTCCTCCATCATTGTTCATGCTGGAGTTTTTCATACTCACTCTGGAGGCTTCCATCTGTGTGCTGGAGATAGGAAAATATCCAAGACAAACCGCTGGTCTTCTCACACTTGCAGACGAATCTGGACTATGGGAAGGGAATGAAAAAATAAAATCTATTTAACTTGGGGGAAAGTTTTCACAAAGTAGTGATTCTACAGTAGAAAATCATTTGGCAAAGCACTGGGGTATGTATATTATAAACATCCAGAATTCTATTTTCTACAAGAAGGTCATCTCATCCAGAATAGACACATTACATTGCAATGCCCTTCAGATATTCAAATCCTCAATTATCCACATGTTTTCTAGGTCCCCTGTGACATTTAGAAAGACAGGTTGTGCAGTATAACTCCAAAACATGAAAACTCAGGGGAAAAAAAAAAAGAATTTTCTTCAATAGTTAAGGAGGTATAATAGCACATATTTCATAGTGAATTAAATGAAAACATTGGGCTTAGTCTGACCGCAAAATGCTTAGTTGAATCCAGTTAGCCAGTGGAAATAAGCAGCCTTCCTTAAAATTAAAAGTTCCCATTCCTACCAAGGAAAAATATGGCTCTCTGGATGCTTCCTAAACTTTCTCAGTAAAGAACATAGTATATACCCCACCCCCACCTCACACTCCCCCAGTAAATTCAACTCAATTATTATAAGACAATAGCATTTTTTAGGTGCTATTTCACTCTTAAAATAACTAGTGTTAAAATCTCTAATCTGCAGCATATAGATAAGGTGCAGTGTAGATTAATAAAAGCCCTCATGAGGCTGTAATAGACTATAACTATCTAGGTGCAGGTGTTCATAAATTAAAATTTTCTCCCAATTAATTCCCATACCTGTGACTAGGATAGGATAATGACATGTGTCATATTAGCTCAGCTGGTCCTTTGCCAAGGCTTGGCAATGATATCTGATCTCTGTATTCATTTCCACAGGGTGAGGTTTCTAATTATAATCTCTAATGATAAGAAAATTGCCATTGACAGCGTTTCCAGAGAAGCGCTTTGATTTTTATACTCATGGAGGTATAATGCCAGTCTACATTTATAAAGAAATAAGACATACAGAAGTCTAAGAAAATATTCTGCTTTCTGCAGTCCTGCCTGTATTACTTGAGCAAAGAGCAACTGCAGCATTCAGATGGCAAATAAATAATCTTTTGGTCTAATGGATGTGTGATAGATAGATCCTACTTCACAACTTAATTAATAGCTAAGAAGCAGAAAAATGTAATTAATTCACTATACTCTCTAGAATGAAAGATTCCTAGTTATTTTTTGTTTAGTCGAAGTATTGAGCTATGCTGCTTCCAGTATTCACTGGTATGTCCATTTGTTTTGGACAGATGAAGTTGGAATAGCAACAGTAACTCTGACTGCCAACATGAAACCTTTAAATAGGGGTATTTACTCAAGTGAAACAAAATTCCAATGGTTTTAGTGGGAATGAGGTGGCGATTCTAGATGGATACCCTAAAATACATGAGGTTTCTTTGTGCAATCCATTGTTTTTCTCTCAAGACCCTGCTTTTCAGTTAAAAAATACCTTTGAAATAGAGATTACACTGGAATGTGCCAACAGCTGCTCCCTTGAAACTGCAGCTATGGCCTGGAGGCATGGAAAGCCCATGCGATGGTGAGGAGCAGGCACCTGCCTGCCTCGAGATCTGCCAGATGCACCCCTATGAAATCATCCATATTTGGCTTCAAAAAACCCCAACAATACATAGAGCCCCAACCCTGATGTTTTTCTGTGTTCACAAAGGCCTGTCCCTTTTCTCTGTTGTAGCAGGTTCTGTCACTCCATTCAGGATGCACTGGAATGAATCAGCTTCTCCCAAAAAGCCTGAGAGACTCTCCTGGGTGGCAGCTGGAGAGTGATGTTGCAGCTTGGGTTTAGGTGTTTAAAATAAGACTAGGTACATATGAATGTATGGGGTAAAGGAAGTTGGGAATTATGATCCTCTTAAAAGGATTCAGCCTGAATCTTAACAAGGAGGTAGCAGTACCTTGATTTCCAGACTGCCACTTCAGGGGTCCTTTTTCTACCAGTTCTATCAGCTTTCTCTGCCAGATCCTATTCCTCATTCCCCGTATTCCTGTGCTGGAAACTGAAGCAGTGCCCACAATACATATCGGCAGGAGGGAACTGCACTACAATATAGTGTGATCTGGAAGCCGAGTTTGCCTGGATGTTTGTAGCAGGGTGAGAAATTAACACAGTAGTTTTACTTCTCCACAACTGCCTTTAAGCACACTTCTGAGAAGAGAGACCATTAGTTTTAATAGAAAATCAGACAAGTGAACACTGCAAGTCTTGAGTATTATTGGCGTAGAACTCCTCACAGCATCTAACATCCTTATTTTCTGCCCAATGAACAGCACTGAAATTTTATTTCTATAATACACAATACTGACTTCAATTCTTCACTATTTTACCATGTACATCTTCTTTAACATGAATACCAGACACTTAGGAAGGCCAGTGGAAACACACTGCTTACAATTTTAGTCTACAATGAAGTTACTCTACTTTTGCTCAAACTGATTTGTGTAATGGAGCAAAGTTTTAACACATAGGTCATAATTCAAGTCTGGCTAACCAGCTGTTGCTGGTTAGTTAGGAATTAATGGAGACAAGCAAAGAAGCACCTGTCCTTTGCGTAAAACTATTTAATGACTACTTCTACACTGTTGGTGCCTGCTCTGTTGTTTGGGAATGTTTTCAGTCTTTGGGCACATTGGACTGATCAGATACTAAGTATGGCCACAAATTCATCATTAAATCTGTACTGTGTAAACACAATGCAAATATATGTTTTTTTAAAAAGTAGTCTTTTCTGTCTCTAGAAAATAATCCTGTCTGCTGGGCATGAAACTATAACTTAAAAACATTCAGAATACTAAGCAAGTGCAAAATATAATGGCTTATTTAGTTAATTTACAGAAACAATTCAAGATTTCAGTTTCAACCTATAAATGTTTATGGCTAGCTGCTAACTTTTGCGATCTCACTGTGTTTGCTTTTGTGTGATGCCAAGTAAACTCTCAACAGTGCCAGACTTGAATTGTCAACCTCTTTAACATAGGAGTTTTTTGTTCCAGATCTTACTCTTACTTTGGCTACACAAACATGTTCATTGACGTGAAGTTAAATCAGAAGGCTTCTTTTCTCAAGGTGGTATTTTTCAGAGGAACGTCATTATAGCAACATTTTAAAATCAGCCAGTAGACATTTAGGAATTAAACCCTCATTGCCCTTAACTGTACTTTTGAAAATAAAAGTGAAGTTCCTGGTTACTTTTAGTGATTTGAGAAGACTTAACTGTGTTTATGCGTACTATTTATCAACTTTGAAAGACCTGAACAGACTGTTCAATGCACTGGCACTTGCTTTGGTTTAGGTGAGGTGGTTTTCTGAGGCTCCTCTTCCATGTGAATAAAGAAAAATACCTGCAGAGAGTGATTCAGAGCAGCAGCCTAACTGTAAGTGCTCTGATTCATCTGTCGGAGGAGTACATCTCTCTTCTGTGACTCCAGATGCAATTTATCAACCTGCCTCCCCAGTCTAAGTTAGCCTGCATGGATCTTACATGTTTGTTTTTCTTCTGAGTTCAGTTCTTCTGGCTTCATAAAATGTTTAATACTGATGAGATAATTTCATCACGGCCCCCCACTGTCAGGTTTTTGCTAGCCAAACTGAGTTTTGGTCTTGAGATTTTTGGAGTGCAGTTTTGATAAATAGAGGTTATCACCACTTCAGATTGGAGGTTCTCTGGGGAGGCAAATAAACAATGCTATCTTTTTGGAAATAGCTCTAATGTGCTGTAGCCCTGGTGTGGTGTATTTGGTTTTCTTGTTGTCTGTTTGTAAGCGATGTGTGTGATGTGTCTTGCTGGGATGGTGGGACCCTCTCGGAGGGGAGAAGTTTACTGCTGCCCTTGGGACTTTCTCACCAGCTGAGGAGGGAGAAAAATCCCCTCTCAAAGACTGCAGGGAAAAGGTAGAAGAGAAATCATGGGGTAAAGCAGAAGGCTTGCACAGGGCTCCTGGCATGCACAGGGAAGAGTGAGCTGGGTCTAAAGGGAGGAGAATGGAAGTGTGTCAGTGTAATGCAAAAGCTTAGGCAGATCTCACTCAAACAAAACTTTGCCTGCTTTGTGGTTCTAGAACATAGATACATGCAGATCTCACTAGATTATTCAGCAGTGAACCTGAACATGCTGGGCTATTGCAGTTACTGTCCCCACAAAATACGATTCTGGAAAAGCCATGTGAGAAAATTGAAGTCATATTTCTGGTAAATTCAGTTACATGGTGATCTCCTGTTGCAAAAAACCCAGCAGTTACCTCTCAGACATGGGGATGCAAAGGAAAAAGTGAAGATCACTACGTGGAGGTAATGAGACTGTCATACCCAGCTCTACAAGAAACTAAAATATTATGCAGACCTGACAAGAAAAAATACCTCTGTTTTCCAATAAGTTGTAATTTTGAAGGAAGATGATGAAATAGTAGTAGAGAAAGAAGGTAAAAACAACCTTACATATTATCAAAATCAGATTTAGCTCTTCAGATTCCTGAATTAGCATACCCTGCCTGTTTTGTTTTCAGTTCTCTTGTTTCTTGTTCCATGATATATTATCGTTACCGGTAGCAGGGAAATTAATTGCTCCTGAAGCTTTTACAGCAGAAGTTAGAGACAAGGTATTCAAATTTAATGAAGTTGTCACTCAGGTGCTTCTTCTTCTTTCACTTAAAGATATAAATGAATATTTTCTCTCATCATGGTTATATCTGTGCTTTTTGGTATGCAGTGTTCCTTGAAATACTGAAATGTTTTAAAATAAAATTTTAGTCTAAAATTGTCGGCTTACTAATTGGTATCTTTTAATGTATCTTGTCTAAGGTCTTTATTGTACTCAGTGAACTACTCTGAACTGTTTTGAAGTGTGCACTGCGAAGAAGCAGCTTCATTTAGAAAAAAATGGTGTTAAAATTTTGTGAGAAATGATTGTGGCTTATCTAAAAGTATCTTTCTAATTGCATGTTCTCCAGATAAATGGAAGTTCTAGGAAATTATGGTACAAAGGAAAATAAAGGTCAGAGCAACAAGTGAAACTGTCACATTCCATCGCCTGCAGTACTAAAATATTAACTATGCCTGCCAGGGGTACTTCTTCTGTGTTAATAAATCATTATGTTTGACTCTGCTGAAGTATTGCTGTAAAACAAAACAAGCCATATCCTCAGAGAATGACATCATTCTCTTTGAGATCAGTGTATTATCACTTTCCTTGTTTCCTCTTAAGCATATTTTATACAGGACATTTTGCTATTGTCAGGTATTGGATGGAAATTAATTACTCTGACAGTTCAGTTACAGAAGCCTCTGACACTTTGTTATACTGAATTCAATTTGTTTTCCACCAGATAAGTTCTGTTTTGTGCATTGTTCCTCTAAGCACATGTCCCAAAAATCAAATTTCCACCTAAAATTCCCAGTTTACTAATCTGATTTTTTCCCTTTTGCTGCTAACATAATTGATCTCTTCATTGTTATATCATTTCCTGCCTGAGCTGAAATTGATGATAATTAGATGCAGAAGCTATGGAGAAAAGACCAGCTTTAGAGGAAAGTCAATTGCAAGTGTATGGGTGGATGATATATTTAGTTACATTATTACTATAATACATATCTATTCAAAAGCTTTTTCTATATGCAGAAATAGTTTGAGGAAAGGACATTCTAGAGAAAACCCAGGTACTAGGATTTTGTAGGGGATCTGATAGAAGACAACAAACTGAATAGAGAACAACTTTATTCAGAAACCCTCCATCATTTCACATGTAAGTAGAAATATTTTCGCTTAGCATCCATATCATTTTTTTTTATATGACCATTAAATTTTTGACTGTTAACCCCAGTTCCATGCAGCTGTTAGGGTTATACCCCTTCCATGTTCTTACAGAGCACTTCTGTCAGCAGATTCACAGAGCTATCAAGTCTTGCATGCTGAGTGTGAGACAGCACAATTTACCCCCTTTCACACTCCCCTGTAGCAGTCCATAGATCCAGCACATTTTCCATGCAGGTCCCCAGACTCTGTCCTTCCTCAGGACCCCTCAGACCAGATGTGTGTGTTCAGCATGTACCTGTCTGCCATACCCTTGTGCCAAGAGCCCCAGATGAGAATGGCTGAACAGGACTGTTCTATAATCAGGACCATGTACTGGTAGAAAGCACTTACCCACCCAGCTGCAGAACTGTTCCCTGCCTCATGCCATGATACACCTGGGTCTCAAGACCATGCCATGATATGGAGTGTGTCATGCCATGTTCAGGTGCCATCCAACAGCCTCACGGCTTCATGTCAAGTGAGTCTCATACATCAGGATCTTATTCAGCTGAGAGGTGTGAATTCATAGTGTTTATCTGCTTGAAACCTGTTTTAGTTACAAGAGCTGACTAGAAAGAGCCAGTGTTAAACTGAGGTTAAGAAGAAAATCAACACTACTTCATATTTCACTTTGTGGAGCTAGGGAAAGAGTTCCTATAGATCATTAACATGTGATGCTGTAAAGAGCTAGAAATAGTTTTAATCGTATTTCTGAAGGACAGATTCATTATAGGACATTCAAAACTATTCCAAAGTAGCTCCAGATTAAGAGCTTGGCTTCTAAGAACAGTAACGACAAACTATCTTTTCTTAGTGCCTTTTCCTAAGTATCTATGCTTAGCTGATATCAGGACAAGGATGTGGGCCTAGATGATTCCTTTGTCTGACACAATATAGCAGTTCTGGTGCACCCAGGTGGCTGATGGAATGGGAATACTTAGTGAAAATTCTCTCTTCTCCACACATACCCTGGCTAAACTTTTAGAAATGGCATTGTGCCCCAAAACTTTCAACCAAACCAACGTTAGACCTAAGGAAGGTGCAACAGAGCACCAGCTGTTTTCATACACACAATAAAACACTTCTTTCCTTCTAGGCTCTTGGAATGGGAATGACTCGAGGAGTTACAGAAGTGTCACATTCTGTCTTTCTGCAGGTAACGTTCCTTTCAGCCAATGGCCTTATATTCTACAGCTCTTTCCCATTATTTTTAATAATAGGTCCTCAAAAGAAGAACAGCTGTTTAATTGCCTCCAGAGTATAGACCAACTATAATGTAAAGGTATACCAAACTATCAAGCAAGACAGAATATTAAGAATGGGATTTCAAAATGGTGAATTTTAGCATCTTCCATTGTTAGTGATAACCAATTCAAAACCCAGAATAAAATTTACCTCCTTGCTGTATAAATCCTTTTCCCCCCCTTTGATAAATAACAGGGTTTCTCTTTTTCTTCATAAAGAAAAATTCTAATATGGATCTAATTTGGAGGCATCTCTTTTGCCTCAATTTATCACCAGTGCCTTCAGCATTGTCAGCACAACAGTGCACGTCAGGGCAGATAAACTTAATTCCTTCTTCTGACTGGCATACGGTGTCCTTAAAATGGAACCAAATATGTCATAAATAAACAGTGGCTATCTTTTTACACTAAAATTTTTACTACAATGTATATGTATACAACTAAGGATGTGTGATTTAGGCTACATCTGAGTATTTTTGTTGTGCTTTTTGAAATGAAAGATATCTGAATATGATATTTTGACATGAAGTACTGTCTTCTTTTCCTCACAGGCAAAGAATATTGTATTAAATTGCTGCAAGATCCTTTTTACAGCAGGACTATCATGTTTCCCTGTAATTTCAGCTTTGATTTTATAATTTACTTTTTTTTTGCATTGACACAGCAGCTTCATTTTGAAAAAGATCCCAAAGCATTCTGAAAACTGTCACACACTGAAATACAAACTAGGCATAAAGACTTCAGTTCTCATGTGCAGACACTTTTCTGTGGCTGAGGGGATGGGGGGAATTAGGAATTACTTGTATGGATTTAAAAGACTGTAAAAAGAAAGGTTATGGTGATTTTCGAGAGCTTTCAGTAGCAATTTGGAATCTCACATAATTGTGTTTGGCACTTTACGATGAGGACAGGGTTTTTTTATGTTTTAGGAAGAATCGGAGTGAACAGCCATCAGCAGGCTTTTACCTGAAAAGATAAGCCAAAGCTGCATATTTTCTAGGTAGCTCTCAAACCCTACCTTGAAATTACTCTGTCACCATAGTAACCTCCTAACTGCTAAACATGGTGCATAAGTGTACCACATTACCGGAGCTTCATCTTGGCCCAAAAACTTAGATTCTGTCTCAGCTGTGGAGCTTTCTGACTGGGAGGGAATTTGATTGCTCTCTGAAATGAACATATATGTATGTATTAGTAAATACTAAAAAAAGGGAAAGAAACAATTACACTAAAATGCAAGGTTTTACCTGATGGTTTTGGATTAAACTGTCCAGAAAGGTACTGAGATGGGGGAGGTCTATAACATTCAGGCAATTTTTTTTCAGAACAATTTATAATAGGTATTGTGGAGCCAAAGGTTTTTATGGTGAATTATATGATGTGGTTACCTGCCAAAACTGTGATTTCCTTGCTTGTGCAACAGTTTACACACTACGCTGACTGCCAGAAGAAAAAACAAATCCAATTAATTCCATGCTTTATTCCTCAACGAACTCCTGGGGACATTTAGACTACAAGTTTTACAAACCTGGCAGACAAATTTCTGGTGCCAGTTTTCCCCAGGGGCCCAACAGTTGCTGTTACCTTACTGGATGTGGCCAGACAACACAGCAGCAAAATGCAAGCATTCTTTATATGGATACATGACCCTGGTCCTGCACACAGGTACACACACACTCATGTATGCACAAATGCACACAAGTCATGCAAGGAGACAACACAACCAAAGCTCCAGCATGTGCACACGTATGCAGCTTCAGGTGGAAATCACAGAGCCATTGGGTGACACAGCCTGGTGTGTACATGCACCCCATCAAGGGAGTGCCTGTATTTCAGGTCAGATGCTGGTGCTTAGTTCATAATGTTCGTGTAGCTGGTTGACATTCAGTGAAGAGATGGGAAAAGGAGGTAGCCAATGCACTCTGAGTTTTTATTTCACATGCCATATAGCTTTGCTTCACATATCTTGCTTCACCATTTCTCTCTGACTGAACTCCAGCAAATAAGCACTCAAAAGTAAAGTGTAAGTGTTTAAAGACTTAGCATCTTTTCTCATTGCCCTTCAATCAATGTAAGGAAACATTTCAACTACACTTCTGAAAGCCTCATCAAGCCTTTGAACAAAATCAAGCCTAGACTTGATGATACTTCTAAATTTAAAATTCAGAAGGCCCCTTGAAATTTTGCTGATCACAAAAGCATAAAAAGGGCACAAAACCTCTTAAAATTTTTATTTACAGTTCATATTTAATTCAGGTTATTAGGAGAAGTTATGGATTAGTATACCCTGCTGTTGTAAAATACATATTTATGAGATTTGGATGAATAATTCACAAAACCAATGTACTGCTTGGCTACTGAAAGGATATTTGCAAGCAGATCATGCTTTTCAGGATTTCTTTATTACTTACAATTACTAAATCAATGTATTTGTGATCAGAATTTTTAATCTGTGGCTTGCCTGTGACTGGTTCTCAGAATATTTCATATTCTAGTTGTTTTGCCTGGTAGCAATAGGTGAGATAAATCATGTGATGCTAATTCCATGCTCTGATTTGACTGATAAATGAACATTTCTAAAGTAACTTGTCATGTGGGAGGACAGAATATTCAGTTTCTATGAATACTTGTGCATATGACTTCAAAATCTGTTTTCCACCAACACTTGTGCCAGCACAATTTGATCATACAAACATTTGAACAAAAGAAATATAAGCTGCTAGCAATCATACCAAAGCAAAATGTGAGCAAATATTTAGAAAAACATTTTTTTTCCGCTATATTGTCTTAGCTTGAAATAATGAGAGAGAAATTAGGGAATTTTTTGGAAACTTATTCTATGTAATGGGACTAGAAGCCAGCTCCTATTCTGCTGTGCCAGAACTATCTGCTCAGTGTTCTTCAAAGAAATAAAATGTCTGCATTTGTATGTGCCTCACTTCAGAAAAATGAATATTTTTTTCTTTATTATACTTAGCATGGGTCCAGAGTATGACTTAGCACATGCATTTCACAAGGAGGAAAAGGGCCATTAATAGCATCCTTTCCAATTAATAATTAAAGTAGGACTGTAAATGATTCTTTCCTCTCACTGCTGAAACTGAAGGAACCAACCTTTAATGGTGATAATTGACAAGCTTAATAACACTGCTTCAATATATCAAAGGATGATATGACATGGGACAGTGAATTGAAGAATTATTTTCTGCATTTGATCAGCGTTGTCGTGCAGGTCCTGCTTTGCCGTTTTTGTGTGACCTTTTCTTTCCCTTGGCTGTGAATTCTAGCGGCTACTTACAAACTCTTGGATGCTCAGATATTCAGCTTTCCAAAGAGTGGGACATCACTTTAAGATGGAGAATTGGTGGCTGGGAGGTGAGACACTCAGCTAGGGCTCAAGTCCTCTGGTTTCTGCCTTAATTTTCTATGCCAGCTTGGGCATATCACTTACAATTTTCTTTACTTCTGTTTCCTACCTGTAAAACAATCATAATCATGCTTCCCTATTTTTGTGAGGACAACCTAATGTTAATGAGGTGGTTAGCTAAGTAATATAGAAGGGAATGAAGAGTGGATCCAGATGACACACACAAATGAAACCTTCTGCACAGATGACATTGTCTGACTCAGAGACAGATGAGTGTTTCATTGTCTGAGTGTCATACCAGCAAGCTCTGAATGTCAAACTGTCAATATTGCACAAAACCAGAATTCTAAACCAGTGGTTTAGAATGCAACGCATTTTTCTAACATCTTAGCAATATTGTTATGAAATCTCCCTTTTTATTAGCTGAAATTCTAATAAAAGTCACTTAAACATTAAGGCTTGTGCTCTAGTTGTGTAACAAAGGCAGATGATACAAAAAGCCATTTATCTCCTTTGTTCTTCTTTGTAACAAATTGCTCTTCTGTTTTTGGGTGACAAAGACCCATTAGGAGCTTCCAGAAGGAAGAGTGGCATACCTCAGATGACCTAGCCTTGGAGCCCTGCAGAGCCCTCTCTCTCTCTACAGGTGGAAGAACACACTGAAAACATTTGCAAAGGGCAGCAGAGTGTTTGTCCTCCCCAGGGGTCTGCAAATTGCTGTGGCAAGGACAAGAAAGAGACTCCTTTGGACAACCCCTGGGGACAATGTCCTTCTCTGCCATGGTCACCTAGCTAAGAAAACGAAATGGAACATGGATGAGCTGATTCTGTCACGTGAAATAGCATAAACCACTAGGCTATTTGCATGAAAACTGGCTTCAGCTATATACCTGAAAAAAATGTATTTGACAGAATAAGAGCATTTTAAATGTTTTGAAAAAGGACAATGATGGTAAGACCTTCATATTTTATATTGCACCATGAGGGTGGCAATATTATTAACTGATAGCAGGCCACCTTTTTCATTAGAGTCATGAAATAGTTTGCTACTGGAAAGTGATATCTCTGAATCAAGTGTGTGCATGTCTTTCCCCTTATGACTTTGATCACTTTACATAAATACATACATATGTGTGTGTGTATATATATATATATTTAATGTGCATATATGTCTACGTACGTGAAGATGACATGCATATTTGGTGATCAAAATAGGAATGTGGAAGCCTTGATATAGGCTGGTTTTCATCCATTTCCTCTTTGGAAAAGAGACAGTATATATATCCTTTGGCATGTCTATGTGCACATATATGTGGAATACATAATCATCTTAGATTCAGTCATATAGGGGTATATGAACATACCCAAGATGTTCACTTCCTAAGTCCTTAGCCTGACTGTACCCATTCACCCATGCCTGTGGGAGAAAGGCTGATGGAATCTGTATGAACTTTTCCCTTGATTGTTTGTCACAATGTCAAAATATTGGCAGCTGTCCTAATGGAGATATAAGTAAATCTGGCAGACCATAGTTTAAAATTAGTTCTCTCTATTGTCCTACTTTTTTTTTTTTGCAACAGCCCCAGCCACACTGAGCTTGTACTGTATCATGCAACCACCACAGTTTTGCAGGCTGCTGGACATATTCAGTGGTGTGGACAATTAGTGGTCCACTACATTTTTACTTTCATAGAAGTTATTAGGCAAATACTTAGATTTTTGAATAAATTTAAGGATGTTTACTACATTAACACAAAAAACTGCTTTGCCCTCAAAGAACTCTGAAATTTTGCTTCTGCATTTAATGATTTACATAAAAAAGAATGAAGGCCATGAAGAAGGATGGCTGTCAGTGCATCAGTGGTACAACAGAACGATTCATGTCAGACCTTTGGAGGGTATTACATCTTTCTTGGACATCTGCACTCCTGGGCTTATATCTGCCATTCTTCTACTTGAAAAAGATACTTCCAAATTGAAATTATTGCTTCTTCCAGTAACTGCAGACCTTGGTGTTTTCAGAGTGTTTGGAACACGAAAAATGCCTGTTTCTTGGTCTGTAAATTCTCTTATAATCTTTAGAGATTAACCCTGCTCAAAAATCATGGCTTAAACTTAAAAAATATTATATTTATAATGAGTGACAAAAAGGAAAGATCACATTGGTTTTCATTTGCTTTAACTCAATTTTATTTCTAGGGGGAAACTTCCTATTTGCAAGAGCTTCAAGCTCATCACTAGATGCATGTGCATACACCCACATCTAGAGATACACACAAGCCTACCTCTTTCCTAGTTTGTGGAGATTTCAGCTAGACAGCAGTAAGGCTGCCTACAGTCTTACACAATTAAGGCCTAAATCTACATAATTAAATTTGATCTTGTAAGTGAATCTTAAACAAAACTGGGGAATTAAGTAAGTAGCTTTCCTAGTGCCTGTGTAACAAGAATTTAGTACTTCCTATCTAATAGTTATGTTTGTAGTCTCAATGCCTCCAAAAGAATTCTTGAGACTGTTTCTGCAGAATTCTGCTTACCAGACACAAGGCCATGTCTCTTTGGCTTCTGTTTGCAATACCTAGGTAACCTCAGAACCGTCCATATTTTTTAGTGGGTTGCAGGCTACTGCACTTCAAAAGCAGCTTGGTTTTTCTTTGCTTATATGTGGCAGAAAATCTTAGTGGAGAACTTCTACTATTACGTTTCACTTTCAACTTTTAGAGTCAATGAGGTATGCTGAAGCCCTGCAAAGTTGATGAAATAATCTAGGGCAAAATGAAGCAAAGAATTCTCTGCCCCAGGCAGATTTGCAGAGGAAAGCATTACAACCTAATGAAAATAATTTACATAACATTACAATAATGAAAGAATAATAGGAAGAAGCAAAGTGCTTTAATTAATGATATATTTTGGAGTCAGTTGGAAAGTCAGATCACCTGGATCTGTGGCCAGCTTGTTTAAACAAACAACATGAAAACAAGTTAACAAGGAAATGTATAGTTAATAAAATTGGTGGCTTATATTTGCACATACATTATTTCCATGTGCTGTCTAACTGAAGTTTTTTTGCAGAGAAGCTATGTGTTCTCTGCCATTTACTGATTTATTATCCCTTTGTTCAGTGTAAACTTGACTATTATAAGCAGCTATATCAATACATCCTTATCTCCAAACAATTTGTGTGCCAGTTTAGTGAGATTCAGAATGTACTTAATTACTTTGGTGTATAGCAACGGCTGTATCTTGTGGTAATATTTAAAGCTATGCAATTTTTTCATTGCATTAAGGAACTGGGTGCCAAAAGGTCATTTGTGTTTATGGTGCTTCCTTCCCTTAACACCAGATTTCAGTTGTTACTGATTTGTTCATTATGAATAATAAATCATTACTGTGAGGAGGTAAACAGCCTCATTTTTCTACAATTAGAAAGAAAAAGTGTGTAGGCTGGCTTAATTTTAAGGCAGGTGAATTAATAATACAATGATACTTAGATTTTTGTCTTTATGCTTTCCATACCCAGAACTGCATGTCTTTAGTCTGCTCATTTGTACTTCCAAGCATCTCTCATTCCAGTATTTGGCACAAGCTGTTCCCACAACTTTAAAGTCACATTTTGTGTTAGGATTTAAGGTCAAAAAGATTGCAGAATGTCAACAAATAAAAAGATTGCTATTTGCCTGTTTGATATGAATGCAGCAAATCCCATAAGGAAAAGTTACCACTTTCTAGCCAGCTAAAAGTTTTAACCTCTGTTTCATTTTATCGGGGTACTAACTAGAAAGTTACATCATACATGATTGATCCAGAAGATCAGTTTTACACAGCAATTCAGATTTTGTAGCTGTATGATAATATGCCAATACAGGCTGAGTTTTCTCACATGTGCACAGAGGTGCCTTGAGATTCTTCCTATCCTAGACCTAGCAGTACTAAAAGATTATAAAATGGTCTTTAGTTTCAAACATTTAAAGGTGGTCTTATTCATGAACATGAATACATAGAATGTCAGGGGTTTTATATTAAAATGCATTTCTACATTTGTGGAAGCATGATACTGCTGAACTGGTCATAATTTATTTCTGTGTGTGGCCTCTGTCCAGGCTTGATTTTGAGTCCAGCAGCACAATAAGCTACATATATGTTTTCCTGGGTTGCTTCCTCCAGCCCCCAACCCCCACACCCCCCACCCCCCAGTGGGTGGCAGTACAGGGGTTTGTTTCTATTGATTTATTCATTTATTTATTTCCCTCATGACCTATTAAGTATATGCCATTGTGCACAGCCTACTTAGCAGTCAGCCCAACAGCTGATGGATCCTTGGGTTGTTTGGTTAAAGAGAAACCAGGAATGAGGGTTGGTTACAAGCCCGGAAAAAAACACCTGCTTGCCTCACAGTGTGCAGTGCATTCCAGATGCGCGCCCTGGGGTGTGAGCTGCTCCGCGCTGCCGCGGGGCGCGGGGGCTGATGTGGGGCCGCGGGAGCTGGTGCGGTTCGGGCAGCCCGAGCCCCGGCAGTGCCGCGGCGTTTCAGCACCACGGACAGCGCCCCCGCCCCGCCCCCCGGGCTGCAGCTGGCCAGCGGTCACGGCCGGGACCTTACCCTGAAGAGGTATTTTTCCTCCACTACCAGCTGTTACCATCACTATCGGCTCTAAGTCACGCCTTCGACCAATAAAACACATTTGGAGGACTGAAGAGAAGCTTTTATCTCTCTGACTCTGATCAAAGCTTCACCTTTGTTTTCAGAATTAGAAGGTTGGGAAGTTGGGGTTGGACCTGCTGAGCATGATGTTTGCTTGAAGATTCTATTTGTCAAGGCAAGACCAGGCTTTTACAAGTCTGATGGCACTGACAGTAAGGAGTGTTCCTTCTTGTGAGAGTAGGAAGATACTTGGGCATTGCAATGGGTTATACACTTGTATCTCAAACAGGGATTACATGGAGAAATTTGGCCTTCCAATGTTTCTCCTGAGTTATTGTCTGTAAACTATGCTGATAGCTCAAAGCAATTAGCCTGTGGTCTCACAGAGTTTCAAAAATGAGATCTGAGCACATCTTACGTAGACTCCAAAGCTACAGGCTACACAGGCTAAGTAGCTGGATTGCTTTTTTTTTTCTTAATCCTCCTATCCCATCAACCCTACCTAGTAACCATAGGTGAGTACCTAACTGGATGAAAGATCATCTGAAGAGGAGAAACATATTTCTTATGTAAGACAGCTCTCCTTTAGTAACTCTAAAATCCAGGTTTCACTTTTGCATCCTCCACTTCCACCCCTACAGGCTCTGATGCTGCCAATAGCCAGCTGTTCCTGGCCACTTCTAACAGGAGAAGGAGAAGGAGGAGGAGGAGGAATGCTTCCAGCAAACATGGCAGCAGAATCTTCTCATTGATTTAGCTGCTAAATAATTCAGAAGTAGCAACCATCTGTTTAAGTCAATGTCCTGTTTCATGCCTCCCCAGGGAAAAGGCAGCAGTCCAGGAAGAAATATGAAGTGCAAAACGCCGACTTTCTTACATGAAGACTATGCAACAGTTCAGATATTTTGCTCCTACATTTTCTTTCACTTGAGCTGGATCAGGCTAATTCAGACTTTCACACACCAGAGACCAATTATAAACAGGGGACAATGGCCTTCCCCCGAACCAACTTCAAGGAAAGAGAAGAGCTGTAAAGATCAAAAGGTTCAGTTCCATAAACATTCTTCAGGGTCTGAAGAAAAAATAAGCAGATGTGGGAAACAGGGTTTCAGGGACTTTCAGGTACCTACTGCATATGTACACATTGGATGCAATAATTTTTCCACATGCCTACTGGTTAGTTACGAATCTGAGTCAAATTTAACTTTGACATCTGATTCACTCTATGACAGAGAACAGCTTTTTAAAGCTAACATGTGATTAATGATCCAAAGTTTCACCAAATAATAGCAATCTGAGTCCACATAGAAAATTCAGTAACTTTACATTCTTTAAAACTGACAAGTGTGTGAAATAATGATTTAGTTTGTCCTTTAAGGCTGATAATAGACATCTGTAAAATGTGGTACACAAACATAAAAAGTTTCTGTGCCTCTTCAAGTATGTCTATCTGAGTTACTTTCCATTTGGTTTTGGCAGGACCACTGCTGAATTATGTGATGGACCCATGCTAGGACTCTCCTCTTTTTCTGCCACTCCAAATCTGAATAGATACTTCAGGTAATTTTTCCCATTCTTTTGTAGGGAGTTTCTCTGTGTGAAATCAATCTTGAAAGACTGGAGCAGGGCAGAAACTTTGCCTGTGTTCAAATACATTTTTCAGTAATGAGAAGAGAGAGATAAGGAGAATAACGTGTGAGAAATATAATCAGAATACAAGTAAGAAAAAATTACTACCACTGTGATAGCATCTTATAGTTTAGGCAATACACTGGTTGCTCATTAGACTGAGTGTTTCATCACAGAGTGTTTTGGGGCACACATGGGGAATTGCTGCTCCTTCAAATTTTCCAGGTCTCAGCAATTCCAATACTGCCTTCCAGTCTAGGATTCACCTCACCTAAATTAACTTAATAGGTTGGTATCTAACCTTATCTAGCTGATTGCATTCTGTAGTTAATGGGGAGAGACAGACACTTCCAGAAGGCAGCTCATTACATCCTAACCCAGGGCACCAATCAATGTAGAGGGGCTGAGTTTCATTCAGGAGATGCCTGTCTCCCTAAACTGGTAATTGTCCAGAACCTATATAACTGTGTTAACCTAGAACGCTCCATTTTAGAAGTATAGCATTATACAGAATATTCCTACTTGTTTCCAGATCCATGATTTGCGTGAAAGTCGACATCAGAACCGTCGAGCCACTAAACTTCAAACTCATCCTTCAGTCTTCCTCATTGCTTAAATCCAGCTTTTCTCAGAGCTTCAGTATTATGGGGTATACATGGTTAAATGAAGAGGTACAAGTAAATTCACGTCAGCACCTACTGCTTTCTTAACTGACGTGGACTGCTCCTCCTGGCATGTGCTAGTGTCCATTCAAGTTTCCAAACTGTTTCTTTTGGGTATTTTCCCTGATAGCAACTCCTCTGAAAGCTGAGGTGTTATGACCTTATCTTTCAACCAGCCTGCTTTGACCTTTGTCCCATGATCCGACAGAGTTCATCTATTTCAAAAAGTCTGCACACTTGTTTTCCACTTTTCTTTCAAGCTCCTTTTTTATTGTCATCTTGATCCAGACTTTTCTGGTTTGTATTTTTTTTAGTTTATATAGACTTGTCGACTTGTCTTTGCAGATAACATTGGTGAAATTGTTTTCTTTTTTTTTTTTTTTTTTTTTTTTTTTATATCAGACATTCCAGTCCAATATTCCAAAAGGCCTGGCAAAGCTCTGCTGTCAATGATAATGATTTCTTATCTTTTTTTCTCAAATAATATTCAGCCTAGGGCTGAATTACTGCATATTGAGTCCATCAATGATATTGCAATTTCATAAAAGCATTAGAGATAACTGGTTTCCCCAAATCAACCCATTGTATGAGAATGAATAAGAGGTGATCTTATAAATCTGAAAAAAAAAATACAAGCATTGGAAAACTGTTAGAAAGTATTGATTTAGTTACACAGAAATTGTGAAATTTTTTAAATGAGAAAAAATATAACAAAATACTGCAAATTCCATATAATTTTTGGTTATGCCCTAAGCAGTTCTCAAAATAACAATGGTACATGTCTTAGCACTTGAAAAATACTAAGTCATTTCATCACAAGATTTAAATACTCCTCTGGCAGATACAGGTAATTACAGTATTTCCTAGTCTGATAGGGAAGACTTTTATTTACCTGGAACGCAGAAGAATCTAAGTAAGCTTTCTGATTATTTAACTCATTGCTAACTGCTTTCCTGTGTATGCCTGAGTGTGTTTACAGATACCTAAAACTCTGTCTGGAAAAGTATCAGAAGTAATTAGCTTTTTAGTGATAGCTTAGGAAAAGATGAGTTAAGGTAAGGATCGATTGTCACAGTACTTCTTACCTAGTTACTATTGCCGAGACAATTAGGTTAATATGGAGTCTCACTAAAAATGAAGTTTATTTTTCATGTGGTTTTCAGACTAATATTATTTTCTTTCAGCCTATAACGGAATAAATGGGGCCTCATGTTTGAAAGAATTATCTGCTTAGACATGCAGTCAAACAGCTTCATCTTGTTTGGAATTGCTAACTATCCCCAAAGAACTACTCATTAATTTTACCTCTATTTTCTATCTGAAGTATACATTTTCTTCTGTTGTGTGCACCACACAGTCAAAATGCTAAGAAATCATCTTGAAGCAGAGAAATAATCAGATTGACTCCATCTTGTTGCAGATAATTTAACTTGATTTCCTCTGTAGCCATGTATCATTAAGACATTGTTCATGAGAAGCCCTAAACCCGTTTGGATTAGCTTCCCTCTTGTCCTTTTGGGAAGATCTTCTAAGGGCTCTGACAACAGCAACACTCCCCAGACCTGTAGCATCTGCTTAGTACTGTTATTTCTGAATCTGATTTAAAAGTTCACATCACTTTCAATGGGCTTTTGGACAGGTTTAGGAGATCAGTAGACCTAATTTACTTTATTATCATGATAGTGACTTAGAATAATGGAATTGTAGAACCACAGAATGGTTTGCCCTTAGAGACCAGCTAGTTCCAACCCCCTAGCCACAGACAGGGACACCTTCCACTAGACCAGGTTGTTTAAAGCCCCATCCAACCTAGTCTTGAGCACTGCCAGGATTAGGCCATCCACAACTTCTCTGGGCAACCTGTTCCAGTGCCTCACCACCCTCGCAGTAAAGGATTTCTTCCTCATATCTAATCTGAATCTACCCTCTTTCAGTTTAAAGCCATTACCGCTTCTCCTATCACTACACTGCCTGGTAAAGGGTCCCTCCCCAGCTTTCCTGTAGGCCCCCTTTGACTACTGGAAGGTTGCTATAATGTCTCCCTGGAGCCTTCTTTTCTATAAACTAAATAATCCCAACTCTCTGAGTCTGTCCTCTTATGGGAGATATTCCAGCCCACTGATCATTTCTGTGGCCGTCCTCTGGAGCCACTCGAGCAGGTGATAATTTCTTGGGAATAACTCTTTCAGTTAAATGAATTCAGTGATTAATGAAAGCCTGATTTTCTATTTGACAGTCACTGGGAAGAGTTCATTTCAGTTCTGCCATTTTTCCATTTTTTTCATTTTAAAATGACTATTTTTCTTGACAATATGAAACCATATAAAAAGGGATTCTTATGTGAACTGCTTATCTTTTGGAAAGTGTGCACTCCAGGAATCATCGACCTAAACCAGCAACTAAGTTAAATTACACAGACAGCTCAGATGAAATATCCTAGTTTTTCTTTTCTAGTGTCCTGTATTAAAAGCCTGTGTTTTTCAGAAAGATGAAAGACACGTTCAATAGCAAAATAGATTTTGGACTACTGAAACCCTTAAATCAGCCAATTATACTAGTATCATTAGCCTTCTCTTCTGGGAAAAGCCAGAAAACCATTTTGAAAAGCAGGGGTCCCATTGAAAAATAGTGTAATAAATCTGTATCGCAGTACTCTTGGGCACCAGAGTTGCTTGTAAACAAATAGTCATGATTCATTGCCATTTATTAACACCCAAGACAGAGTTCTGTAGAAGTTAGCAAGGTCTGAGAAAAAAATGCATATGAGCTTATTCCTGTTCAGGAAGTGGTAATATATTAAATCTGTCCTTTAGAATCTACTACTTATCTTTAATATATGCTTACCTTCATTGTTTCCCTATGAAAACTACATCTTTCTCAAATTATATTTTTTGGCTGAGGTTTTTCAAAAGAGGACTATTTTTCTCCTCTGCCTACAAGGCCCTAGTTGCCTTTTGTTGCCTTCTGCAGTCAGAGGTAAATGAAGGAAAGAGAAGTGATTAAGCAATTTCAATATGATTTAAAAGCCATTTAAAAAAAAAAACCCTGATATTTTTGAGTTCTAATTTTCTGCTTCTCTGGCCAATTTTAGCAAAACTTCAGTTATCCTGCTATGTACTCAAAGAGCTAAGCTAAACCAGAGCATATTGACACATGGTAGTCATTTGAAGGCAGAAAAAATTCTTACATTTCACTTACATTGCTTTCAGCAGTAGGATATGAACATCTTCAAGGTTTAAAACTAAGTTCAAGGTTCATCACACCTATCTTTTTTCATCTTAGTTTGGCACCTATCTTGCAATTGTCTAGACTCGTTCTAATGGGCAAGGGCTTACTTATAAAGTTTCATCCCATTTGAGATGAAAGAATGAATAAGTCCCTAGAAGTACATGTGACGGGATTTGAATTTAAGTTACTGAAATCGAACAGGTCGGTTGAACTCTTTTTTTCTTATGTTATATATGTGTAATTCTAATTAATAACAGCAAGAATACAATACATGAACTGCATATATTGCTCATTTGATTTACACAACTATTTTATTAATTCCCTGTAATTTAATACAGCCTGAAAAAATCATTAAATTTATATATGATAGTGTGGTGGGTTGACCTTGGCTGGATGCCAGGTGCCCACCAAGCCACTTTATCACTCCCCTCCTCAGCAGAACAGGGGAGGAAGAAAATAAGGTGGGAAAAAACCACATGGGTCAAGTTAAAGTCAGTTTGATAAAGCAAAAGAAAGACCACACACAGAAGCAAAGGAAACTGAAAGATATCTCCGCTACTTTCCGTCAGCAGGCAGTGTCCAACCATTTCCTGGGAAGTAGGACTTGAGTATACATAGTGGTTGCTTTGGAAGACAAACATCACTATAGTGAGTGACCCCCACCCTCCTCCTCCTTTCTCTTAGCTTTTATTGTTGAGCAGATGGCATATGATATGGAATATCCTTTTGATCACTTTGGCTCAGCTGCCCTGGCTGTGTCCCCTCCCAAGACCTTGCCCACCCCCAGCCTGCTGGTGAGGGGGGATGTTGCAGAGACAGCCCTGATGCTGTGCTAGCACTGCTCAGCAGCAGCCAAAGCGCTGGGGTGTTGTCAACACCTTCTAGCCACCAATGCAAGCACAGCGCTGTGGGGGCTGCTGTGGGGAAAATTGACTTGACCTCAGCCAGACCCAATAGAGATAGATATAAAGTATGGAAACTCTAGAAAAGCTCAATCCTATAAAAAGGATGAGTGAGAATTCAAGGAGTTTTTAATCTCAATAGCTTCTCATTATAAAGGGTTGAGTCACTGAAATCGTTCTTGGCAGGAAATGGTCATGAGCATCGTTGCTCACCCTTTTCTTTACCTTTAGAGAGTGTAAAGAGAAATAAAAGCTATGATGGCAGTGGTTCAAAACTGAGTCAAAATTACAGTTAATTCAAAGTTAAGTCAATAAACAAATGTTAAAAGTGGTTCAAGTATAGATCCATATTTTATTGCACTCTACTTATTTTGGAAAATAAGGACATTATTATTGCTCTGCTCTGCCAAAACTTTTAGACTATTGGTTTTGTAGCTTGGTGATGTGACATTTTTTTTTAAATCTCAAACATTTATTTATTTTTTTCATTTATATCTTTATTCTCTATATTTTTTACAAATAATTAAAATTACTTCAGTGGTGGGTTAAACTTGGGTGGCTGCTAGGTGCCTACCAAGCTGCTCTATCACTCCTCCTCCCCAGGAGGATAGGAGGAGAAAGTGGACGAAAAGCCTCATGAGCTGAGACAAGAACAAGGAGGTTGCTCACTAGTTATTGTCACAGGCAAAACAGACTTGACATGGGTAAGGTCAATCAAATCAATTGACAATTAATGACAGAGTAGGATCATAAGGAATAAAAATAAAATTTAAAAAACCTTCCCCTCACCTCCCCTTCTTGCCAGGCTCTAATTCATTCCTTCACTCCCAGCTCTTCTACCTTGTCCTCCCCAAGGGAACACGGGGAAAAGGAATGGGGGTTGTGATCAGTTCATAATATTTTGTCTCTGCTACTCCTTCCTCCTCACATTCTTCCCCTGCTACATCATGGTGTCCCTCCCTTCAGGATACAGTCCTTCAAGAACGGCTCCAAGGTGGGTTCTTCTCATGGGCTGCAGGTCCTCAAGACCTGCTTCAGCATGGGTCCTTTCCACAGGGTACAGTCCTTCAGGAATGGACCGCTCCAGCTTGGCTCCCTCACAGACCACAGTTCCTGCCAGGATCCTGCTCCTGTGTGGGCTCCTCTCTATGGGCTGCAGCTTCCTCCAGGGCTTATCCACCTGCTGCAGTGTAGGATCCTCCATGAGCTGCAGTGTGGGTATCTGCTCCAACCATTGCCCTCCATGGGCTGCAGGGAGGTAACCTGCATCACCACAGTCTTCTCCATGGGCTGCAGGGGGATCTCTGCTCTGGCACTTCAAGCAACTCCTCCCCCTCCTGCTCTGACTTTGGTGTCTGCAGGGCTCTTTCTCTCACATTTTCTCACTCCTTTCTCTCATAGCTCCAACATATCTTTTTTTATCTTTTCTTAAATATGTTGTCACAGAGGTGCCACCAGCATTGTTGATGGGCTCAGCTTTGGCCGGCAGTGGGTCTGTCTTGTAGGTGCCTGGAAATGGTACTGTCCAACATGGTGGCAGCTAGTCTTTTCTCACAGAAGCCACTTCTGCAGCCTCCCACCACTGCCAACACCTGGACACATACACCCAATATACCTTCTACTGTTATAAGGCTTTTGTGCTGGTTTGCCTGGAAGATAACAGCAACTGAATATCTCTAAGCTGTTAGATGGATCCTGTATTAGAAACCTGGAAAGATGGAATGTAGCAGTTCTCCTGCTGTATGCTGAAGAATATAGGAGAGGATTTGGCATCTGCTTTGAGAAACTAAAAGGTTAACATTGCCTACTGGTTATTTTGAGCGTACAAAATGATTTTGAACAGCTCCAAATGAGTATTGTAAAATGATTTATTGCGTTCTGTCTGCACACAAAAAATATCTCTCTTCTCTGGAGATCATCCCATTCTTTTTGAATGCCAGAAATTCTCACAAATAAACTTTGAAAAGGTGAAAAATTATTCCTTAGCAGGTAATGTTCTGGACGGCCATGCTGTAGTACTGGTAGATATGAGTTGATGTCCACATGTAACTGCTTTACCTTCCCCCAGTGATGGGGACTTGCAGTTCAGTTTTAGAGAGTTCAAAGTAGCTGTCGTCAGATTATTTCTATAGCACATCTAAGCACAAACTTAAACAAAGGAGCCATTTGTGTCAAACTGATCCTAAGATCTTTTACAAGATACATCTGTCTTTTACATTTTTTGGTTTGATTTCCTAAGAGAATACACATTTTAAATGCATGATGGATTATGTCATAGCTAATGAACATCAGTGCTGATCTCACTTAGCATCACCTGTTTTCTTCATCATTTTGGTATTCTTTGTCTGTCTGTAAAGATACCAATTGCTTTCTTGTTGTAATCTCTGTTATCTTGGCAACCATGTGAATATTGCAGATTAGTGATTTGAATGTAATGAAAATTTAAGTGCCTTTGGTTTTTTGCTTTCTGTGAGAATGTCTTTAGTCCAAATTATCATCTGACAGCTAAAGAAACATCTTGTCCTCATTTTGTATAGTAAAAAAAGTGTTATGTACCTGGAATGATACCATGATATTTGACAGTGAAAAATTAACAATCAAAAAATAATTAAAAAAACCCAAAACAAATAGCAATTCATATGTGGTGGTGGTGGTGGGTTAGCTTTTTTTTTTTCCCCCTTGGATATGGCTACCTACATCCTTATCATCCCATAAATCCCATAGATTAAACAGCCTCTTACATAATATGAAGTAAATATTTACTGTTTCCTCAAATTTGCAACCTAGTAGTAATTCATTCTAAACAGAAATGACACATTTTGAAGTGTGATGCTCTGTAAACTCATTGAAAGGAAGTGCATTTGGGGTTATCGTGGAATTTTGATTATCTTCCTTCTGCAGTATTCTGCATGATTCCTGTGTTTGCAAATGTTTTCTTTAGTAATAAAATCATCAGAGCTTCTTTTGCACAACTCATTCCTATTAATCCAAGTCTTTTGTTACATCTTAAACTCTCATTGAAATTTACCACTAAATCTAAGTATATAAATTTATCTTTACTCCCACTATTTCTTACTGTGTGAGTTTTGATCTATTATATAGCCTAATCTCCTTCTGGGAAGATTTTGCTAACTGTAGGCATGCTAGAGGTAGAAAGAACCATGAGTCAGTGCAGGACACCTATATACAGAGAATGAGGGTTCACTAAGACAAAGGGCAGCAGAACCTGATCTGTTTTTAACAAGCAAATGCTCTCTCCAGTAGCATCACAATGTGGTTTAAGCATGGCATATGTGTTTAAGATCTTCAAGCAGATATCCAGTTGCAGTGATACTGATATATATACATATATATACACACACACACACACCCCCATCCAATTATTTGATCTTTTCTTATGCTTTATGTACAGAAAATAAACATATACTTCCTTTTATTTGTACGATTCATAGTAGAATCTAAAATACTGAAAGGATGCCACTACCACCCTTGACCAAATCCTGTAAGCCCATAAATAGGAGCAATACTAGTGACAACAACAATGGGCTTGAGACATTCTTAATCATACAGATCTTATAAATATGCTTATTTTGGACTATTATAGTTCAAAATTAACATCACATTTCATGCTAATACATGTGATATATACTGTGGGAGAATGCAGTATCTGTAATTCTTACACAACAGGCTTGGCCTGGTTTTGGCTGAGAAAGAGTTACCTTTCTTCTTAGTACCTGGTGCAGAGCTGTGTTTTGGATTCGGTGTGAGAACAATGTTGATAACACTGATGGTTTTAGTTGTTACTGGGTGATATTTATACTAAGTCAAGGACTTTTCAGTTTCTCAGGCCCTGTCAGCCAGAGGGCTGGGGGGGCACAGGGAAACTGGGAGGGGACACAGCCAGGGCAGCTGACCCGAACTGGCCAAAGGGATATCCCATACCATGGGACAGCATGCTCAGTATATATACTGGGGGGTGGTGGTGGTGGTTGGAGTGGGCTGATCATTGCTCAGGAACTGGCTGGGCATCGGTCAGCAGGTGGTGAGCAGTTGTGTGGTGCATCACTTATTTTCTTTCTTCCATTCCCTTTGGATTTCATTCATCTCCCCCTCCCCCTCCTTTTCATTATAGCTGTTATTGTTGTTATTACTATTGCTCTTTCATTTTTATTTTACCTCAGTTATTACATTGGTTTTATCTCAACTCTTGAGTTTTACTTTCTGATTCTCCTCCCCATCCCTCTGGGTGAGAGGAGAGTGAGCAAACAGCTGCGCGGTGCTTGGTTACCAGCTGGGGTTAAACCATGACAGTGCAATATAAACAAAAGTGATAAAGCGGGGCAGAACTGAATAGTCAGTGAGTATGAAAAAACCTTGGAAATAATAGTATTCCTGATAAGTGAATAAAAAATAATAAAAGGGGAATAAATTACAATCACTTAGGGACCACTTCCCACTTCATCCCAGTCTCTATAGCTATGGAGCTTGTTGTACTCCTTTTTAAAAAAACCCCAAACGTATAAGCTTCCATATTTCCTCCTTTTTGTCAATGTACCTGATTGTGCTTAAGTGGAATTTGCCAGTAAAAACTTCAGCTTTTGAAGTTTTAACATTTTGATTTTCTTTGAAAATGCTGAAATAATTTCTGATTAATTCTTCCAGTAAAATTCCTGAAGAAAGAAAATTCTACTCCCACTGGATCCATAGTAAACTGTATTCAAGGTCAAGAGCTGCATTAGAAGTTTAGGGATATCAGCAGAACACAGAGAAGAGGAAAAAAAACCCCCAAAACTCTTGCAATTTTATTCCTATAAAATGGGGTATAGAAAAGGGAAATCTGTGTTTAAAGGAAAGCTAGGAAAGGCCACATCTTCTGTTGTAGCACTAACATCCTGGGGTAGGATGGGGAGATTACTGAAGAGTAGTTTTATTGGAAAGCACAATTGGGTGTCTCACTCAAGGCCCTTTGGGTAGAGCCACAGCTACAACCACAGAATACTGCAAGAAAAGACAGGAGCTAATCAAAGACCATCAATTTAAAAAGCAACTGATTGACCTTAGGAATCTCATAGCTGTCCAGATGACAATATAAGGATGTAGAACTTCATTTTAACAAAATTACTGAAAAATAGAAAAGATTTTCAGAGAATCAATATTAAACCATGCAGAGTAATTTCTAGGAGGTGTTGGGTTGTAAATTATTGCCTTAGATGGGATTCCTTCCCATGTCTACAGTGGACTAGCTCTGTTCAAAGTATGCACCTTCTAATCCATGAATAGTCAGTGGAAAGAAACAGGTATTTCTGGGGCAGGTGCTTACAGTAGATGCATATGTCAGGGAGCAGCAAAAGCAAGGCTGCTTCAGGAAGGAGGATGAGCCAGGAGGAGAGGGTGACCCCAGCACAGGCAGGCAGAGATACCCTGAGAGGCCAGTCCCACCACACCCACGCAGGAGCAGGGTGGTGGTAAGGACACAGTCCATCAACAAACAATTCAGTGATCATCAGATGAGGTGAGGTAACAAGTCAGGTCCAGGTCCACCTAGGAAGTCCAGGCAGCATGCCAGGACAGCCGGAGACAGGGCCAGAGAAAGCAGTGACAGAAGACTATGAAGGTCATTCTCTTACATGAGTCATTATTTACAGCGTGTGACCTGTGGGGCTGACAGGCTTCGGCTGTGCCTAGCTTTGATAGAATTATCCTGGCAAAATTCAGGTACAAGGGAAAGAAATGGGTCTGAGACATTTCCTTAGGCCATAATTAATTGTCAACTATTTTCAAATAAGCATTTGATCCTTGAAATATGCGTATTCCTCATTAGTGGAAGCATAGCTGTCATCTAAATGCACAAGGTATGTTGGGTGAATTTGGCAAAGTGGTCTTGAAATGATAGTCAGTTTAAATACAAGAAGAATTCAGGTGGCATAGACCCTAATAATAAATATCTTTAAAACATTTCTTTTGCCTTGTTAAATAGAAAAAAAGTATTTCATTCTGGTTTTTTCAATAAGCATGCTTGTCCCTACTGTAACCCTAAAGGTAGGAATATGGAAGGAGGACACCCTTAAAAAAAAGGCATTTGGCAGATCACTGGTTCCTGGACTGGTATGCTCATATCTCCCAGCAGAAGAAAGGCCACTGTAAAGGAATGCAGGCAGTGGGTTGATCAGCATTGATAACATGCAGCTGTGGCCTTGCCTCAGAGGCAGTGGGCTGATTGACATGGATGATGTGCAGCTGTAGCTCGTTCCTGCTAAGTAGTTAAATAGCCCTGAGGAGGGTGTGGTGCAGTGCACAGCACAATGTGGACAGTAGATAAAGTTTTGAACCCTTGTGGGGGATTGGTGGCTGTTCTGGGGCAAGGTGTGGGAACTACTTATTGAAGTTCACCTGGTATGGGATGGTAAAAGCCTGTTGCACCTGGGTAGTTTTGAGAGTGCTGTGACAAGTTCTCTGTACAAGCTGCAGGGTGCAAGAGAAGGGGTGTCAATGCAGAAATGGGAAGGAGTGCACTTGGCCAGCTGAGATGTCCCATGCTCTTATCATACCTCAGGGCAGGGAGTAGGAGGGAGAAGGGGTGTCTCTGGGGGGAGCTGTTGTAGTTCTCACAAGGGGGAGCATCACTGAATTCTGAAGAACAATCTTAATAATTTGTTGTCAAACATATCCAGTTGAACTCTGCCAGCTTGAATTTTGTGCTGCTGCTCCAAGGTGAAGTCATCAGCCCTTGCATCTCTGCAGTCAGTCATCCACACAAGGATCACAAGATACTGTTTTCTACCAGCAGGCCAAAATGCATATGGGCAGAGCACAGTCTCAGGTGATAGCACTTTCAGGAAGTGTTGCTTAGTCAGATAATGCCGTAGTACTTGTACCAAAAGGCAATAGCAGTTTCTGCTTCAGAATCCAGAGGGTTGGCATGTGGCTGGATGAAGTATCTGTCCTGGGTATCTAAATACTTACGCTGCAAGTAAGCATTTCAGTATTTTTGTTTTGTTTCCACTCAGTGCATACTCATAATCATTAAAAATACTATAAATAAGTTATTTGTCTTTAAATAGAAATGAATGTTGGAGTGGAGATCTGACATTTAGGAGCTCTGGGAAATACTGCTAGGAGTGTAGCTGGGGGGAAAACACTTTTCTATTCTGTATATTTTTGACAAGTTGTATTTATTTGACCTCTCCAAAAGGTAAGTAAACTAATTTTGACTTTTTTATTACTCAAAATCCTGGGGAAATAGAATTTAATTTCAGTTAGTTATTTCATTTCAAACACTTTGAGAATTAATATTTTTTATATTCAAAAAGTGTTGTCATAATTAACTTTTAACTATGCTCCTACAGTCTTAAAACATGTAATTCTAAATAGAAAGTTCTTAATGGAAATTCTGAACTGTAAGATTGTCAGTTTAGTTTTCACCCATTTCCAAATCTTTGTTAAAAAGAAAAAAAAAATCTTCCCTATGAGAAAACTGTGAATTCCTATTCTGCACATGTAAAATGTTTTGCTACAGTAAATCTCAAACTCCTTATAACAGTAAGTTTTTATTTTAGAATCCTTAAGAACAGCAGCACTTTGTGGAAACTTTAAAAGTTAATGTTTCAAATGGTACCAAATGTTCTTTTCTATCCATGTCTTTTTCAGCCAGTGTTAGATAAGCAACATTTGCAATACCTTCTTAACAAGTACACTAATACCCCAGTGGATTCAACCTTTCTGTAAAGCTGGTTCCCTGATGTAGAAAATTCCATTTATTTGTACCATTACAATAGCCAGGAAATGAATGGAATTCAGCTCTTCTGTGTTCATCTTCTAAGCCTATAATACTAACTACCATACTAAATAAAAATAGATGACCTATTTATCATTCCCTAAGATCTCTTTCTGGCAACCAAGTTCTTATATTAACCAATACAGCAGAATGCATTTGTTTCATGTCAGTGCTTTCATAATAGAATTGTTTTGCTGAGCTTGTTGTGCAGCTTCCATACAGGACCTTTGGTTCCTACTGCATTCCTTGCCTGTCTTTATTGCTATCTAGTGGTGAGCTCCAACAACAAGTGTGCTCCTTCCTCCAAAGAAAAAAAGAGCTGTAAGGACTCTGTAAGTTTGCTGTCAAAATAACTTTTCCTCATGCTCCATCTTTATTGTAGATGTACAAGGGTGTGAATTCAGTCTTAGTTCTGGATTGCCACTAGAGTCCCAGGGTAGGTCCAAGTGCCTGTTAATGGAGGAGGTCATTCTGATCAGGTCAATCTGATCAGGTCACATACAAATGTGGCAAAGCATGCACAGATTTATCCTGAAGCAGCTATCCTGTCCTGGGGTTTTCCTAAGGCCAGTATACTACATCTTCTGAACTGAAAATCAATTCAAGCAAACAGGTGATAATAGGGACGGAAAATGACTAGAAGACAGTGGTCTGCTCTCATGCCTGCTCTTAATTTTGGGCAGACAAGGTCAATTTGTGAGTGCAGCCTGTGCTTCAAAAACATATCTGAATATAAAGCTCTTCGCGTCCAACATTCTCCCTCTACTGTGACAGGGCCAAAGAAGGGAATTTTGCTCTTCAGACCTTAGATGCAGAGATTGATTGTCGTACTTCATAAAGCACTCCAGGCTTGATTCAGCTGCTTGGAAAATTATCATGAGCTGTTATGATAATTTCAGCAGTTCCACTGAGGGCAGATACTCCACAAGGACTGTTAAACCGACCTTTCCTATTAGGAAGAGGAAGGTTGGGGAGTCCGCACTGACTGCTGGTTAGTGTTACACTGAGGCTGTATTTGAGAAGGTGGTTACATTTTGAACTGGTTGAAGGTTTTTGAAAGTTAGAATACCTAATCTTAAATTCAATAAACTTCAGTAATCTGGTTACTTGTCATAATAAGTGAATTTAGTGAAAATTATATCAGGCCCATTATGCAAACAAAAATAAATTTTTTGAAAGTTGAAAAGACATTCATGATTATACCCTACAAAATGAGCTGCTGAGAAGTTGTTACGACAAAAAGTACCCTGCCCTTTTTTACCAGCTACTCTAGCAAGGGGGAAAGGCTGTGGTTAATGATGTGGAAAGTAGTTCTTCCTATCTCAGCATTACTGCCTTGGCTGTCAAAATCACTATTCATTTCTGTGACTTGAAATGGACTCTGTACAGCTGTTTTATGAAAGTGCTTTGAAAGCCAAGCATTGTTGCCATGTGAGTTAATGGAACTCACATAGTAGCTTCAAAGAAGAATTATATAAATTTGAACTACATGAAGCCCTAACTAGAGTGAGCATGATGATTTAGATAATTCCTGATAGTCTCCTATAGAAAATCAGACATTGCATACATTATTGTACAAAAAAATTCATCCAGCTACTTCTATTCTTTAAGCATTTGTCTGCAACAGAGCAGTTTTCCCTTTTAAGCGCTTCTTGCTAAGGCTGACAATTTAGATGTGATCACAATGTACTGATCTTTAATGCTATAATTGTCATATGGTACTTTGTGTTCCTGTAATAGGCCTGCGTGATGCTGGAATTGAATAGTGACAATGGATATCCCATGGAAACTCAGTAACCCACCTATGCTATGCTGGATGCTGCTCCTACCAGAATCAACGGCAGTGTTTCCAATTATATCAATATGAGCAGTATTGTGACTGTGTGGGAATAAAAGTCAGAGGCAAAGAAGAAAGGATCTGCATGAATCACATACAAATTAGCCTCTTAGTGTCTGATTTTAATAAAAGGTTGTTGAGGAAAAAAAGGGAGGAAAGATAAGACTAGGAATGTCATTTAACCTTGGTTAAACTGTTGTTATCAATATAATTTCATCACATGAACTTCCTTTTGTAAAAAAACAATGGAAACATTAACAATTGTCCTGCCACAGGTCTGCCTTCCCCTCCTTCGGGAGGGTCTGGCTCATGTGAGCTTTACAGTGTGGCTTTGTGAAAAGCCACCTGGTGCATCTATGTTCATTGCTGCTGCTGTGTGAGTTGGACCTGTGACTGACTTCCACCCTGTCGTGACTAATGCCATTGCCTGCCTCCAGCGGTTCCGCCCGCGGTCCTCTTTATTAAATATCTGCCTGGTCTGCCTTGTGGATGGCCTTTCCTCATTAAGATATTTCCTTTTCTTCACTGCTCTCTCCAAACTCTCAGACTCACAAATCCAGGTACTTTCTTGCATAGACGATTATTTCTTGTTTTCACACCTCAGTTCATACTCTTTTACTGCAGCGATTTGCAATCTGTTCTTGGCATCTACCTCCCGTCTGGGTGGACTGTCATCTTTTATGGACCACATCTCAGGAATACAGAACTGACATGTGGGACAGGACTATCTGCAAACCTCTAGGTTTCCAAGCTTGTGCTAAGATGGTCTCTACAGTCTGTGTCAAATTCATATCTTGTGTTTAGTTCATGCAAAATAAAATTAAAAAGTAAAAATCAAGCCAGTGTTAGGATACAAGCTGCGCTTGTGTTTTTGCAACTTCGTTTTCAGAACAGCAAACTTCAGACTAAAGCTTTGTGTCAAATTTTTGAAGCTCCTATTTGTGCAAAATATCACGATGGGAACTTAAAAAATGGGAGATGGCAGATGTGCCTGAATGCAGGAGCTCAAAAAATATAAGATTTTCATGAAGAACAGGACACAATTCAAATGTAATTCTAGTGCATCAAAATGAAAATTATAACACAAGGTCAATAGGCCAAAAGATCAGAAATTCTTGGGCTTTACTTTCATACTTTCCTAGCTGTTTAAGTGTAGCACTTTAGAAGGTTCTAGTGCTATCAGACATGGAGTGTTATTAAAGCACAAAACAACAGCTTAATCTTAACTTTGAAGTGTTTATAAGGTACTGTAGACTTAAGAACATACTAGATATGAAATATAGGATAATATTTTCTAAAAGAGAAAATAATAATGTGTATAATTCTTTTCTTCTATTTCATAATGGATCCCTGAAATATATTATAAATTTTATGTATTGTCTTGTGAGTAATTCAGATATTTGACTATCAAACTGAAAAAAGAAAGAAAAAGAGACATGGGAATTGTAAATGTTGATCTGAACTGTGTGAAGCCTCCATTTTAAAATATTAATTTGACTTCAGAGCTTTTTTTTATATTTACTAGGAAACTACAGATTGAAGTAACCTCAGTAGAGTCACTGTTTAACATCATTTTTGCAATACTGTTACATTAAAACAGTTATGTTTCTTTATGAAATCAAATTACAAAAAGCTCTCATCCAAGACACAGAGGTGTATGCTGTTCAAACCAAAGGCATGCACAGCCAAAGGACTTTTTTGCGTATTTATTTGTGGAGTGTTTTGAGTTATTTTAGGAGAAAGTGTCTATTATTGCAGTTACAGAAATTCACATGGGGATTAAATTATTTCTCATATTTTTCCTGAATGCACTGTCATAGCCTTTTCTATTGGAGACAAGCAGAAATGCCAAAAAAGGAGTGTTTGTAGTAATAGGAAAAGTAAAGGGGCAACTGAAGTATGGTGAGCGCTAGTGGACAAAGGGCTGTGTAAGTCCTGTAGGTGGTGCTCTGCCTTGTGCATGAGAGGGAGAGAATGGAATATGAAACATAAGGAGGACAGATAGCCAGTGATGGGGAACAATGAATGCAGAAATACAAGTGTGAGGGTTGGGAGCTCAGACATGCGTGGCAGAGGAGCTGTTGAGTGACACTCAACATTTCTGAGAGCACCCACTTATCCTAGGAGGTATCCATGGAGCTGGGAACACAGTACTGTTTGGAGACATGACAGATGTGAGAGCAGAAGTCTTTGGGAACTCTTCATTGAGTTTCCTTCTTCAGGTGGTCAGAATGGACATGGGCAGGGCCAGGATGAGAAGGTGGAGTGACTTGGTTGGGCCTCATACAGGGGAAGAGCTGAAGAGACATGTGCAGTCAAATCTTCAGCAAGAGGATACGGAGGAGTTGGCAATGTGACAGTGACCTGAAACATTTGGGGTACATGTGTGCCAGGGACTACCTTTTGCCACAGAAGGATCATGAGCCAGGGTACCCATCGTGAGGGGGATGTGCCCATGCCTACCACTCTATGAAGAAAATTCTTGCATGTGCCAGGCATGGCCTGAGGTCCAAGTGGAGGTTGTCTCTGAGCAGTTCTTCACACACCCCACCACTCTCCCCTTCCTAGATGACAAGTTGTCCCATCTTTTGGTGTCTGGCAGGATTTAGGGGTGAGAAAATGGAGTGACTGGAGGACAGACATGTACAGGTGACTGTGGAGCCCAGTTTTGGGGTGGATGGGCTCTAAGTGACACTGACAGTTTGCAGGTCATGCACAAGCAGCTGGATGGCATGCAGGGGGCGTGGGCTGAGGAGAAGATCTGGAGAACTGGGGCTGGGTGGGCAGTGTCTGCTTTCTGGCAGGGCACCCAGGACAGGGGGATGCACAGGAGGCACCTACAGTGATGAAAGAGGTGGGTCCCATGCACTGGTGGGAGGGAGCATACATACTTTTTACCAAAATGGAAGATGAGATAAAGGCATTAAGAAGAAAAGGCTGCCAAAGGTATCAAAATACTAATGAGAGAAAAAAACTAACATTCAGGACAGGTCTAGTGAGGATTCGTCAAGGCCCACAACTCTCATCCTGACCAAGCGCTACAGCTAAGCAGCGCTTGGCTGGTTTTTGTTGTGAGGGAGAACCAGGTGAACCCAGTGGTGTAATCTGAGATCAAACCAGGCAGATGAGCCTTCAGCTCTTTCAGATGAGTTGTCTTTGTTCCAATGTTTTGTCTGAATGTGAAACAACCAAAATTCAAAGCAAGCAGAGTCCCACAAGCCTGCAAGGCTAATCCCGTGCTTTGACAATGCTCAATGCAAATCTCCCTCAGATGATTCACGTGTGTTGCCTGCTCACTTAGTGACACGACATGTTCAGCAGGATCCTCTCTGCTCCAGAATTAAACCCAAACAGTGCAAAGAGCATTCCTCTATCCCCTCCAAGGATCAGAGGAACTGGCTGATGGCTAAATCCCTTTGAAGCAGGAGTTGGATGCAGCTGCACTGCAGGCAGGTGAAGGCAAACTGCAGTGATACAGCAGTTCTGTTAGCTTGTGAAACAAAATGTAGGCCATGTTCTAAAACACCATTGTAAAGTCCAAGCATTCTCCACTATAGGGATTTCAAATTTGAAAACCTCCTCATACTTCACTGCTGTAGCACTGCCAGGTAGATGGCTTCTAGAGAGAGGCTGCATCTGCACCTTTCCTCTCTCCCATGAATATGTCTAGCTGCCAGCACACACTTCCTGAATTAGCTTTCCCTTTCTACTTTTTGATTTTACTGAAAACATAAAATAATATGAAGCATATTCTGTCACTGACAAGTGCTTTACAGCCTTCAACTCTCAAAGGCAAACCTGACATTCATTTCCTATAAAAAACTCTTGCACAGCTCCAAGCAGACTGGGAAACCATGGAATGCTTTCCATGCTTAGTTATTTTTCTTTCAGAGTGCCATAATTTCTGCTGTGATTATTGGTGGAACTGTGGTATTTATGAAGCAGAGATGCTGTAACATGAGGTATGGTGCCTGGTGCTTACTCTTGTGCACTGCCCTGGACCTTTCACGTGGATCAGTTTCCAGAGATGTGTAAAGCTGGATGGCAACTGAGCGCCATGTTTTCTCTGTGGGAACCCATTTATTTTTCACTCCTGTGCACAGCACACGGTAAGCTTACATGCTGAGTAGGTGGGCAGCTGGCATCATAGCCTTGAGTCACTGAGGGAGTTTCTGGGTGCAAGGGGAGGTTCCCAGTGCCTTTAGGTACATGCTGACACTGAGGGCTGTAATTTTGGATTTAGTATCTAAGTTAGGATTGTAATTTTCTTGTTGATATCCAAGTTGGGGTGAATTCTACCTGAATTTAGCCATCTAAAAGTTAGCTGTCTAGTCTAATATTTCTTAAGACTCACTTTTACTAGTCCTAATCCTTCATGCTTGTTACACACTATGTAATGCAGTTTAACTGCTCATCTGTGGAACCCTACCGTGGCAGCTCTGCTACTTCTAAATTATTCTACATTTGTCTGGCTGGTATTTCTCTGTGTCCAGGTCCTGTGAAATGTCTGACTAAAGAATTGACTAAAGATTTTTATTCCATATCGTGCAAAATCTGGAATAAAAATGCTCTGCAGAGAAGGACCAAGCCAACATCAAAAAATATGCTGAAGTGCCTCATGTAGAAACTAGAGAGGGCTCTTCCAATGCTTTGTAAAGAATATGTTGACATCTATTCTTAGCCCCCTGATTTTCTCTATGTGATAGCCCAGAACCCAGGAACCTCAATTCATGCTCTAGATGATGAAAGAGCAGCACTTGTACCCAAAGGTTTTCTGGAATTAATTTAATAGTCTTTGGTTTGCACTTACACTTTTTCAGTAAATTAGCGACATCATGATGAGTGATATAGTGATATTGTTATATTCCAGTTTTGTGGACTCATTTCCTTGATTTACACCTTTATCTTTTAACTCTAAGTTAAAGTTGAAAGAATTCCCCCTGCCCCCTTAATATCTAGGCTGTTTATTCTCTGTAAGGTTTTGCTGGGGGTGTGTGTGTGAATCCTTTCCTCTGAGAACAGCAGTAATGTGAGAGTTTGACAGGGTCTTAATGACCTAAATTGACCAAAGTTGTTCCTTGATGAGGTGGCTCTGCAACTGATTTTATCTTAAGTTTGTAGGAGCTTATTAAACTAATTGAAGACAAGGAAGACAGCTCCAAAATGCAGACAGACATGATTGTTCCCAGAGGAGAAGAGTTAATGTGCAAAATGTCTTCAGCCAAGCTGATAATATTCAGAGTTTGGCTTTGATTCAAACTCACCTAGAAATAATTAATTATTTTCAGAAAACCTTTGCTTGAATACTGATGAAGTCACTTTGTAAATAGTGTAATGTTTTCCGTTTAATTTCTTAACAATAGATTAGCATTGTAGAAACTGTACACATAATAACATTTGATTCACAGAACAGTAATTTCCTTTATTGCATATTACTTCCTCATATAAAATGTTTCAGTTGTGTGGGCCACATCAGTCTAACAATATCTCCATTTTCTGAACTTACTGTTTTTTATTTACCGTAATTGATTTCTGCCAAGAACAGACATCAGCTTCAGAAATCCTCAAGTTGTAATTGGTAGACATTGCCTCAAAGTAGTCATTAGCTTAGTAATATTGATGCTTAGTGCTTGAAGACAATGGGAATCTTTCTATTCATGTCAGTAAACTCTTCATTAGACCTTTTTGTCAGTGATGAATACCAGGGATATTAAATCAACATTTTTGCATTAAGTTGCAGCTTTTACCTTTCCACATAACAATGAGCAACTTCTCCTAAAAAATGCTTTTGAGGAAATTACCTTGGCACATTCATTTGCACAAAAAGGAAAACATTTTGGTGATCCCCATCACACACCTTCCAGAGTGTTTCTATTCAACATGTACGCGATACCACATGCAAAGGCAGAGAGGGATTCCTTTGATTTCTGTGCCTGTTAAGATATCCCAGAGTTATTAAACCACTACCTTAATACCCATTTATTTTTCACTCCTGTGCACAGCACACAGTAAGCTTACATGCTGAGTAGGTGGGCAGCTGGCATTTTGAATTCACCCCAAGCAGTCTGTCATAAATGACACAAAGTGCTGTGATTAGACTCTGAGAAAATGTGTATGTCACCCTAAGCACCTGTCTCATTATAAAACAAGCAGTCACTATTTCTCCAGGGTCATTTTCACCCTGCTAGAGATTTCAGCAACATGTGTTTTAATATATTTGCAGGGAAGCCTCTGTAAAAGCTATCACATGAGAGGGTCACAGTGTCAGTTTGGATCAAGAAGACTGGGGCATTGTCTTGAAATATATCAGGAACTGGAGAATGGGGAACCAGTCAGGAGCATAGTACAACTGTGAGGCGGTTTCTCAAATTCTAGGGTCAGGGTGACAACAGAAGTATGTCTGCCTAGGTATCTGCTGCATAGTTAGGGCCAAGCTGCAGCACGAATTTTATAGATAAATACTTATTCTGAGTTACACTCAGAAACAAACCCAGAGCACATATGTAATCTTCCTGCAACACACTTGCTAATAAAACAAGGTATCTTGTTCAGCAGAGGAAGAGCTTCTGAATCCTCTGGGAGCCTGACACACTGAAACAAAACCCATAACCCTCTTGCTCTGTGACCGCCCTCACCATTGGGCTCAGCTGTCTGTCTTCCCGTGTCTCAGGCCTAATTCTGACAGGTCCCCACTGTACGAATTTGTCCCAGACTTCCGAGCAAGTAACAAAGCTCTGAAAAGGGCCATAGGAAAGCCTATAGAGAGAACCATGCAAAATAAAAAGGGTAAAATTATGGATAGAGAGACATGAGATGGTGTTTGTTGGCAGCTGACAGATTCAAAAGGAAAAATACCAATATAGAAAGGAATAAAACCCTAAAGGCAGAAAGGTGGAGTCAGCAGATGATAACTCATCAGCATGGAGGATCCAATCCAGGGGCAGGGGCCAGTTCTTTCTTTCCTGACTGGCACCTTCTGACCAGCAATGCTTCCTCAGGTGTCTTGTGAGGGTGGTAAGCACACTAAAGCTTAGAATTGTAGCACCTGGGAGTGATAGTCAATAATTGCTTTACACTATAAACCTGTGCGTGCCTTGCTTGCAGAGCCCCTTTGCACATAGCTCTTTAGCTGGCTCCTTCAGGCTTCTTTGAGCCTGAGCAAAGTCACCCAAGAAAGGGTTGCCGAGGTGTAAAGTGAAACCTCAAGGTAAGTCCATCAAACATTGCTCACTACTAAGAAGGATGTATAGGAAGAGAAGATCAATGGTTTTGGAAGAATAGGTTGCTTCAGTTTTCTGCCATTACTCTTTGCCTCTTTTTACCATGACTCACCCCTTTTCATTGGCTGCCCTTCAAAAATGCTTGGGTCGGACCTTTTTCTCACCTCAGAGGTCTGTAAGGAGGAGTTAAGCTATGACAGTCAGTAACAGCGTAATTTAGATTGGAGAACTAGAACCTCTTGTGACTAGTTCAGGTGTAAAAATATTCCAGGCCACAGCATCAGGTATGACTCTGCTACCGCTTTGACTGGGTCTGTAGAGATTTTAGTCTCCAGCTGCTCATGAAGCTAGTCCATACCCAGGAGGAACCTGGCAGTGTGAGCTTGACGGCGATCAAAAACTCTTATATGCTAAGATGTGACAAAGTGGGTATCAGAAGCACAGAGCCACTAAAACAGCAATCTTCCCCTCTCTTTCTCTTCAGGAATACTCTTAGGTATTTGCGCAGCACTAACACAGATGACAAGCCAAAATCTGCAACCAAAATCATGTTATGTTCTAAACATGGAAAATATTGATGGCTTTTAATTATTTTTTTACTACCATTAAGAAAACAAGAGCCATGTCCGGTAAATCTCTTGATGGTAATTTATATTTTCTTTTCTGTTCCAATTACATAAATTAAAATGCATGGCATGCCACAATTGTATTTTTAGAAGGTCTTTTGAACTAAATATTGCTAGCAATGGGAGATTGTTGATTATATTCACAGCTCGGCTAGGTCTTGTTAGATGGAGTTTTTTTGTTATGAGCATGTAGTCATATGTCATTTTGTGAATCTCTGCTGTGTCTTGAACATTTAACTGCTAGCTGAAGAGCTTCTGATTTTTCAGACATGTTATTTATAAAGTCCTATGAGGTTGCAAATGATATTCAGTGGCAATTAGAAGAAAGTTCATGTATACAAAAATTATTAGTAATGGAGGCAAATTAGACACTGTGAAGAGCTTTAAAATTAAAACCCACCAATATTAGTCTAATCAATATTCTTTATAGAAAAATTAGTTACATACTACAAAAGTCCCAACTGACAATAAGAGATATTTTCCTGGGGCAAATGAGCTGTATGTCAAGAGATAAAATAATTGCATATGAAATATGCCACCAAAACAACATTTTCATCATGGAAGACTAATTCAAGAACAATTTTCACAAAGCTCCCACTAACAGCAGTGGCTCATTATAATCAGTAAGTCAAACATTTACTTAGCATCATTGATGCTGACAATTAGTCTTTTGTCTTTTGCATCTGGTGCTTTTAGCAAGCTTCATTTGATCAAGAAGTTTTCCAGATACTCTTTAAGTTAGTGGTACCCTCTCAGTTTATTTTATAACTTCCATTCATGATCAGAAGATTCTAATTCTTTCCTTTTTGAGAGAAATTAATTATGACTGTATGACTTAAATAACTAATTACATGGATATTTTAAATAAATACATAAATTAAAAAATCAAGTTTTGTTTACACTCACTTAAAACACATGGTACTAGGAATATATACCAGAATGTGATTTTTAATTATTTTTGTCACAGATCAGAGCAAAACTCAATGCAGATTTGCAGGAACAAAACAAGGTATGTCTCGATCAAGAACCAGATGTTGCTTTCCTTCATTAATTTGGAAAATAACATGACTATGGGTGACAGACTTAAGCTCATTATCAGTATTGTGAAATTTTTATTTTTTTTTTTTTATCAGTGGCAAAACAGAAGAAAGAAAAGTCCTTTACCATAAAGAGATTTCTTCTCTTTTTCTTATGAAACGTCTTTCTTCTCTCTGCCCCCTGGAAAATAATGATCAGGATGAAAATGAATTATCCATGGTGTAATAATTGAAATGTCTTTTATATTTTTTATAGTTGTAGTTAATTAGATTCAACTAAACATGTTTTTTAAAATACAGCATCAAAAATATTGAATATGTTTTGGTTTTTTAAAAAACAAATCAGTTTTTTTCCTACCCTTTAATTAAACTCAACTCAGTTCTATGAAATTTTGATGTAGACTGCATTGGTACATCAAAATTTCATAGAACTGAGTTGTTTGTCCAGTGCATATTGCCAGTTCATATTCTGCAACACTTTTCAGAATAGCTAATTCTCACTGTCATTCTTGCAGCAGCCCTTCAGAACACCATGCAGCAACACTTCTTCAGTAAGTGTGTAGAAACATTTTCTGCATTTACCCAAATTGCTTCCAGCAGACTCCTGACAATAGTTATAGCCTGGACATCTCAAAATGTAACCTTTAGTTTACAGAGATCTTCACACAAATAACCATCTTTTATGATCAATAGTGGTTTCCTTTATAAGAAAGCAATTTGTGTAATTCAAGAAACTCAAGTGAAAATAAGCATCCTTTAAAAGACATACATATTTCCTAAGCCACAAAAGAAATAGCAATTGAAAGTCAATCTCCTTTTTTTTTGGTGCAGTATCACTGATGCAGCTTTTGCTAGCAACTGGAATTATGGACTGAGATAGGATGTAAAAAAAAGAGGAAAACCCCCAAGCTTCTGAATAAGCCAGCCCTCTCCAAATTCTTACAGTTCAAAGGCAGAAATAACTTCTCCAGTTACACACCATCCTTCTTTTATGGAGTGTTTCTTATGCATGCTAGGCAGGACAGGTGATTTGTTTGTCGAAATAAGAATTTTAGTTGAAAGACAAAAGAAAACAAAAAGATCTGACAACCACCCTGGTTACTTGACATTTATCCATCCTGACACCTCGTAAAATTCCCAGTAAGATGTTATGTTCATTTATGGCAGTGGGAGTTAAATAGCCGTGAGAAGAACTTGGGGCCTGTCCTGAAGCTTGGTTCCATAGGACTAAATCTATAAATGTGCTTTAGTGAAATAGCAGCAAGGGGTAGGCATGGATAGACAGCAAACATTGCTCCTGGTATGGGTTTGGAGCAGGCATGGTAACTTATATCCTTCCAAGACAGCACCAAATAGACCTGGCAGCAGCAGCCTGCATGTAGCCCAGCTGTTTGGGAGGGGAAGAGAATGTAGCTGTCAGGCTCTAGTATCCGGCTGCATTGCAGAGAACAGTCTCCAGCCTATATTATTTAGTAACATTGCTGTAACTTTCACCTATGGCATATGCCTGGAGTTTTAAACCCATAGGCTCTGCCCAGCTCCTGTTCAGGCTTCTGAATCCCACTCATCTGATTCTGTGTGCATCCTACTGAATCCCACAACGTAAAACTTCTCCTATACTACACAACCCCTCTCGCATAGCAAAGGGAATTTTGTTTTATTTTTACCTAAAAAGGTACCCAATTCTGAAAGGAAAAATCAAAATCTGTGAAGGAAAAGAAAAAAAAAAAAACACCCAACTTTGGAAAAGCTGCACTTGATAACCCTCCCTGGACTTGCAGGAAGGTAGATGGAAGGGCAGATGCTTTCCCTTTTGAGTGCGAGAAGTACCTAATGGGAGCTCTTACAACAGAAGCCAGCTCATATAACAGCTGCTATTTCTAAGGGTCCAGAGAGCAAAAGAGAGAGCTTAATCTTGTCTCTTTTCTAAAAAAAAAAAAAAAAAAAAAGGAAAACAATGTTAGTTTTGTATTGACTTGCAGCTGTCAGCACAAGGGTAACTTTTCATTGCTGGCTAACTTAACCGACTCTTTCGCAATAGCAACGTAGCTATCTAATTTTGGGGTCTGTAAATTTGTATTTAGTATTTCATGGTGTTCTTTTCTCAGGCTTATTTCTTGTGTCAAAGAGGAAATGCCTTACATATCTTGTGTTTATATGTGTGCCATTTCTTAGTCATGTTTAGACTAGACACATATTCATATGTTAAAAATTTAATTTCCCCAACACTGGCATAAACAAATGTAGGAAATGTATTCTGGGTCTTACAATGAGATATTCTTACCATGATGATTGTCTTAAGAAGCTAATAGATGTTACATGAGACAGAAGAGGATGTATGAAAAGACTCATTTTCAGAATTTGAATGTTTAAAAAATAAAATTACCCAGGTATCCACAGGCTTCGTGAATAAAGACAAATAACTTGTAAATTAACAGTTTCAGAAAAGGGACCCAATCAATTTAAAGATCTCAGTGAGGTGTAATGAATTTGCTTTCTTCACAGCAAACATAATTTGTAAATTGTGACCTGGCAAATGCTCTTATAAAAGCTAGAGGAAGATTTTAAAATCTCATAGTGACATAATGTGTATATTGCAGTATCTTAAGTTGCGTGAAAGCAACAGCACAACATTTACAGTTATTTAGGTAATGACAGCTTATTAGGGGAAAACTGCCATTCTCTTTATCACATCCCCATTTGCTCCAAAAACATTAAGGAGCTTGTTTAATACTGACACAAAACAGTAAAATTAAATCACAACCAAAGAGATGAGCATGTCTCTGTCTGGATGGGGTTGGGATTTTGAAGACACACCTTGCAGAGCTGATACACGTAGTAGGGTGCAAAAATAAGTAACCATAATTTTAGGTAAACCCTCTTCCATTCGATTAATCCATCTACTAAATAATGGCTCTTGATTGCTTTTTTAGCTGAGTTTATGTCATGACCTAGCAGAATAGATGCAATCCAGCCCACATGCTGATTTAGCTCACAGTAAGAGCAACCAGCAAGTTGTATAGGTAGGAGTGGAGGGCCGCCTCCTCTGTTGCCATCAAGTCTTGCATGGTGCTAGGTATGTCCTACCAGATGGTAAATAACTAAGGATCTCACTCTAAAAGTGTAAATCTTCTTCTTTTTCCCTTCACACTGTGGGTGGCAATTTGCACACACAGTGGCAGATTAAAATGAATTGGCTGCGTACTGTGCCCGTGTACCCACCCCACGCCCCCCATGGTCATGCCACCCCCTCTGTGGCAACAAGTGAGCTGTGTAACCATGTGTGTAGCTTCTGACTGTCAGCCCATGCAACTAGATCAAATCTTCTGGGGTGTATGGATGTGCCATGCTGTAGGATGAAGAGGTTCAGGAGCTGCTTTGTGTGTGACGAAATGCTTCCACTGCAAGACAACTTAGTCTAGCCTCTAGACAGTCTAGTCTGGCTTCTGGACAGATTTGAGCCTCCCCTGTCATTAACTGAAGACCTTAAAACTAATTTCTCCATCCTTTCATTGCTGATGAATGTTGGCTTCATGCATTTGAACCAAGAGTTTAGTAGTTTGACAGGTCTGATGATCCAACTGGAAGAAGTTTGGTATCGCAGATGAGGCTTTCTGGTCTCATTTCTCACACTTTACAGGAGTGTAATCCAAATATATTTCATGTTGGCACAGCTATACGTTACTTCAGAGCAAACATGTTCCCCCTGAGACCATTAAAAATTCTGAGGTGTGGGGAATAACTAGGAATGGCATTTACTTCTTCAAGAATAGGTTAAAGAAATTGCAAAAAGAGGGATGAAGATAACTTCTACAAAGTCAAAGAAAAGGCTACGGCATCGCTTAGGTGTTTTGGGCCAATGTTGCAGATTCTCCGTCTAGAAAACACCAATATTTTTCAAACCTTGCTGATAGTTTAAGGAATTATGTAACAAGGTTTCAGTTTTCACAGCACATTATTTCGGAACAATTTCTGTAAGGTTCCCTTCACAATTTAGTTTTGCAAAAAATAATTTTGTCTTGAAAATATTATACAGAGGAGGTGTTTTTCTGATACGTTTTGGGAGTTGTTTATTCCACTGTGCAATGTGAAAATTGCTTATGAAGTGATCTAGATATCGTAACACATCACAGCAGTGCAAACACTTAAAATGGATAAACTACATGTCACTGGTGGAAGGGAAAGATGTAGGAACCAGATTTTGGGACAAAATATGAGCCTCTTGCTTTGTGATCTTGTTTATTTATATGCCATTTATTGCTTGATCTGTGTCTGCTGTTCCAAATTGTTATTTTAATTAAGCATAGCTGTTCTGCCAGAAAACAGAGGGTCACAAACATCAGACCTAAAATAACTGAGGATAGCAGGATGTATTTTGAAAATGCTCTCATGAATGATTTTTCTTTAGTGAGATTTTTTTGGTCATTACTATACTGTAACACCATGTGGAGATGTCTTAGTGATAAATTTGCTCTTGTGAAGGAGACAGACAAACGCATTCAGTGTTTGTGTCTGGTCGGGGTGTAGTGGGACATCTGACTGGAGAAACGCTCCAGTCAGGTTGGGAACTATGCAAAAATGAACCTTACCTTTTTTATTATTATTATTATTCAATATCACTGTAACGAAAGGAGTCACCCAGCACATGAAATCTCTAGACTAGTCCCTCTTTTCTCTGAGGAAACTCTGTTTCCCTGTCTCACCTGATCACTAAACTATGAACCACCTTGACAAACTGGGAGAGAAAAGGCTCCTAGCCTCTTTTGTTAACTGCATCCCATTTCAAACAGAGTAAATGAAGCTTTATCAATTAAAAGGAAGAGAGAACAGTTAGACAGCAACCACAACATTGGCCTGGGATGGATGAGATATGACTTTCAATCCGTGCCTCCCTAGCCAAAGGAAAGGTGTGAACTTACCTACTCCTTGTTAAGCTGCTTCAGCCATTAAAAGATTGGGTGTTTGCTTTTGGCATGTCTTCTGGGAAAACTGCCATAGGGTCTGAAAGAGGCTCATGGTGATGAACCCAAACCTTCGAATGGAGGAGAAGAATTCAAAAGGGAAAACTCTTCTTGGTCTTTTCTGTGGTTCATTAGGCTCCCTACAAATCCTGTCTGTCCCATCCATCCTTTTCCAGGCACTGCACAACAAACCCTGATTAGAAACAAGCTGTAGGTTTTTCTGATGCTAGCACAGGGCTCAGTAAAGTGCTGTCTTTTTCTGGGTTGGTTCATGGCATCTGTATGTTGTTTAATTGATACAGAATGTGTGTGCCTTCCCAGTACTTCCCAGTACCAAGGAGGAAGAGAGCTGTGTGAATACAGCTTTGGCTTTTGCATTGCTCCCAAGGAAGATACAGAAAGAAGCCAAACAAGTCAAGGATGATAATGCATTACTTGTAGCAACTTACACTTCCACTTGTCAAGAGCACTCCAAACCAAGCTCTTGACTGAGCACAGCTGTTCCTTCTTGGACCATCTCCTAAACTCAGGAGCATCTACTCAGTAACACCCCAGGCAGCACCAGCCCAGCTCAACACATCCACATCCACGTGGCCCTGTGCAGTCAGATTTCAGCTGGAAAGCTGTGTCTGTGCCAGCTAGCTATTCTTGACAGTAAAGTTGATGGTCCAGGATTCAGAGCCAGTGCTACACGCTTCTGGTGTTTGCTCAGCCTCTGCTAAAACAGGACTTGCTGTCCTGCCCTGCAACTTAGCATGGGCACCTGCCAGAGGGGGGTGCTGGGAGCTAACCCCACCTGAAGCACAGTGGTGGTTCTTGGTGTGGGAGACAAGCTCAACATGCAGCTCAGATGAAAGGCACACTGTCCCATGATCTCTGTCGGCCTGAGCTTTACACTGATATGCATGTTGTCTGGATAGAGAAAGGCATTTCAAAGACAAGATTCACACTAATCCCGAGGGTTTTAAGGCAATGCAATTGAAGATGCTTTAAACTTTACACCTTCCTTTAATTCTCATCTTACATTCATCTGTTGTTTATGGTTGTACTTAATAATCTTAAAGATCTTTTCCAACCTAAATGATTCTATGTTCCCTGATAATTAAACCAATATGTTAAATATAAAAAGGTTGTGGTGAAACAGATGTACTGGGAGACAATATGGAAATCTGTCAAGGTCATCAGTCTTGCCAAGACAGTTTAAACATTAACCAATGGGCATTTTGGAGAGAAGTAAATTGGAGATACTAAGAGGCTTATTAACCTACCAGAACAAAAGTGAACATCTGGAAGTTAAGCCCAAATCCAGCTAGAACTTAGGTGCTGCCCCTTTCAGTGATGAACTGGAATTCAGAAACCAGAACCAAAGAGGAGGCATTTCTCCTTCTCTTGACATCTCCAGGTCACATCTAGATGGCTTCCTGTGATCTGCTCTGTCTGAATACAATTATTGGTCTCAATACAGGGACCTGAAAGAGAAATCTAGTTTGTTGTATATGGGGTTTCTCATGGGGAGACGGGAAAAAACAGTGGTCCTGAGCCAGACAGTAGCAGCCTCAGTGGCTTCAGGTGTCTGGAGTGTGGTGCAGCCTTGGGCGGAAACAGTGACAAGCCAGCTGTAGTCAGGTGTGATGATAGGTATGGCTGCATAACGTGCACAACGCAGAGGTACTCAAGCCAACGCTCAGCCTTGCTGAGAAAGTTGGCAGTTGCCTCTGGCTGCCTGCGTCACAGTGCCATACATCGTTGCAAGGGTCAAAGTAGCACTTTTTGGGCTGTGCTGTACTCATTTACCTGGTGATTGGATTCTCTAGAAAAGTCTTCAAATTCCCTCTACACCTAAAAAAAAAAACCCTGGGTAAAACTAATTTTGAATTTATATAGTTTATGACATGAAAATAGAGACTGGAAAAACAATTCATGCAGCAACAAGTGAAAGTCCTCTGATTATTTTTCATATTCGGTTGACAGACTTAATTTCACCCACAACTGTGTATGTATTTTTAGAGGTAGGACAAGTAGTGGTGGACAAGGGGTGAAAGAGGCTGGAAACCTTCACTACCAGTGCAGCTCAGAATTGTTCTCTCTTCACAATGTGATACAAGCAATGGATGCACACAGAACATGCATTTTAAGTAGGAGACGGCTGTATTCTTGGCTCAGTAAATTCGTATCTGATTTTCTTTTTAATGCAAACTACAGTGTATGTCTAAGAGATTAATCAAAAAGATGAAGTAGTTTTAGTATCCATTCAGGAAATGCTACATTAATCATTGATTTTCATTTGCATTACAAAAAGAAATTATCTGAGGCTTGACTGCAGGCACTCAGTTAAACCCCATATATTTGTTGCTAGCAGTCTAATAAAAAAACCTGCTTCTTTTGTTTTGCTGCTGTCCCACACTAGTCTATTTCTTCAAGGCAGTAGTGCCTGGCTGATATACTTAACACTTTAAGTCAATATTTTTAGTTCTACTTGGGTTTTGGAATCAAATATTCAGAAAGTTGACCTGGGCAAAATGACTGTTTCAAATGCCTCTATTAAAATATTAATGCAAATTTAAGATTTTGTTACAACTTTAGTCTGCACTTTTGATTCTAATTGGAAAGAGTAAATCTGTCAGAACAATATAACTTTATAACTACAGAATCATCATAAAACAGGAACATTCCATACTTCAATATTGTTTTCCAGTAATTCAGCTTTAAAATAGGAAAGAGAGTTGTTTTCAATAACAACAGCCCAATAAAGAATCTAAATCAGTGTCCTGTTCTTAAGAGTTCGTTAATAGTAGCTTCTCAAATCACCAATGAGTTTTATTTGAAATTAACTTTTCCATTAAGGTTGTCCATCCTGTATTCCACTTGACTGAGGTAAAGTGAAAAAAAGACCAATGTGTCCACAGTAGTTATACTCTGTGAGGTTTTATATAATACTTTCAACAGAACTCGATGCTTAGTTTTAAACAGCTTCTCCTACAACGTGTATGAGAGGGAGGGTGCTAGGAGGGATTAAATATGATAGTTACTGCTCCTGCTGCTTTGTTTTGTATTCATAGTAATTGCTGTTGCTATGTATTTATTAGTTCATTTACCTACCCATTTTCCATGACTCTCTCTGGGGAACTGTTTCAAAGCCAGAGGGGTAGGTGTGGAGCAATATCTTCCAGAAACTTGACGTGGTATTTGTAGTTCGTGGCTTAAAGAAACAAATGTTGTGAAATAGGCTGTGAAAATCTCTCCAGTAAAAACGGAGCAAGAATTTTAACATATCCTCATATATCTGGTAAGGTGAGGATTAACTGACAGTCACCCTCACAGACACCCAAAGCGTTTCCCCATAGCTGTGAGATTTGTGTGGGCAGGACACTATCACTCAAAGGCTGGGAACAGGAGCTATGCTGGAATGTGCAGGGCTGGTATTAAACCCATGAGGTTCAGGCATGGACCCTTCTGCCATCAGGTGTGGAAACAGACACCAGGGCTCTCCATCTACCAGAAACTGCCCCTCTCATGGAAAGTTTTGAGCATTACATTAAGTATGCAGGTTTTCTGTTGCCTACTTTCTCTCTTGAGTTCTATGAATCATAAAATCATAGCAATATATCAGGTTGTAAGGGAGCTCTGAAGGTCTCAAACCCAGCCCAGCTTTTAAGCTAGGTCAGGTTCCTTAAGGCCATGTCTGGTCAGATTTTGAGTATCTTTTAGGGTAGAGCTTTCACAACCTCTCTGGGAAATGGCTTTGGTGTTTAACCACCTTCATTGTGAACATGTTTTTCAATACATGCAGCTGAAGTTTCTCTTGTTACAACTTGTGTCCCTTGCCTCTTACCCTATCAGGGAAGACACCTTCTTTGTGCAGCTATGAGATGAGTATGGCTCTACCTTTCAGGCAGCTGAAGGCAGAAATTAGGTGCTCCTGAAGCCGCCTCTCCTCCAGGCTGAACCAGCCCAGGTCCCTCAGCCTCTCCTCCTCACAGGCCAAGTGCTCCAGCCTCAACCAGCCTGGGAGCCTTCTACTGAACTTGCTCCAGTTTGTTGATGTTTCTTATACTTCACAGCCCACAAACGAACTCTATAGGACAGAAGCAACCCTGTAACTGCTGAATAGAGATGAAGAGTCATTCCCTCAACCTGCTGGCTGCATTCTTGCTAATACCTTATGAAGCTGACTTTCTTCACCACAAGGGCACACTGCTGACTCAAGGTTCAACTTGTTGTCCATCAGGGGACAGGTCCTTTTCTGCAAAATGCTTTCTAGCCATCCAAGGTAGAGTCTGTACATTGCATAGGTTTATTCCTTTCCAGGGTCTTTACATTTGTCGTTGCTGAACTTCATGAGGTTTCTGCCAGTCCATTCTTCCAGCTTGTTGAGGCATCTCAAATAGCTGCTTTGCCCTTTGGTGTGTCAGCTGCTATCCCCATTTCATGCCATTCATTGTCTTGTTGATTGTGCCTTCCACCACAGTGTCCAGTTGAAGACAACAGTATTTGCCCCAGTATCAGCTACCGAGGAACGCCAATCATTACCAACCACTCAGTAGACTTCAAGTGATTTATCATTACTTTTGAAACCTGAAGGCCCATCCAGTTATTTACCCATCTTGTAGCTTCTCCATCCAGTCTACACCTTCTCAGTTTGGCTACAAGGAATTTTGTATCCTTCCACACAAGGAAGCCTGGCTTCAAGAGGAAGAATGGAAACTGCTTCCTTCCTCCTTTGACTTCTCCTGTTCCTTTCCATTGTTGCTGTAGATGTCTCACTATGGGTGAGTGTTGTAGCCTCCCATGTTTATATAAAAGGTGAGTGGCAACATAGATTTTTGCTATAATTTTTGAATGAAAGAGACTCCAATTCTGGGTTGTTGCTGTGAATCCAGGGAGATCTACGTATGCCTACTGTAGTAAAGACATCTGCTCACTGTGCTATATTTGAGCTGGCATTGAGGCTCTCCCACTCATTGAACGTGGCTTTGATGCTGAGGCATTTTCTCTCTCTGATAATTTATGTACTCCTACTGTGCCTAAAAACACATTGGGCAATGCATACTTTTGTCCTCAGTACACTGTCAATTTTCTATCAGCCCTCTTCCTTCTCTGTTACCAGAGATAGTTGTAGGAATCTACCCAGGGAATGTGGACTTTGTGCTACAACACGAGTGGAGACCTCAGTGATTTCCCTAAGAAAAACTGTTTTAACAGGCTCTCTGGCAGAGAACCACCGCAACCTGACAGTTTGGGATCTGACCATCCAGACTGGAGATCTTCCTGGAAGCTGCTGTATCTTCCTTTTCCCCTGAATCTGGGTTTTATTTCCACAGAAAGAAGTGAGATGGGAGGGAAAGAGTGTGATACACACCCACACCAGAAAGCCAGCATGCACACCAGGATCAGCCACTACAGGTACTGCTAATATTGGGCAAGAGGATGTCCTGCAGATAACATCATGTTTTGTTTTCAATCAGCAGCCTCAGTTTTAGCACACGACTTTACACATGACATGTGGCACACACACTGGAGACTGCTGCTGTAGCCATCAATCCAGTATTTACGCAGATATGAGCTAGCTATGAAAGTTGATCTCAGCAGCTGGAGAGAGGTCAAGTTTTGTGTCTTTGTATTCTGCCATGTTATTCCACATCTTTTCAAAATACACAATGATCTATGCCCCACAAGTGCTTGAGGTGACTGGTAGTCCTGTCTTCTTACAAATCTTAATTGTAATGCACAGTTTCCCCATGCAGACAGTATTTCTGTGTTGTCTGCTAGATGAGTATTTACCAGTATGTGTCCTGTCTGGGCAGTGAGAGAAGAGAAACTTCTCAAACAATTATTAAAAAGTGTGGAAAGAGGCACACACCAAGCTCTACTTCCTTGAAGATGGCACCACCTAACACTTCACTTGGTTGAGATTCCTGTCTCTGCCTGGGATTTGCAATCGTTAGTTGCCTGCTAACGCTCAGTGCCTTTAAAACACCTTTACAGGGGTTCTTTCTCATGCTAAAAAGATGTCAAAGTAGGACATCTTCTGTTTGACATACATAGTAAATATGCCAATAGTCAGGGCAAACATACCTTGGATGGTGTAAAGCTGAATTCAGGTTTTCCATCAGCTCAAGTTTCTGCTATACCCCACCAGACTTACAGTAATGTTCAGATGGCAGGAGGAAAAACGTGGCTTCAACAGCATTGTCTATTGAAAGTGCTGCTCTTTGCATGCAAAAATGTAAGAGAAATTCCTTTTACCAAATGGTAAAGAAGAGATTTGGGGCATTTCAATTCCTATTTTAATACAAACCAGGAGTTTTATTGAAAAACATGACCTCTGATTAGGTCATACAAAGTGGAATTTTCAGAGGGATTTAGGACCCACAGTCCCAGGGCAGTCTAGGGCACTGGCTTGTGCTGTAAGGAAAGGAACTTGAACAGGATTTCCCATTTTGAGGCTCATCCAGTGTGATCTTAGGGAGGACATAGGGGCATCAAGTTTTCCCTTGAGGTACGGTTAAACTAAAGGATCAGGTCCTATTGGTAGGGGAGATAAAGGAATATCCCAGACTCGTTTCAGCATCAGGCAAGTCTTGGGCAACTCTGTTCTACCTGGGCTTTGGTGTCTGCGTGTGCTTATTGTGAGGAACTTTAGATGATTGTGAAAATTTAGTGGTGGAAATTCATGCGCTGAAGAAATTTTACCTCATGGGGGAGGGTGGGGTGGGTGGGTGAGAGAAGAATTGGATCTGATACAGCAATGGGGGTCCGAAATCCTCTTTGGGTTGTTAGACCTCCAAAACACCTCTCCCCCCATCACTGTTTTATGTGGAGCAGCTAACATGACTGATGACTGTTTATGTTTCCTCTACCACTGAGAATACACATATATCATACCCTTCAAATCACCAACATGCCGCTGCACTCACTGAATATAGATTGCAATCATCTCAATAATTAAACCACAGAATTATTAAACAACTTGAAAGACTCCAGCAGAAATATTGTGATTTTAATGACTTAGGATAAAAAGCCGTTAAACAAGAATGTAAAAAAGCAATAGTTGCGCTCACAAGTGCAAGCTGTACAAGTCAAGAAGGCTGAGAACAATTTGAAAAGGAAAAAGCCAGACTTTGTTTTTATCCTAATTTACTTTCAAAGCCAGGGGTTTTGGACACGCTGAACTGTGCTTAGTCTGATTTATTATTTCTGTTGCTGGTTTTGTTATGTCAGTTTTTCTGTGGTGCTTTTCCCCTCTTTTTATTTTATTTAATAATACTTTTTGTCTATTTTTTTTCTTAGAGGTCATTTAGAAAAAAATTACATTCTACAAGTGTAATCATGAAGCTGGCAGTCAGGTTATTCCTTCCTGTGTGTTTCTTTTCTAAATCAGGTTTAATGCTGGCTTCTGCTGTACAGCCTACCAATCAAACAGAAAGTCATAATGTACTTTGTGGTGTGACCACACACTCTTCCTCATCTTTCTTCTTTACTTTGGCATAAAGACCCTTTTGGTGGAAGCTATTCTATAAAGCTATTTATTGCTTTGCTTTTCTTACATTTATGTTCACAGATAAAAAAGCATTATGAGGAAAATTCAGTGTTGCTCCAACCTTGTTTTGCTTTATGTCGTGAACAAGACTGTCGTGTAAAGGCCGAAGAAGCACCAAAGAATCATGAAAGATTCATGTTTGTCATGTTTTGACAAGGTGGATATGAATGAGGAAAAGTGGTTTTGAAACCACAGAAGGGAAATACGTGTGTTGCATATGTTGTTGGATATTGTCACTGGTGAGGGGAACGTGACATCCAGCTCTATGCCTGAAAGCAGTGTTTTTCATTCATTCTTTGTATTTAGCAAACTCGCTTTTCCACAGGAACAGTTGCTGTGATTTCAGCAAGTGTAGGTGTACAAAAAGTCAGACACTGGTCTGACAGCCAAAGAGGGGGTCCTGGTGCTCCTTTATACCCTGCCAGCTCTCCCTTTCCCTCCTTGCTGCTGCATGGCACAGCTGATGCTCTCCACACAGAAGAGCCAGCTCAGCCTGAGAGATGCTGTTTCTGGTTTTTTTCCAGGCCCTATGGGCAAAGTGGAAGAAATGGAGAAATTTAGGAAAGACATTTTTCAGCCCCATGTAGCTTCATTCTTGCAGCTTTCCCTCAACCTATGCCTATTTTACATAACTTTCATTCTTGCTACATGTCTTATTTAGCCTCTGGGCTAAATGGAGTGCACAGTTTGAGCCAGTTGAAGATTGTTCCTTCATGCAATAAAACTGCATTTGCTTCATTTGCCGTGAATGATAAGCAGGAACTTCTGCAAATCAAACATTTATTCTTTCTCTGTTACACAATGATTCACAACAACAATTTCTTTTGGTAGTATATTAAAAGATTTTAATTTCTCCGAATGGAAGTCCATTTCTATTCTCTTTTTCTCATTACTTGCACTTATGTTAGCACCGCAAAGACAGTTCAGCACAGGGCCTTTCATCAAAAATGCATAAAAAATAAGAAAAGAGTGTGAATTAGATGATTACTTCCCAGTGCCATCTTTTGGCTATTATGTTGCAGAATGTAAAAGCTCTGAAGAGCTACCTCATTTTTGACTTTGCCTGCAAAAGAAGAGATGGAAATACAGACCCATTTCATTTGCTGTTATTGTGAAGGCAGTAAATCACCCCATTTTTCCCATTTTGCCTTTTCCCAGAAAGGACTAATCCTTCCTCTCTATTTACTGCCCTCTTCATTTGAAGGTACCCCCATGTACCTCCAGTTACACTAATCCCACATCTTCCTGCTGAGCTGGCTCTTCCTGCAACATTTTTCTTTCACTCCATCCTCAGACATTCTTTTTTCTGGAATATGGTGCATTTTCAGGCTAGGTCTAGGGATGATGTCATGATTTGGAGTCAGGGCAGCTTCAGCAGGCTCCTGGAAAGCACTTCTCCTCCTGGCACACTCTCACCTGCCAAGCACACGGCAAGGCACTCACCCCCTCACTGCTGCCATGGCTGAGCACCGATGCTCTTGCTGCTCACAGGCTTTCTTTTAATTGCACAGCATCGGCAACTATCCAAAAGGCTCTTAAGTAGAGCCACTCTCTCCCCATCTGGCCAACATGAGATGTGCTGGGTTTGGCTTCGCTGGAAGCAGTTCTATCCATGTCTTTTGAGGTACTTTCAAAAAGCTCGTGGCTTGTTCTTTAGGAAAGTGTTACAGCTCACAGGCACAGTTAATTAGCACTTATGAATAAAAGAAAAAAAAGTAGGAAGGAAAATTAGAGTAAGAAGAACAAAAATGAACTGAAAGAAAAACAATGTAGGTCTGTAAAAGCAAAGCACTCTAAAATTCATAAAAATAATATTGATGCTGTAGGTTTTACAGCGATTTTTCATACCCAGTCTGCCTAACATAGAGCAAATACTCTGGTGTATAGTACAGCTGAACCAGTGAACACACAGAGGTATGTCTGTCTGTCAGACAGGTGCCTTTCATGCAAACAGCCGGGAAGCAGGAGAGTACTTCAACAGGGAAACCAGAGTAACTCTGTGTTTGGGTGTGTGATTGATGCTATTATGAAATTTTTAATAACCAGCTGAACAAGGGCCACTAGTCTCACTTTACCTTCCTCTCTGTGGCTGCAACTCATTGTTAGATATTTTTTTTTAACAACTGTATTATGAAAAGCTTAGAGGCATGAACTGTGCTGCAGAAGTGACAGGCTGCCCCCTCGACAGCTAAATACAGGCACCAAAAATCTTCCTGGAAAAAAAGTACAGTCTTTCAAACAATCTACTGACTACAGGACAATACATACTTTGAGTCCTACTGCTAGAAGGTAAGAAATTGGGCGTAGCAGGTAGTTAAAGATTGTACCTTGGTATGAAAAATACACAGATGGGCTGAATAAAGGCTAAGTATCACTTTGGGCATAACTGACATTTTGAGCCTCTTGAGTGCTTGACTTTGCAATTCTACTCATACTCTTAAGAAGGACCATTGTTTTCGTGATTGTCTGCTAGCACGATCAATAGGCTCAGTACAGCCAATGTATCCTATTTATCCATCGATCAATACACACACTTTACATTGTCTAAGAGAATGAATCAGTGACCAGAAGAAATCTACATCAGCTATCATGGCATCACAATTCCGGGATAAATCAGGACAGAAAGAGCAAGTTGTGTCAAACTTTGTGTTTCCTGTCAGAGTAGAAAGCTGTGGCTCTTTTCTAACTTTTTTATTTCCTTTGACTCTGATTAGTGCCAGCAAGTCATTTCAGGGAAGAAAAGCTTCCCAGGAGCCAAGGGTTGGCCACTACTGTCTCTTTCTATCTATTTGTTTATGCTGGCTCTCACACCCTCCCTATGTGCCTAACCATCTTGTGCTACTCTTTAATAGCAACAGCGATGTCCCAAGACATATTAGCCTGGAAGATCTATTTACAGTTTGTGCCCTAGCTGTCAGGGGTGATCATTTCCCCCAGTATTGCATTTTATGGCAATTTTGTGCAGTTCCAAAATTTCCTGTCAAAATACACCTTGTTGGTAGGCTGTTGGGTAAGGAGGGGAATCAAGATTCTCATTTTTAGCATTAGGTAGAAGAGAAAAAAAGCAACCATGATCCTGTATGACAAGTCAGATGAACCAGGGCTGGGTGATAGGTAATAAACATAAGGCTGGGACTGAAATAATTGAAGAGCCAAAGGTTTTCTTTGCTGGCAGAAATAATTTGGTGAAGAGAATGGCCCTGTGCTCTCTTTGCCTGCCAGCATTTCTTTGCTCCCAAGCTGAATCAGACTCAAATCTTGTGAAATAAATTAAACAAAACAAATACAGTTCATAGCTTTCCCTGCACAAAATTCACTTCATAAATAGTCTGTGGATATTCTTGAATCATTATGCCAGCTCTATAATTAGGAAGGGAAAAGGATATCTCATGCAAATTTCATCAAATACAATCTTCAATGAGTAGCACTCTTGGCTGTAACATGAGCCCAAAAGTTGCTCTGAGGTTTTTCCCCCCTAATTCTCATTTTAACTCTAGCTCCTGTGAGAATCTCCAGCCCCACTGAGGGGTTCAGCACGTCTCCCTCTGTCCTGACTCTCCCACAGACCTAAAGCTGCCTTCCCCATCAGGAGATAACATTTTTACCTTCTGCCAATGAAGAAAAACTCATCTTTATGCTCAGGCAACAGTCTTCCTAATTATGTCTGAAAGCCTCAGATGCTCCACCTCCTGTGTAACGGGAGATCCAGCTCCACCATCACGCTGCAATTTCACACGCTGACAATTTGTTCTGAGGCAGCAGTGACAGCACACAAGTGAGAGATACGGGTATGGTGACATGACAGAAGATTCGCATCAGCTTGATGCCCCTGCTGCCCCAGCCCTCACTATTTAAACCTTGTGTTTTATCTTTCCGAGTGCCAGCAGCTATGGACCTAGGTGAGAAACTTAACCTGGAGAAAGACTTAAACGTGGGCTTGCAGATAAACAGACACTTGAGGTCTGTAAAAGTAATATAATTTTGTAGGTTTTTAAAACCAAGCCCAGTGTCAAAACTGACATGCTCAAGAAAAAGAGGCGTGTAGGGTGATGAAAAAAGAGGCATCGGGAAGAGGGTGAACGGAGGCGTTCCCCATCTGGCATGCAAGTGGACACATGTGCACAGCCTGGGAAACAATCCAGAGGGACAAGCACTCCACAGGGTCACAAGGCTGCAGCACTGCTGCAGGACTGGAGAGCTGCTGTGACCGCCCACGTGGGTGGGTGCCAGCTCTGCAGGTGAGATGGGCAGTGGGGAAGAAGAAAGGAAATGCCCTCTGCGCAAAGCAGCAGCTTGGTGGTGCAGAGCATTGCCATGGGACAGGTGGTGGGCTGGGTGCAAGCTCATGGCTCGCAATCAGAGGAGAGGCCAGTGAGGACTGGTAGGTGGGACATCATGGAGCAGCTCTGAAAAGATCTCAGGAGACTGGCAAGCCTTTAAGGATGGCATCTGGCAAGCACAGGTAGAAACCACCTTGATGTTCTGGAAGACAGGTGGCTGGCTGTAACAGGAGCTGGCTTGGTTACACAGGAGACTCATAGCAGAGCTCCCGCACAGAAAGGCAGAACGCAGGATGGGGAAGAAGGGATAGGCTAAAAAAGAAAAGAGCAATTATGGGAGAGTATTTATTGGAAATATTCTCTTTTCTCCAGGGAAGAGAGTATTTATAAGAATCTAGGGGAAAAAAGCACACAAAGAAGTTACACAGCAGTCTATCTTCAGGCAGAATTATCTCTCTAAATGTCTCAAGTCGCAGATGACATATGGAAGCTCCGCTAATAATTTTTGGCCTGAGACACTGGGCTGGGAAACCCAGAATGCTTTCAATAATACAAAAACCCCCCAAACTATCAACACTTGTAAATTAGTTCTTTGAGAAAGGTTTTATAGTTAGCAGGGTGACGCAGCCGATTTCTGTTGAGAGACCTTCTGTGATCGTGTCTTTTCAATTTTCCACATGACTTTCAAACTAATCAAACCTGCTCTGGTCCTTGAACCTAACAAGTTAAAGGACCAAAAGCTTAGACAGAAGGATAAAATAGCACAGCCATGTCTTACCAATAAAGTTGGAAACAAAGAAGTTTTCTGAATCTTGAACTTAGGGGATGACAACTAATTTCCAGGAAGGAACTTGCCTGAGGCATGGGGCTGTGGACAGAAGTGGGGCAAATATCAACACAGGGCAATTCATTATAATAATGGAAGATAACGATGGAGGGGCTTGGTCTTGTCCCTCACTTCATCACCTGATTTCCCTCCTTTACCCAAGCACTGACTAGTCCAAGCGTCCCTGCGGTCTGTAACAACGCTGGACCTAGCACCGCTTCCATAGGCTGTACAATGCCGCTGTTTTTTCCTGAGATTCAGAGGCATATGGGCGTTTAATTGTCACTTGTGTCTTTGGCAGCCTCCCAACAGGCACTCATCAGTTTGGAAATAGCCATCTTGTTAAGAATTGAAATTTGTCAGTGTGGAGTACTGTACCTGGGGGAATCCTGTACACAGGGAGGTCAAATACATTGAGGCGCTTGAAAATACTGCTTTGGTCTATTGTTCCAATTTAATTTGACCCATTCAAAATGTCAGTCTTTCTCTGACAAATGCATGGGCTATATTCAGCCAGGAACCAGCAATGACAGAGCACAGGCAGGCTGAAGGATGGCAAATACCAGCCTAGAGGGAATCAGCAAGGGAAGAAGAGAACAAAGATTAGAACAAGCTCTGTTCTATGCATCAAGCAACCGGGAATGATAAACAAACTTCCTTTATCGAGCTCTAAGGTTTGAGAGTCTTAAGATGAAGAGCCCTACGTTGTTACCCCAGGTCGCCAAACAGGAACAAACAAGACCCCCAGTCAGCCTTTGAACACAGCAGCTGATCCCTATAATGTTATTTTACATTGGCATTACAGTAGTTGGAGAAAGAAACGTTACAAAATGACTTGAGAATGGAGCTCTGGTGGTGTGGTAACAGCACCTTCCTGTTCCTACCAGCACAAGCCGGGTAGGAATACAGCTGAAGACTCTCCGTTTTGGGTGTTTTTTGGTTTTTTTTTTTTATATGCAGCACATGGGTATCCTGATCAAGCCACATTTCTTCATTGTTTCTGAACCAGCAGAGCTGTTCTGACAAAATCTGATAATTGGAACACTGACCACAGGAATCCGTCCTTAGTACAGCTGGCTTCACATAAACCAGGTGCAAAAGCATGAAAGGACAAAGACAAGGACAAAATGTAATTCTCAGAAAATTAGCTGAAGTTACTAAAAGAGACCTAGAGCTAAAAAAAAAAATAAAATACCCCCCTCCCAGTCTCAGTTTCAATATTCAGTGTTTTCAACATTTTAATTCAGTAAAATCTAAACATTAATGAGTAATTTTAACATGAGAATTGGAGAAGCTAGGATCTGAACAAACCCCACTGGCCCTTTTTGAGCCCTAGGTCTGTTTTAGTAACTTCAGCTAGCTTTCCCAGATATGTGATGTGTCAGCTGATGCCTCTGCCCCCACCATAGCTCAAGGAGATGTACCACCCCTCACCGCTGGGCAGCCCAGTCCTTCCCGCTCCCCTTCAGGGAAAATCATCGAGTTAGTTCAGACCACCCACAGAAATGGTTTTACCCCAGAAAGGGAAGTCTCCCTCCAGCCTCTCAAGTCCCACATCTCTTAACAGTGGGGAGGCTATGCTACCCATTGGCCGTCTAGATCGCAAAGCCCTAGGAGAAGGACTTACTCCAAGCAGCCCCAGGAACTACCAGGCCTCTGTATTTCAAACTGCACAACATAGTTACAGTTTGAGCAAAGCAGGCAAAACAAGCTGCAAAGCATTTGTTTTATCAAGATATCATCCTTGAAATTTCAGGCAGAAATGAAGTAGAGGCTGCTCCTCAGCTTCTCAAAAAGGCTCCAGCCACACATGAGCCCACTTGCTGTGGTCTGAACATATTTTCAGCCAGCATCAAGTCACTCGCAGCAGTATTTCAAGTACAACTAGAGATGGGATGCAGGACAAGGGCTCTCTCAAGGTCAGAAGATCAAACCAAAGCTTGCCAGTTGCAAACGAGTGCAAGGACTGAATCTACTTCACACTCTTGCTTTAATTTTGAAGTCTAGGGATGATACAAATTTAAACAAATGTGACATTGTTCTTAAGCTCAATTAATGCTTGTAGATTTTTGGGTGAGAGACTTACCAATTGATGAGAGAAGCTTATCCACAGAAGACTGGAACAGAAAGCAGAAGAAAATCTCAGATCTGACAAATTCTTAAGTATTTATTTCAGGTTCTTCCTTTGTTACAGATTGTACGGAAAATATTCCCTAAAATGTTTTACCCATCTGTTGAAAACACACACGCATTTTCTCTTAAATATTGCATTTAGTAAGATGTAACCCTGTATATGCTGGCTAATTTTCATAACCACCAGAACCCAATCACAAAATGCAAAGAAATCTTAACACCAAGGACAGAACTGGAGTGCTCAAGGTGCATGTGCTACACAGTGTTACACACAGGCATCAGCAGTTACACACAGGCATCAGCACACAGCAGTAGCTCATTACTTCTTATCTCAGCCATCTGAACTTCAGGCTATTTTAGAAAAAGTTGGCAGTCTTTCCACTTCCCAACGAAGACTCTGGAGTACACTTCTCTGAAGTCAGCAAAGTATTCCCTATTTTTCCAAAAGTGATACCAGTTCATTATAAAACAAGCTCAAGCACCATTTGTCAAACCGAGTAGTCAGCCTGGTATAGCCAGAAAGGCACCAGATTATGACTTAAGGCAGATACTATTGTCCCATCGCAACCACAACCAGGCAAATCAACCATTTCATTCTTCTCTGCTTTCTGGTGATATTTGTATAGACTGCTCATTCTTCAGGGAGGAAGCTGCCTCTGAGTATATGCTCTTGCAACCTGAAGTACAAGCAGTCATTCCTGTAATACATATAAAAGCAAAATATCTGGGGTTTTTTTGTTGTTGTTGTTTGCTTTTTGTTTATTTAGGGTTTTTTGTGCATTTCCTCACTTACACTGATCTGCTGCTTAGCTCATTGTGGAAGACCTGCCCAAGTATGTAGCCACAAAACAGGACTTTATACAGAACATTAATCTGCCCTATCTCATCAGGCATCAGGACAAGGAAGACTTCCATATACTCAATTGTTCGTTAACGTAATCAGTATTTGTACTTAATGGTATAAACCCAGGCAGACTTATTTGGTATGAAGAAACAAGTAATCAAATTTATTTTTTACCCTACCACCTTAAACCTTATTGATTTAACAACTGTGGGAGGACAGACTGGATGGTCTGAAGTTTGAAGATGAAGTCTGGAAAGCAAACACTACCTTCTGCTAGTATTAAGAAAGCAAAAGATTCCAGTGTATCCAACCACAACTGAACTCACCAATCACTTGAACAGGAAGCAAGGAGAACAAAAGAAGAAAAAAAAAAAAAAGAGAAAAAAAAAGGAATTACCTTGGTTTCTACACTGTACTTGCTTCAGTTTATAAAGACAGACATTAGAGTGGAATATTCCTACAAAATGGAGCCTGAAGAAGCAGAACTGTTGGAAGGAACTTCTAGAAACAAAGCCTTGAGCAGAAATTTTTAGAAAACTGAAAGAAGCCTTCAGATGACACCTTTAGAGGCTGAGCTGCTTGCAACTAATGACAGGAGAGGGTAGGCAATGGAGAACATAAAGTTTTGAACCTGATGGAAAACAGAAAGGGCACAGTGAAAAGGAAGACTGAATTCAGAGAGAGGGAATCGGCACATGGTGACAGATGTAATGAGAAAGATCTGATACAAATGGTTCATGTGAAATAGTACAAAGAAAAAGGAACAGACATGCATAAAACCCACACAACTTCACAGCTGCAATCAGGCTGAACTGCATACTTAGAGAGTTGCGACAACAGTGAAAAATACAATTTCACCTTTTATTCCAAAAGCTGTATTTTCCCTAGGCCTAATGGGCAAAGCAGATAAGCTCAGATTAATCACTAATGCAATTCCAGGTCATCTGGCAGACTTGCACCTGCCAATATCACAAGACGACTAGATTCAAACTTAGGATGTGTTCCTGAGACATCAGGGTAGTAGTTTCCTGCTCTCTCAAGGATAATAGGTAACAAAGGATTTTGCAGGGTAATTTTGTCTTCTGAATAACACAACCCTTAGAAATAAACCTTAAGGAAGTTACTACAGTGTCATGCAAAGGCAGCCATGATACAACACAGTTAGTATATATATGTATCTATTATACAACTGGTTCTGTAAGATCTGAGAAAGACAAATATAGTAATTGACAGCTGCTACAAACGAAAAGCTACAAGGTGAATCTTACTTGGGGAGAAGTGAGAATCAACAAATGTGCAGCCCTACTCTTTTATCAAGGCCCTTCTTGCTACCCCTAGGAAGTCACTAATTCACTGAAAAAAATAAAAATAAAAATTTGCTTACAGTTGCCATCATATGGGACATGAATAAAAAAGAGAAAAGATGTATATTAAATGTCCGAAATCTTAAGTTTCTAATACTGACAGCAGAGCAATCTCGAGCTGCCTAGACATGACAGCACCTAAATGCAACTCTGAAAGCTTCAGGCACTTAGTAGTCTGCTCTCTACTACTGCTGCTGTTCTAACACTGCTCAGTGAGGCTTCATGGGAGGAAAATCTGAGGGTGGAAAAAGGTACAGGAGACCTGGCAGTTCCCAAATAAATGTCATGACAACAGGTTCAAATTATGCCAATGGAAAGAAAGGATAGCAAGTGTAAAAAGCAACCAACCTGACCAACAAAGAGCTCTTCAATGATATCAGAAGAAAAAAGCATATAAGTAATAATTCTTAAATAATCTGTCCTGCTTTAAGTAGGAGCAACAAGAGAACACAGGGACTATATCAGAACCAAAAGATGAAAAAAAAGTTGCAGTTGACAATATGAGATTGCTCTGTAAGTACACCTGCATCAGAAGAAAAAAACCCAACAAACCAACAACCAGGAAGCATTAGTTACACAAGATGGAAAATAAACAACTGACAGCTAATGACATTAGAAATGAACTTGTCAATGGCTGTTCTCACTTCAGTATTCCCTAGTGATGGCAACTCTAAGCAACTGTATTCACACTGACAAAGAAAGATCTCTGCCTAGTAAAAGGAAAGAATGGGTTAGAATGTGTCCTGAATTTCAGTGTTCACGGGTTCTCTGGGCCCCAAAGGCTTCTCCATATACGTAAAAATTGATATGTAAATTTTTTACCACACAAAAATACGGTAAAAAAGTACCCTCAACCCCAGTAGTAATAGTAGTTGTATTTGAGAACTGGCAAGTTGAAATGCTTATTTGTAAACAGAAAGACAAGGAAGAAGAGAAGCAGCAAAACCTTCTTTGACCAGAGTCAAGACCGTTAATTTCTAATTCTAAAAAATATTTTGGAACAAGATCTCAAACTATACTCTTTTAACGCTTTCCACAGTAACTGACAGGTCAGACAAGAACAAATTATGTTAAAATCCTTTCTTCCACATTAGTGTAATGAAAAAGCAGTAAATGAAGGATCTTTATCTTGACATCTATCACAAGATAGTCTCATAAGGAAGACTAATACAGTTCAGATGAAACTATTACTTTATGAATGCAGAGCTAGAGTTATCAGAAAAGAAAAAAAAATAAAATCAGTTGACTGTCAAAACAGAAAGCTGCAAGGATGTTCTGCAGATGTCCTAGGATCATTTCCAATTACATCCTAATAACCTAGATGAAAATCAATAGACAATATAGAGTTTAAGTGTCTCCCAGATCTACTAGAGGACAACAGGCAAAGGAAAAAATTATCTTGACAAGTTAAAAAAAGTTGTCTAGAAAAATCTTTAATACTAATAACAAAAGGAATCATTCAAAACTCAAGTCTGAATCAGTCACTGCAGCAAACAAGACCTCAGATTTCTGACACCTTGAATGCCGTAACATAGCAAAGGAATATAAAGTATTCCTGTTTAATTGCCTCACTATTTACCTTAGGTTTTTTCCTGACACAATAGGGATATAACCATTGAAATGGTGTAAAAAAAAATAAATAATCTCTTTCTCTCCCCAAAAAGAATTCCTGACTTACTTCAGATCTACAAATCTTTTATGAAACTTCAATTTAGAGATTTGGCAACCGTGAAGGGAAGAACACTGCCATCTCCTGGAGCAAGCGAAACTAGCAGTCCCCTGAATGCCTCTGTTCTGCTCTCCATCTTGCATCGCTTTCTATGCACTGAAAAGTAACCTCAGTCACCATCAGATGTTGTGTTTGGAAATACAAACAAAAGGCTACGGTAGCCTACCACTTGGCAAGATAAATCTTGGCGGCTTAGGTTTAGTAGCAACGTGAACCAGGTCTACCCACCCACCCCAACCAATTCTACATGCATGAACAAGTTTCCTTTCAATCAGCCCTCCTTAGCACCTACAAATCCTGAACAGAAATTCCATAAATGCAGGACTGTGACCAGAAACCAAATACAGGAGCTTATTTTCGTTAAAAGCACAGCAGAGTGGATGAAGTGGAGTTGTAGGTGACTCCTGGCCTACTGCTTTCAAATCTTTCAGCTATCAGCTTGCTTTTACTGTCAAGGACCCATGTTACAGCCACCTCTCTTCATCCAACAACCTTCAAGGGGCATCTTCTGAGAATGTACCAAATGCTCTATTATTATAACCTAGTCAGGTACACACCTCTGTGCTACGCTAAACAACTGGTAACAGTCCGTAAGAAGGTACACTGTATCTGCAAAAACTCTATCTATAAAATTACTTCAGTAATGCTCCCCCCCCCATTTCTACCAGTTACAGCAATATCCCTGTATCCCTGACAGATCGTCCGAGGTGCTTTACAACAAGGGGAAGAAATAGGCAGTTACCAAGAAACTCTGGACACAACTAGTAATAACAGTTCACATTGCAGGTAAGCTGCAGGCAGTGTTATTATAAAGGCTCTTCTATTTCCCCAGTAACACTGGGTATTCTCCCAGTGCTCAGCTCCAGGGCTAACCGGAAGCTACCTTGGGGATCTAGTGCTCTCCATTCATGTCAGTTGCTACCCAGCTCAAGGACACAGCTCTGTTACATTTTTGTGTAGGCCATCACACAGCTGCAACCGTTTTAAAATTAGTTTTCTAACACCAGCTACGTAGAAGATAACATATCTTCTATTAACCCATCCCAGAAGTTTTAAGGAATTTTGAATGCTACAGCTGTCTAATCATCCCCCTGAAATAGAGCACAACTACTAAACCAAAAGCATTAACGTCAGAAGGCTTCCATAGTCAGAGAAGCTTCAGTAAAGCACAGGGACTGGAGCAGGATGAAAGCAAACTGACAGAACATCAGCATCAGTAGGCCGAAAGCCAGCAGTCGAGTGTAGCGACACAGGCAAATTTTTAGACATCACTACTTAACTACTACAGTTAAATCTCACAGTATAGTTGACAAGTGCTGTTATTTCCTTCTTCTGGTCATGTGAACAATATAAGTAGTTTATTATGCCTAACATTATTTCTTATCTCATCTAGGAACTTCAGGTGAATTCATGCCTTTGTCTTCTTCATAGTGGAAAGTTATTCCTCTTAGCTTCCTGAGGGTTCTTAAGGGCTTTACTTGTTCAAGTACAACTGACCCAAAAGATAATATTTCATCAGATTATTTAGAAGTACTCTTGACAGAAGTCAAAAAGTGTTTTCCCCTATACTTTTAGTTGAATTCCACAGTATTTGTCTTCCTTCTATTCTGTAAGTACAGTTGAGGTTCACGGGAATTATCCGGCTGTCAATGCTAAAACTCAGCTTTTGAGTAAAATCAAGGAAAAGACTTCTGGAATTTTTTGGCCATCATACCTCAAGTTTACTTTGCACGTTTTATGTTCTGATGTGTGCATCCTTAGAGAAAAACTGTTTAGGCATATATATATTAATAAAAAATCCTTAAAAATTTAGTATCTTTAATTCAACATTTAGTTTATTTTCTAAAATAAAAAACCATGCACATTTGTAATATACATCATTTCATTCTTACCGAAGACATGTTTATAAATTTTTTTTTCTTTTTAATAAGTATCTCCATCTGCAGTCCAAATCCTGAATGCCAATCTGCCCAACTGTTTTTTAGGCAAACAGATTCTGCTGAAGACAATGTAGATCTGTATTGTTTCAGGTGCTGGAAAGCAAGTGTACCTGAAGAACCTGAATTGTCTCTTCAGGCACTTGCCATTTGACCAAACCAAGTTTAAGAGTTTCATTCTTATACAAAAGCAACAAAATTCCAGTCTTTACGGGCTTCTTCAGCTGACTTCCACATGAAAGAAGTATGGCAACAGTAATTTACATGTCAGCCATCTCCCTAAGAGAAAATGCCGTATTTCTTCTCCAATTCTTCAACAGAAGTACCTTTCAATCCCATGTGGTTCACGTGACTGAACAATGCCTGTGTAACTGTTAAAGAAAAACCCAACATCAACTGTTAATTTTTGTGGTTCATGCTCTTAAGGTAAATTAGTCCAGTTCTTTCCTCAGTCAGAGTACAGGTTGGATTATACAGCTGAAATAGGAGTAAATTTTTAGAACTATGGAAAAGATCAAAAAACAGTAGCAAAGGGAAGCTCTTACTTTGTTTTGAAGCCCATGAGCCACCTAACAACATTTACTTAAACAGGTATATAATCCTGACAACATAACAGTTTTGTTTACTATTTTGACACTATGCCATTAAATACAGAACACAAAAGTTAATGCCAGATGGCAGATAAAGCTTTCATCAAGTTAAAGGCATGATTGCATTTCTTGAGAGGAATTAGCTTGCACTTCAGCAAGTCAAACAAGTCATTTTATTTTAAGGAGATTCAGATATCAAAATTTTGGAAGTATAATGTTTATCAGTGAAACTCAGCTGTAAATAGTAAATTTGATATTACTTGGTCCCAGAGAAATGTTTTGCTTTTAAGTGCCTCACTGTTACACTGTCTGGTGTGCTAAATAAAGAAAATGTTTGAGACAAACCCCACTTTTAAAAGCCATGAATTCAAACCAATATTAGTTTGAATATTAGGTTGATATAAGTGATGCTGCAAGAACAGGAAAGATGACCAGGCCGAGAGGTTTAGAAACATCTGCATTCTTTTTGTGAACAGTAAGGTCAGGATTGCCTAGTAATAAATTATGGAAACTGTGTAACTTGGATACTTTGCTTTTCAGATACAAGATTTCATACAACTTCATAAAATTGTAACACTAGCAGCTCCAAACTGAAATGCTAGCGAAGCTTATTTCGTCAGACTAAAATGCAGCACTACTGATAAAACCCACAAGGATTCAGGTGTAGTTTAAGTCTTAACAATTAATAACAAATCAAAACATAAGAAAAATTACATGAAATTCATATTAACTTCTAAAACAATCAAAAAGCTAGACAACTAACAGATCTTAACTGATTATTACCTGGAATAAACAACAACAGCACTAAATTTTACGTACTTCTTGCTAGATTCTACAGCATCACAAATGAAGCTTAAAAAGACACTACAAAATTACTTACTTTGTTTCTCTGAGCCTGACATAAACATCACTGCCATATCAAATCTTTTTAATTCAGATAGCCTCTGGAGGATTTCAAGGATGAGCGATGGCTCTTCTTTCCTGAGGATTATTAGAAATATAAAAATAACTACTGTTGATTAGAAAGATTCAGTAGCTCCAAGCAATATTAAAGACTTCAGGAGAAAGAAATTAAAGAACCAATGGAATTCTCATATTCCCTGCCTTTCTCATTTTTTCTGTTCATTCTTCCACCCATGAAGCAAAAAGTCATCATCCAGAAGTCTTTGTACAAGTATCATTCTGATACAGAGCAAGAGTGAAGAAATATAAAAACCTAGACTGATGCAAACTGACTGCTGTTCACATACAGAGTAGCAATTATATGATCTAATGCTTACACCTTGCTGTAACATCATTGTTTCTATACATATTTGGGTGTGTGAAGGGAAGTAGCACCTGTGGTCATAGGAAGCTCAAGGAGCACCTCATTACAGTTACCATTGTTTTTATCCAGAAAATTTCTAATTGTATTCATTTTACATTCCTGTTCAACAGTAAACAGCCACTGTCTTTGTTACAATACTAACAACAAATAGTTATTTTTCCTTCCCAACTTGTCCTGTCTCCCTCCAGAAGAAATGTCTTTTACCTTACTGCAAATAATTTCAACTTCCTAGCCTTTGCATGTAATACCACCAAATGTAGGACTGTATCTCTTAAGATGTCATGATTCATCCACATGATGGATATTTTCTTTTAAAGAAACTGAAGGAAGGGCAAACATTGATTTACTCTTGCTTTTCTCCATAAAACACCACCCTAAAAACATTCTGAGCGTGTGCTCTCAGAGTAATTCAGAGAAGCAATACACTGTCTCTGACAGGCAAAATGAACTTTAAGACTCAACTGGTAGCATGCATAGAGATTTCAAAAGTAATTGTCAGGTCCTGTCTTATCAGAACTTCTAGCTCCAATACACATTTACCACAGGCTAATGTAAAATGCTAGCAGGTAATAAAAAAAAAAAAAGAAAAAAAAAATCGGAATGCATCACAGTAAGCATCGCACAAATATCAAACCCTCTGTATTTCTCAGCCTTAGAAAGTTAATATAGAAAGCTAATAATGTACAATTATACGTGATGACATACAGAGTAATACAAAAAAAATTTCATGCAGTCTAATATTCAGTTTCTGATGTTATTTAGTAGAACTGAATTCAACAACATACAGTAAAGGCCATTTATTTCTTTACCTGTTTCCTATATCTTACTCTTCAAGATATGTTTAATTTTTAAGAAGCAACAATTGAATCATTCCAATTGTTGCATCATGCTCATGTAATGCCGCATGCTGGAAATAGTTTTGTAAGCCCAAGGATGGGGCTAGGGAGGGGAAAAGAAACAAAAACAAAAAACAAACCAAAAGCTACAACCAAAACCAACCAACCAAATAAAAAACCCCAACCAAAAAACCAGAACAGCATGTAAAACAAAGGTGGAGTTAAACTTACTCAATGTAGAAATCATGTAGAATTTTCAGTATCTGGTTAAACAAGTCTGGATCTAAGGATTTCTGGAACAGTTTTGGATAAAGCGAAGGCTCTATTTGCTTTGGAAAAATTAAAAAAAAGTGTTATTTTTAGGCAAAAAAATACAGTTGAGTCACAAGAATTAGAAATAAGTTATTAGAATGTCTTTGATAATGTTGACATAACATGAAAGCAAAAAAAATCAAATCACTTGCACTATTTCACATTGAACAAATCTGGGGTTTTTTTGTGATGATGGTGACAGCTAACTTCTTTTAAAAGGATTCTAAGAATTTTTATTGTGAAATATGTGTAAGCAGAAGTACATATTAAGTAGATTGATGCATTTCAAGCACTTCCTCAGTTTAGAGAGATAAGAGAGTTGCTATGTCTAATTACCCTAGAAGCATTCATTTGAAAATTAGAATTTAACATGGTTACTACTGCATTTAAGCCTTTACATAATCTTTTTCAGACATAGTCCCTGATTTTGCAGAAACTGATTATGCAGAGTGTACTCAAAGCAAAGTAAGTCAGGCACAAGAGGAGAAATACTCAGATGTGGATCAAACTACTTAGTATTAAGTGAAGGCACTTCAGAAAAGTAACTATTGTACACTGTTAAGACACTCTACACATAGCCACCCTTTCCACCTAAGTTTCCATTATTTCTTCAATGCCAGTTGAAGAAACTGTCCAAGCACTGTCAACCAATACTACGTTTCTTACCTTCAGGTACAAATACATATTTTCTGGGCAGTCTTTCAGCTTCCTGAAGTCAGACTCTAGCTGGAAGGAATTTGCAGGAATGGCAGGGACTGTAGAAGCAGAACTAAATGATCTTTTGATTTCTTTTTCTCTCTGTTTGTTCACAGGGAAAGATGGATGCAACATTGATGAAATCCCTTTCACACTAGCAGAAAGCCTGCAGAGAGATTTTGAAACACATAATCAAGACAACATTCAAGGAAATCCTACACTGAGACCTAAGTGGAGACCTTTCAATTCATTAAAAGCTAAACTACTACCAAATTATTTTTAAAATAATGTATTTTACTTTAAGCAGGTATCTAAAAAAAAAATCCCTTCAAATTATGGAAGCTTTACGCTTGATTCACTTTTTCCTAAAGAAACCCTAACCAAACATCTGCAAACACAAATATACTCAGCCTTTCTCTACTTTGTTTCTAGAAATAGTTGCATTTTATGTTACAGATATCTACGATACATAGCTGAAAAAAAAAAGACTTTCTGCAATTTCATGACGTACAACAATAACCATGTCAAATTAACAAACTTTGTAACAGTGATTACAGTGGGGCTATTTTTTGTCCTGTAACTGGTCAGTTAAGTCCATTTACTTTTCAGAAGTTATAAAAAGGCTAAGAAATACATTTATTTTTTCAACACATCATAGTAAATTCATCTGAGCTGGAAAAGGTAGGTGTGGGAAGGTGTTTCTTAGAAATTCTTCTATCAGAATTCCATAAAAAGTATTTACTATTAACAGATTGAGATTATGCTAATGCAGCAGACAATAAGCAGAGTTCCAACACCTAGCAGAAATAAAAGTTAGGATAGTGGTTTCTATAGTTCAGCCTAGCTTCAGCCAGCCACACTTGAGTTTCCCTTGCTAACACAACAGAGCTTGGGAACTTTGAGCAAACCCAAAGTTATCAGCTGTCTGCTCAGCAGAGGAGACTGGGGACCCTCTCATCTGCTCCTTTTCTCTCGCAGAACTGGTGTGCAAAGAATGTTTGAGCTCTGCTCAAAATTTACTTTAAAACATTACAAATAAAAATCACAGCTAGGGAAGACGAGAGCACGAGCAAAAGGGTATGGCATGCAGGAAAATACTATTAATTTCTTTATATTTCAAATGTAAAGAAAGATACTAATTTTCCATCTGAAACTAAACAGATCTTATTTGTCTCAACCACTGCATGATCAAAAATGCAGATGTGTAAGAACTGCTGGGGTTTCTTTTTCAGTATTTTCTTTTTAATTAAAATTCTCCAAAATATGTTTGATACCTCATCATACGCACTAACCTGAAAATGAAGATTACATTTCAACTACATTTACCTTTTAAAGGGAGGATCAGAATTTTTATACTTACTGTAATGGTGATGTATCACTGATTTCTTCTATTTTCAAGTGCTTAGCTTTTGGAATGTCCGTTGTAGTCAACTGATCATCCCGATCTAGATTCTCTGTTGTTTCAACACTCACTGAATTCCTCCAGTTATTGACTAAAGTAGTAGTGCTGGGCAAATCACTATCAGGTGTGTCATCATCAATTTCTTCAATGGCTATTCTTTGCAAAGGCTTCTAAACGGAACACATTCATCATGTCATGTGTGTCCCTCAACATCAGTGTATATACAGGCCCCAGATAAGCAGCTGTGTTTAATTTAAAATAATCTCATTATAACCAGTTTCATCTTTAATGGTGCACATGGAAGATACTTCCATGTGAGATAAATGGCAAAAAAGGAAACTTCATGACATTGTACAGGATGCCTTATATCTGTTACCATGTGATCATGTTATTGCCTTATCCTTGTAAACCACTGAATCCTTACACTAAAGATTCTCAGAATCTGCATCCTATTTCCCCTGTAATAATAATAAAAAAATATTATTTTTTCCTTCCTACTAAGGTTGAATGGGCAAGGACTACCATATGACCCAGTCAAGCTTTGTAATTTAGCTGAACAAGTGAGTATCCAGCAACATAGGCCTTGACTGCCAACTTAAACTTTTGAGATAATAAACATCTGTAACTCAGCCCTGTTGGCTGACCAAGTTGCATACAATATAAGGTAATTCATTCCATCCTAGATGATATGCTAACAAAAATGTTTCAGGTTGTTTAATTTTGCATGACCACTGTTATTTTTGGCCATCACCTAGTATCACTTTCCCAGGTCTTACAAGAGAGCACCATATAGTGGGGGCAGAGGAAGAAAAAAAAACATTCATCACCTTTTGCTTTGGAATTTTGTTTCCTGAACAAGGACATAGTGTATACTGCTCTAGAAATACAGATTCAAAACATACTCAAAAATTCAGACTTTTAGAAATGGCAGATTTCTCTGTCCAACTCTAACACAATGCCATCATCTTTACAGCAGTTTGCAAACTGCTTTAAGCCATGCCAAAAAAAACCCTGTCTTGGTGTATTGACAGACAATACACTCTTGCTTAGACAATATACCATCTCATCATTGGACCAAGACTGGGAGGACGCCTGGTGGACATGCAAAAAAAAAAGTTCTTTCTGCAATCCTTGGGCAGCACTAGAGAAGCACAGCTGCTTCATCTATACTTGTCCTACCTCAACAGAATAACAAGAAAAAAAAATAATCAACCTAGTATCTCCACTTAATTTAGCAGCCAAACTGTAAACTTAATATATTAATTATCTCCAGTATTTCAGCTACTTCACAACAAATTCATTTAGTTTTCTAGAAATATTGTATCTGGTTATAGAGAGTGCATAATACTTCCCTCCCTTAAAAGTATGAAAATAATCACACATTTTCTATTAATACTATCCATCTGAATTCTGTATTTAATGGTAGTAAACAAACATTTTGAAATCAAAAGCAAAACACTACAGTACTCCACACAACGCATGAGCATGCCTTGTATTTATACAACTCACTGCTGAATGTATAAAGATTAAATGTAGTAAAAGGGCATGCCTAATACATAAAGAAAGCTGGTATTATTCTCTGTATTATCCTATTTTGTCATATGTAAATTCATAAATCTGACCATAACGACTGACAATTCACAGTCCAAATATGTTCCTTCTTGAAAGCCAATATCCAGCTTTCTACAGTTTATGTGGATTAAAATGCTGGTTCAAATCTCTTGCAGTAACCCTAGGTGACACCAGCATATGACATGGGTAGGCAACGTGTCCTGTTATCACTGCAGCTATAAAAACTGCAAACAGCAGATGTAAAGAAGGTTTCTCAAGTCTGCAATTAAACACAGAGACACAGCTGCCTCCCCTTTACTCTCAACTGCAATATTAGCCATGGATCCAGGACAGGGTTGTGAGGTTGCCTTCGCGTTTTTCACATTTTTGTGAAAACATTTTACACCATATTTCCCAAAGTGTGGTACTGCAGGTTGAATGCTTACACCATAGCTATTGTTACACACTTGTGGAAATGCTGAAGTTATGTTCTTGCAGAATATCAAAACAGTATATCTGTAAATTTTGGGCTTTCCACGGGCAAGATGTACCCACCAGGAGTTAGCCTACATAAATAAGCTGTAAGTGGTTTTTAACTTTAAGCTCTATTTCTCCCATCATTATAGAAAGCAACTCACAAAAAATAACTTACTGTTGATTTCAGGTGTAATGGATTATCAATCAGTTTCACTATATTTTTTATTTCTGTTTCTTTTATCAATACTGCAGGATATTCTTGATTACTCCACTGTTCTTTCTCAGCTAATTCCTGAAAAAAAAGGTAAGTTTTCCAAAAGTTCAAAAGTTTGATGAATAATTACAAGAGATGTTAAAAATTACAGAATAAAGAATGAAAATATTCTATTACTATAGGCTTAGAAAAAAACAAACACACAACAAAAACCACAAGTATACATACATTCCTTATTTTAGTGAGTTCATTCATTGCTTGTTTATTTCCAGGTTCCAACTTCAGAACATCTTCAAAATCTGAGGAAGAAACAGCATGCAACAACTGTATTTCAATTTACAATTTCAAGTTACAAAGTACTCCTTGCAAATTTTTAAGCCTTCTATTTTTCCCTTCATAGTCACAATATCATTAAAGGTAGGCAAGTCATCCTAATGCTTACATCATGACCTAGTTTTTAAACACATTTTTCAAAGTATTTCTTACTACTTATCATAAGCAACAATAGCTGTAACTTTGCGCAAAACTGTCCCCTGCGATTCACTGATTGCATGGATACCAGCACAAAATGTTTTATACATATTCAATGACACACAATAAAACTCCATCATCCTTAACTTTTGCACTTCTAACCTCAATTAGTCAGCAATTGATTGAAATGCTATTATAAAAGAAATCAGGATGTCCTTACACTCATCTCTTACTTATCATTTAGACTAATTCAAAGTCATACCTTGCATAGCTTCTTTTAGCTTTCCAAGAGCAACTCTGGCAGCTCCTCTTCTAGCAAAGGCTTTAGAATAAGAGGCATCTAAAAGCAGAGCTTTTGTACAGTCATCTTCTGCCTCTTCATATCTCAGCAAAAGAACAGTACAAAATTAATAATCATTTTCAAGAGGCAGTTTCAACTGAAAAGACAGATCTATCCAAAACAATTAAAATATGAAATCAGATCTTAATTACCTATATACATATAAATACACACCACTGAGCTAAAATGTAAAATAAAAGTAAACATATAAAATATGATTTCTCAGCACCTTGAAATTTCAGCCAAATCTTTTGGTATCTCATGACACACTGCTGATTTTCTTTTTATCATCACAGAGAAACTCACTTCCTCTGTGAAAATAAATGCTTAAAGCTTGTCAGAGCAGAGTCCACTTTAAACATTAAATAGCCTTGAAATGAAAGTCAGCATCAAAGCTTCTTACTTTTGAAAACCAGAAATACCATTACACACACACTCAAGAAAGGATAAGCAAGCATATATGAGAATAAATTTCTCTGTATCTGAATTCTTAACTATTTCAAAACCAGAAGTACATCCTTGCATTAAAGCCATAAGCTTCGTTGTAAGATCAAATTTCCTCATCACAGTTATACTAGGTCATAATTCCACTATGTGTACATTAAAGTATTTCCATTCGTTTCTCTTTTATCTATCATTAAATTTATGGAAACAGTATTTTTTCTCTTTGCAGTTCTCATCAGTTCTAGAGGTTTATAAGAATACAATGAGCTTCTGTTGCATTTTCTGTTTGGTCATCTTTGACATGTAAAGACCCGTGATACACAGTTTTATCATACAGAATCAATTTTCTTGCTTGGTCATTCAAAGTATCACTTTCTCTGATTCTCCGAGAACATTATTTGCATTACAATGTCCTCTATGGCTTTAGTACTAAATTACAGATGTTCTGTCAGAAATACTAGCTGTGCAATCTATTTTATAATCTCAAATTATGAAATCAATGTATTGTTTCTACAGATACCTAAACATGTCATGTTAGAACAAATGACCAACACAACGGTCAACTCTCTGCTTCTCATGCTACCAGTCCAAAAGTTTTAAACTACCACACCAACAGGAAGTCAAAAAAATTCAGACTTCAAAAGTGGTTAAATGGAATTTCTCTCATTTGCTAGAAAGCATGCATCTCCTACTGTTACTGATCATTTGAATAAAGTTTAATTAAAATTAACTAACTACACATACATGTCTCCATTAGTGGAGTTAAAGAAAAATATTGTAGAAGATGATGATTTCCAGAAAAAGCTCCTATCCATTCCCTTTGAAGTCCGAATTCATAATCCACTTCTTTTTGCAGTGCAACATTTAGTAGCTGACTGGGTTTTATAGTAAAGAAAAAAAAAAAAAAAAAGACATAAAGCTTTGGGCTGGTCCTTTGAGAAAGGTGAGTATCTAGAATTTTACTCACATAAAAGAATGAAATTCAAACTTTAGAAACTAATTTCATACTGATGCTATTTTATTCTCTCTGAACTTCCTTCCTATGAAATGCATTAAAAGATCACACATATCAAGTTGTTCTCTCTCCCTTACTGTTTTCACTATGATTTATTCTATACTGAATTCTAAAAAGAATTAGGAGTGACATTAACTAAACTTGAGTGAAAATCTACTAGATCATTCTTTTGTCTTGTTCACCATGAAGAAAGAAACAGTATAGCACATGCAATCGTACTTACTTTTCAATCTTGAGATAGGCCATGGCCCTGTTAGCTGGCAGTAGGGCATTGGTGCCATCTGCTGCTATACCGCGGGTGTAACACTCGATTGCAGCCTCATACTTTCCTTCTTTGAAATACCCATTACCCTTTAATATTTAGATTAGAAAAAAAACAAAAACCTACGTTCAGAAAGATCTATAGCAATGAACTTTTCTCCTTTTCAGTAGACAGGGTCACAATATCAAGAAGATGGATCACAAAGAACACCCACATCAGGGCAGATATTTATGGCGTATTTATTTTTATCTAAGCTTGGGAGGTAAACCACAAAAAGTATCTTAATTTCTTCCGGTACTTTGAGGATATAAAAAATCCTGCTACATGCATAGTTTAAGTGCAAACTTTTAAGTCTATAACTTGTGATTTATCTTTACATTCAAAGTGCAGGATAAGCCACCCTGTACCTCCTGAATTTAAATACAAGCTGAACCAAGCTGAACCTTTATAATTCCCTTTTCAGAATGACTTTTTGCACTACAGAAATCCATCTTTATCCTGCTACATCCATGCAATTGTTATCCTCAAATACGACTGGGGCCTAAATGTTGCACTATTTTCTAATTAATGCTCCATAAAAAAAAATTACATTACTTTTTTTGTTTGTTTCCAAGAGACTAAAATTGTCTTTTGCTTCTCAGTACTAATATAAAGCCATGTATTATCTTCTCCACTACTACTCTGCTTACTACCAAAAAAGCAAATATCACAGCTCATACTTGCCTGGATCCATGTTTTCAGGATCAGGCCCCCTTGTTAGTCAACTCTGCTACCAAGAAAGTACTGCGCTGGGCTGCTTTTCTGTGGCCTCTTCAAGCTTTTGTTCCCTTTACCTACTTCATGCATGCTTTCATTCTTTTCCTACTAACTACCTCTTACAACTACTAGTATAGGAAACCTGAACATTGATAAAAATATCAGAGGTTACTAGCTAGGTAAGAAAATCATGTTTTAGTTGCTGATGTTATTTTGTAACAGCAACAACTGGGAGAGAGATAAATCAAACGGCCAACCGAGTCAAGACAAGGTATCCAGAAATATATTTTTGTTGTCATGGTTGCCTGCGCTCCATGAAGTCTATTTTTTCACTATGTAATCAGAGGTTTGCAAACACAAAACAGAGTCCACAACTCTACTTGTACAAGCAGGAGTCAAGATGCATCTAATACTGGAGAAACGGGATCTTTGTAAAAATACAGTTCAACTTCTACTTATCTTACAAGATGTTTGAAATTTATCATATACAATTTGGGCTACAAGCGCAAACAGAACTCACTGTCCCTCTCTCTGTAGAGCCCAAAACGGGAAACAGTTAAGGTTATATCACAAACATTGTATTTAAGAACTTCAGGGAAGTATCAGGTTTAATTTACACATTTGTACAGCTAATAGCACAACACAATGTTTCTCTTTGCTAGCTCTCTCCTGTTCCACCAGAGCTTGTGACTTACCAAATCTTTTTCTGTAACAGCCTTCTGCTTGAGCTGCTGATCTTCAATGCGTTTCTTCTCTTCTTCTGTTAATTCTGGTCTGACCACATCTTCAAACTCTTTCTGTTCTGAACTTTCTTTTGATGACAAAGCCTGCAAAGATGCAATTTTTTTTCCTCAGGAATTAATTCCCCCACTTACACATTTTCAGAACATTATGATATATTCTGAAGTTTTAAAATGCTTGGCAGACTTTTGCATCTTAACGGAAGTGTCTGTGTTTAAGTTGAATACAAACTGAAGAGATCATTCTAAACTGTTCTTGAAAATGTATTTCTATGAGGGTCTGCAAGTACTTGGTGAATAAAAAGTACATAATTTCTGAAGCACAACGTAAAATGACCCACAGAACCTGTCTATATATATTCCAATTCACAAATCACTTATCTCTTCAATTACTGGAGACTTTGGTTTTCATTCTGAAAATCAATTTTTCAAGCACTTTCAAAACTACAATTGAAAACGTATAAGCATATTCACACAGTAATGACAAGTGGGTTTATATTTACTAAGCTTATCATAATCAACATTCTCTCCCTGTCATGAAAGGGATCACACTTGCAGCAGAGTATTACATTCTGCTAGGCTTAAACCCACTTTCTGGTCTGGCAAACCACAACAAGCAGTGGGACTCCTGGAACTACAAGCAAGCTAGCAGTTCAGCTTTATGGCCAAGAGCACACACAGGTTCTCTCTTACATAGTGCTACCTTGTACCAAAATACTAACCATGACTTGAAAAAAACATCAACACAGGAGACAGAAAATACATCTGAACGAACATTCAAACAAAACCCCAAGCCACTCTACGCTAGTGCACACATTCAGTCTTAGCCTACCAATCCACTATTACACTGATGTTTGCACACATGAATTAATTGAGAAGAAACTTGATTACAGATTTTGCCCTTAGTGAACTTGAAATGCCCGAAAAAGCATGAGATTTTATTGAATTCAGTTCTTGTTATAAGTTGATACAGATAGAAACTGAACAGGGTGCATTAATTTACATTAGGGCCTATTACTCTTATTACCTGATCAATTTTCTTCAGTTCATTTTTTGCTTCGAAGTTGTTTGCATCCAGTTCTAAAACTTTTTCATAATCTATCAGAAGATCAGAAAACAATGTTTCAGGTAGGAACTACAGGCTAGTAAACAGAGTATAAAGAGCATTCTTTTGAGATAACCCGTTTTTGTAGTTATCTAAGAAGCCTCAGATATTGCAAGGAACACAGTATTCTAAGACATTCAAAGCTGAATTATCCTACAAGTACTAATACCTACAGCAATCATTTGGACTTGCTGCATGAATTTTACCTTGCCAGAATATGCAATGTGGTATTTAGTTTCTTTGTTTACAGGAAACTAAAATTCAGTTCTTACACAAAATAAACAAGTCACACAAGATTTATTCAAGCAGACAGTTTATATGTATTTCAAAGAAAGAATTTTAAGACCACCCACCTTCTTTTGCACCTTGAAAATTTTTCAAAGCAAAGCGAGCAGCCCCTCTTCTGGCATAAGCTTTTGTGTAATTTTTGTCTAAAGCAAGTGCTAAATTGCAGTCAGATTCCGCAACAGAAAACCTGTCAAATATAGGAATGAGTTTGGACACATCTAGGTAACAAAACCCAAAGCTTCAGCTATTTAGCTTACTCTGAAGCTGTACAGGTTCTCTCTAAAGTGGAAATCTTACATGTTTCAGCAGGGGCACAGAACAAGCATTTAAACGTCTCTCAAATTTTTAATACATCAAAACAGGAAAGGAAAACAGAGGTCAACAATCTCTACTGCAACAGAAAGAATAACCAGCTCCCCTGTACCCTTGCCTCCCCCAAAACAAATCAAAGCCTTAGAAGTAGAGCTCACTGAACCTTCTCTTTTTTCTTGTTTTGAAGTCTTACACTGGCAGAGAAGATGGTGAACTTCTAGTGTGAAAGCAGAGTATAAAAAGATGAGCAAGACTACCAGATTCCTTATCCTGGCAATTCCTATTATACTTCGAAACTGCAGTGGGCTGCAACAGCCGTCTTACGTAAACTGTATTGCAAAATGATAAATACTATAATCAAGACTGAAAATCAGACAAAAAAGATCTGAAGAAAGCATTTCAAATAAGAAAATACTATGGATTTAACAATGTAAGTCTTACTTCTTCATTCTACAGAAAGCCGATGCTCTGTTTGTGGGCAATACTGGATTGTATGGATCAGAATGCATCCCTCTAGTGTAGCATTTTATAGCTTCATCAAAGTTCCCTTGTTTAAAATAGTTATTACCCTATGAACAGAAAAAGTCTTTTTAGCAAATTACTGTACATTTGCATTGCTAATTTTTGGTGAAAGAATTCAAAGCTTATATTCCAGAATGCTCAAACATTTTTGCTTAACATTTCTCACAAAGTACTGCTTTACTGTGAAAAGTTTCTTTTGACTACAATATTCTAAGCATCCTATATTAAATATTTCTCATTATTTATGCAATAACATGGTTTTATTATTTACTGATTTTCAACATCTGTAAAGTAATTTCCAGAAACCTGTAACAAGCACATACATAGCTGGTTAAATTGGCATAGAAAATTACTGACGTCTTTTTGAGTTTAGTTTTAACTAGATTTGTCACCTTTGCTTTCCAAGGTGACTATTCTCATTTCTGCCTCCTTTGGGACACAACTTTTATCTCATGTGCCCTCAACTGCTTCACTGTAGCCAATACAATAATGGTCAAAGACATCTCAATTTCTCAGTGTAGACTGCAGCTTACACATCAAAGAATTTCCACAGCAGCAGGGAAACAACACAGATGTCACCTATGCAGACAATATTAAAAAAAACCTGAAGAAAAGCATGAACTGATACATAGTGCCTGCAAACAAGTTTCTCAGAAGCACAGAAGTTGTATGCAACTTAACCTATCTATCTCATATGGCATTGAAGCATGAGATAGGTCTTGCTGTATTCTACTCTGAAAATAAGGTAAAACTAAACTGGTATGAACTTGCCATTACCAAGGCAAGGAAGACACAAGCTCACCCCTCATTCCTAGATGTACTGGCCTCACAAGGGGACTAATCTTAAATTCCTGGGATTTAGCTTGTGGCATTCAGACCCTTTGTTCAGGTAAACACCAGTTTGATCCATATGGTAATTCTATACAGCAATCCAACCTCTCAAAGCAAGCCTGACAGGCTTTGCTGCAATTGGTGATGAGAAGAAACAGAAATGCAGTGAGAATCTTCTATTTCGGAATAACAAGGAAAACAGACATAAATTCCAAATGGGCAATTCTTCTACCAGAGGTGTCATCTCAGTGGACAATCTTTTAAAAGAAACTTAAGTGCCAGGTCCTGCCCTTCAGTCACAACAACCCTACACAATGCTACAGGCTTGGGGCAGAGTGGCTGGAAAGCTGCCTGGCCGCAAAGGACTTGGAGATGCTGGTTGACAACTAGCTGAATATGAGCCAGCAGTGTGCCCAGGTGGCCCAGAAAGCCAATAGCATCCTGGACTGTACCCAAAACAGTGTGGCCAGCAGGACAATAAGTGGTTGTCCCCCCGTACTCCACACTGATGAAGCTGCACCTCAAATACTGGGTTCAGTTTTGGGCCCCTTACCTCAAGAGGGACACAGAGGTGCTGGAGCGTGTCCAGAGATGGGCAATGAGGCTGCTAAAGGGTCTGAAGCACAAGTCTGATGAGGAGTGGCCAAGGGAACTGGGGTTGTTTAGTCTGGAGAAAAGGAGACTTGGGGGGGACGGGACATTATTGCTCTCTACAACTACCTGCACGGAGGTTGTAGCAAGGTGACAGTAGGTCTCTCCTCCCAAGTAACAAGCAACAGGACAAGAGGAAATGGCCTCAAGTTGGACCCGGGGAGGTTTAGGTTGGATATTAGGAAACATTTCTTCACTGAAAGGGTGTTTAAGCATTGGAACCAGCTGCCCAGGGAGGTAGTGGAATCGCCACCCCTGGAGGTGTTTTTTAAACATACAGAAGCAGTGCTCAGTGACATGGTTTAGTGATGGACTTGGCAGTCCTAGGTTAATGGCTGGACTTGATCTCAAACTTCTTTTCCAACCTAAATGATTCTATGACTTAAATTGCTACTTGGCAAATAACAAA